>NC_092796.1:21771162-22127261 GCF_918797505.1 Bemisia tabaci
TGAATCTGTTAGAAAATTTCACTGGATTTTATCGGCAGCACAAAGAAAATTCAATGAAATTTCCGGACAGCTTCGTTGAACAATTTCTCCGTAAAAATACAAAATTTTGCGGAGATTTCGGAACGTCGCATGACGCTTGTGATACTATAGCAGGAGTGTGACGATATATCGACGGTGAAACTGGAAAATGCGTATCTCGGTTGAGGTGCGGTGTTTCAAAATCCCCATTCCTATTTTTTATTTTTTAAAGGAACACCGAACCAACATCATGGCTTGTAGTTTTCACAGAATATTCTTCAGAAAGGGAAGAAATAACTACAATTTTTAATAAAAACTATGTTCAATAGTTTTCCTTGTAGAAAATAAAGTATAACAGGAAGTCTTCAACGCCGGTAATCAAGATAGGGATTCCTTCATTTTCACCATCGACACAGGGTAAGAACTGAAGCACCTCAAGTCATACTCTCTCGTTAAAATATTACATATCCCATCTCGAACTTATTGAAATTCTTCGTTTTCGACCGTTTTGTCGTTCCGAGATGCTTCAATTTTAATTCTTACCACGAAACTGGTGCACTTTTCAGACTGAAAATTTCATCAGTTTCCCTGCTATTTAAGGGCAAAAATCTCAACATTTTTCACAGGAATTTTACAGTCTTATCGATGAATAAAGTGCGAAGTCATAGTTTTTACGAAAATGGGACATTTGAATCAGCGAGGACATGAAAAGTTAATTTTTTTTTTTTTTAAGAGATTGTTTTTCGAAATTTCACTTTATACATCATTAATGATTATGCATCATTAAAGAGCGGGCTCATTTAAATGATTTACCGGAATGCAGCATATGACGTCTCCATGGCAAATAACTCCTGCACGAATTAACACGATTTCCGATTCTAAAAAGAAAAAGAGAACAAATCCTTACGTTCCCAGTTTTTACAGTGACTCCACAAATCCAAGGATAAATGTGGCTTTTCTGGATCCATGTGCGACACGGGCTGGATGTTCGCGTGTTCGAGGTCCCTTTAGTATGTAATTACTAAATTGACGGATAATAATTGAAAACGGCAGGAGTCGAGCGGTTGACAGTTGCACCTTCCGTGCACCAGAGAGCGTGGTCTGTACGTGCACGGAATCAAACTTCGTCGGGCTCATTGCCACCCTCTCCCCCTTCTCCATGCTTCCTATCCGTGATTTATTGGAGGAGCTACTTCGACTTTCATGAACTCTACTCCTAGCTCCAGGTTCGCTCATATTGATTGTGGAACTGGAAAACTGTGTATCTTCCTCTGAGACCATGCAAACTTTCTGCCTCATTTCGTTCAATACAGTTTTTCATTCATGCCATGTCGCGTATCTTTTCTTTTGTCTACCTAAAATTGTTCCCTACGAGGGTTGTAAAAATGTCTGATTTACACTATTCTGTATTTTGAAAAATGAACGCATTATAATATTCAGGAACTTTATTTACATTTATTGTAAAGCGGTGCTTCAGCATCTATGGTCATTAACAACTCAATGATAAGATTATTACAAGGGAACGGCGGAAAGAAGAAGAAAGGTTAGGTTATGGCCTGTATTTTGTCACAGTTCATGATGAAATTGACTCAAACTGCATATTAGATGTTTTGAAATCTCAAAATTTTTTGGGGGAAGCCCGTCAGACCGTTTTCAAGCTCCCCTCAGCCGTAGAAAGTGTCTAGATCCGCCTATGGAATTTATGCATCGAAATCGTCATCTCGGTTAGGAGTTACGGTTCGTTGTACAAATCGTGTCCTACGTGAACTTTTGACGAGAAACTATACATCATTATGCTTAAATTCGCACCATGTCAAATATCCAATTGGGTTTGGGCTCGTCGACGGTTGTTACATCTCCGTGTCAAAGTGTCGACAAAATTCGGGTCCTGTGGTTCGTTATCAAAATTGGCAGCTTCGGACTCTGCCACTACATATCCATTGGATTCCATTACATCTTGTACGTATTTTACTCACATATTCAGTCAATCGCTCACTACTCTGCCTCATTTTATCCTCAGACATCAAAATGAGAAAAATTACACGAACGTCATAAATAGTGTGATGGACTACGTTTGTCGGCAACTTTGATCACCTCTTATCAATACATTGTCCCTATGTGTCATAAAACATAAATAAATATGTCGACAAAACAGACATTTTCGAGGCATCTAGTTGCAACTTTATGACCAATCAATAGCTCTGCCTTCTCTTTTACAGCTGTCACGCCTTAAATGACCCATCATCGTGGAGCTCCAATGAAACTATAATCATTCACCTGGGTCGCCACTTTAAAGCGCCGCACGTATTACACGTGTTATGGCCAACGATGAATACGTAAACTTTTTACGTCCGTCAAATTATCGACCGAGAACATTTTACGTATTCCTTAATGTCGCACAAGCTGGATTCTTACGAATCCGCTCTCAAAACGTTTCCTTTTCGCCAATAATTGGTCTGTCTTTACGAGTCCAAATTCAATAAAAATAAATTTTTTTAAGAGTAATAAAGGGTTTGCTTGTTTATTCTCTTTTGTTGGCTTGGTTCATTTTTCTGAATTAATACTGAGAGAATCCTTTTGTGAGATTTTCAAAGATATGACCAGCTGATAAACGTGGTTCTTATTCCTCTGTGATCTAATTCTGTTAGTTCACTTGCCATGGGATTTTTTTTCTTCCTTTTCTTCATTGCTGATAAGTTACAAAATCAATTTAAAAACTCCTCTGAGAACATCGGAGATTTTTAAAGACGTTACGTATTTTTGTACTCCCTCGAGACACAACCAGTGAGCCATTGAGGGTTATAGGCAATATTATACAAAGGAGAGTTTTTAGAGCACACATGCGACTGAAGGATAAGAGTATCTGCTTAGCTTCAGTTTTGATATCGTGATGTGCTGCGCATGGTTTTGACTGAACTACAAATTTTGGCTCGGTTTAGAAACAACGTATGTAACATTGGTTCCTCAATGCACAAAAGTGTTTTTACGAATGGGCCAGAAATTGGAAAGCCTATAATAGCAAAATTTAATACATTTTTAGAGTGACTACTTATGCCTAAGAGAGATGTTCTCGTAGTGAAATGAAGAATGAAAGGCACCCTGTCAGTTTAGATCCTCGCAGAAAAGACGCTTAACGCCGTTGGTGAGACGCTGAATTTATCGAGAGTCGAAACGCCTTCACTTCCGTGCCTATGCAACACGGACATCCATGGAGCCCGAATAATTGCATCCAGGCTGTATGATGAAATGAGTCTCATGCTGGTCGCATTCGACACTAACTGAGGGCGCTCTGTGTATACTCAGAAAATGCGCGTTACGATAATGCCTGTCCTTACATTTCTGAGCCTAATCTTCATCGATTTATCGAGCCAGCCTACCAACAGATGTGACAGGACTAAGCGATCATGTTTGCAGCGCATCCAAGGTCATATTTTTTTATTAAAATGGTCTTAGTTCGGCCGCCGCCCGTTTGGCTGCGCGCGCGCGTATAAATTACGAGTATAACTTAATACTTTATAGGTTGATTGGGAAGCGAGAACGGCTTCTTGGATACCGATTTGACGACCGCATCAATCACTAATAAATGAGTGCGTTTAACCTGTCGAGATCAGACACCCCTGGGCACGGCCTGATATTGCCTTAGTATCAACAACCTAAGTTAACTCCAAGGAGCGAAATCTGTACGCCCCTCCAAATTAAAGGCAGTAGTAAATGCCTGGAGCAGGTAAATACAAAATTTTACCATTTGTCTTCGGAACGGCGGTCATTTAGTCGTTTGAAGTCTGTTTTGTTTTTGAAATTTCATAATTTTTCAAAACGCTACACCAACTGTTTTCCTGCAGCGATTTTTTTTTCGGTACATAAACCACAAATAGAGAAAAAGGAAATTCGTCAAGTGTTACATAAAAAAGTAATGCGAAGCTCTCATTATAAGGGGATTTTTCCGAGTTCAAAATTAAATAATTGGGTTTTTGCCGATTTTCAAATTTATGTTTAATTGACAAAAAACGTTTCACAGTTTTCCGACTCTTTATATTTCATCGTTAAAAGTTCCTTCTTAGTGTTTACCGTCGTAATTTTGATTCCATGCAATTTTTTAAAATACGAAAATAATTTTCAAAGAGATAGAAAATTTAATAAAGGTTCAGAAATTTTGTTTCCCTTCATGATATTTAAAAAGAACAAAGTCTTGAACAAAATCCCCGTAACGTTACGTAGCATTCAAGTAATGAAAATGTGTTTAAATTTCAAAGGCATTTGTTGATCATTTACCAGTTGGATAATTGATGGAGGCAAATATGTAATCGTATATCTTACGAGAAAAGTACTTTTAGTTTTATTGCAAGTTTTCTGTCAATGTAGTATATTATATACTACTGTCTGTATGTATTAGTTTTCTGTATATTTTCTTCAAAGGAAATTAACCCACATACATCGTTTCTGAAAATTTCGTGATTTTTCGAAACAGGGGGTTATTTCACTCTACAAAAGCTACTATGGGCGGCACTCAAGGTGGATAAGAGCAATCAATATATATGTCAATTTATCACTTGTTGATCATTTACCTGCTGAAAAATTGATGGAGGTGAATCTGTAATCGTGTATCTTACGAGAAACGCACTTCTACTTTTATTGCAAGTTTTCTGTCAGTATATATTTTCTCCAAAGGAAACCCACCTACATTGTTCCTGAAAATTTCGTGATTTTTCAAAACAGGGGTTATTTCACTTCAAAAACTTCACTCTGAGCGGTACTCACTGTGGATAAGATCAATCAACATAGGTATTTACTACCCTTTGATGGCTGTTTGATAATAAGTGGTTTTGCAATCCCTAACTTCACACCCCATCGTAAAGCTCCGTTCAAATTAATGTGAGGAGTTGCAGCTGATGCGGTTAATAATTTTCGGAGCAATTTATGGGTCGAGTTCGGAATTCAGATGCTCAGACGGTGTCGTAATGTATCCGCGGGCTACCCGCCAATCAGCAAGACCAGTGGCGTGGCGTGAATTGCGATATATCGATTGTTATGCCATTTACACCTATGGTAAAGAATCGATTATTAAGGTGTTCGCTGCGAACACCCTATTTATCGATCCTTTTCCATAGGTTTAAATGGCATAACAATCGATATATCGTAATTTACGCCACGCCACTGAGCAAGACGACCGATCAAGTACTATCACTTCGATTATCGTGGTTTCTGGTTATTGAAGTGTGTGCGAGGCTTTTAAAATTACAACCTTCAAACACTGGATGTGATGACATTGTGATGAAACAAAATTAACGGCACGAGTAGAGATCAAACAGACGCGCGGGAAAAATCGTAGAACAGGACCACTAGAAAAAACAAAACACTTCATGATATCTGAATAGAAATTCTAGATCAAGTTAAAATTGCCTTAATATCATCAAATCAACTTATGAATCTGAAATTTGTTTTCATTGGAATCCGTTAATGCAAACTTCCCTTTCGCGAAAAAACCAAAATCAACGTTAGGTCGAATCGGCCATTAGAAGCGATTGTATCATACGACACATAATCATTGTTGGATTTCCCTGGTAAAAATTGGCAGTAGAATGTGTGTTCCAAAATACTATAGATCTAAAGCTGGCTGTAAGATTTCCAATAGCTTCTGTAGCCGGCTATACAATTTCTTATAGCCTTTCATAGCCGATGGCGATGAAGCAACAGCCAGACGATAAAGTTTATGCTAAACGTTACTAAATACGGATACTAGGACTTAGTTAGTTTTTGGACTACCGCTCTCTTTTTGTACCGTAGTATCTTGATTTATTTTGCGAGGAAAGCTCCGTACTTTTGAAGGATGCCTGCCATTCTTAATATGTTGGAGCGCCTTCAATTTCTTATGATACTGTGCAATACCTCTGGTCTGAAATAGTTGCTTCAGACGCCGTGGCACGCTGCGGCGCGGCGGGCGGGCAGAGAGCGCAAAATGCGCATTGGCGCCTACAAACCTAACAGAGATACTTCACGCATTGCGCAATGCGTGAAGTATCCCTGTTAGGTTTGTAGGCGCCAGTGCGTCGCCGCGCAATGCGTGAATGAATAGAGGATTGGATGTAAAGTCAATCAAAGCTCACTCGAAATCCCGCCATGAAATCTTATCATCTCAATTAGAGAGAAACAGTAATTACGCTCAGAGAGACACGCTCATAGATATCATTCCTGGCGGTGTATTTTTATTCTACTCTCCGGAGTAAGCTAATGGAAGCGATTATGACACAAATGTGTGCAATTTTGAAATCATTATGCTCTATATGACAAAATCTCCACCACATGATTGATTCTCGGAATTTAACGCTCTCCTCTGAATGCAGTGAAGTCATCCTCATGCCTACAGAAAGGGGGCCATGTGCACAAGACGGATAAATTGAAAAGCGTAATTTCTGTGGTTCTTAAAATACCTACTAAAAATTACCTTAAATTCCTTTTACCTATCCCTGTATATTGTTGGATGGAGGTATTTTTAAGAAGGCATTTCTTCAAAGTACCTTAAAATGGTGAATTTCAACGACCTTTAAGTATAAGTTTAAACAAAAACATTGGAAAAAAAGTATTGCAAGTTTTGCCAGAAGTATGGTAAATTGTATCATGAGTTCACTTGATCTCTAAACCCATTGATACTATAGGGTAAGATAACCGGACAACCGGTACCGTTCACCATACTTTTGGTGGATGCAATAATTAGATTTACGGAATATGCTACTAGAAAGTATGTTGGTGATGATCATCCTCGTATCTCTGTCACTCAAACCCTATTTTTTTTTACTATGTAGAGAGAAATGAACCCCTGCATAGTATTGCAGTAATTTATACCATTGATTACGCAGGGTGTCACAGAACCCCTTTTTCCTTAATTATTTTAGATCGGGCGTACGAAGTTGAGGATCACGGGAACAAACAGGAAATGGAACCTTATGAAGTTTCCGCATCCCCCCCCCCCCCCCAGGGTCCACAATGGAGGCTAAAAAGGAGATCCTGACTTGAAAACTGGGGTTCCCGTAAAATGTTTGAAATTCTTTCAAAACCAGAAAGCAAGGAAAACATCAACCTAAATCGATACAAAAAATCTAAGAATCGGCCCATCCGGGTCCAAAATATTGACCACTGAAGTTAGGAAATAGATCTCCCCCCCCCCTCCACGATTGGGCAATTAAATTGACTTAGAGGTTAGAAAATAGGTGTTGTCATGGGTTTTTTACCCTAATATATGCGAATCTGAAAAAATATTTTGAATGTATGCTTGCTAAAGATAATTTTGATGTTTAACTCCAGCCTCATGGAGGAATAAAACTTCGAACCTCTTTAGTTCCTGGTTCCAACTTGGTGATGGCTTGCAATTCCATTATTGGGAATTCGGTCCGCACTCATTGTCAGCTAAATATCCAGAGGCCTTGTCTGTAAAGTGGCTGAAAATGTGTTATATCTGGATCTCGTTTCAATGCCCATTACCAAGAATGCCAATTTTTTTTTATGTATCTTAAACTGCGCTGAGGCCTCAAATAAGCGTTACTTGCTAACAAATAGAGGACCCTGCCGTTACATAACAATTAAATATTTAACTTGTGGTGGCCAGGCAAAAAGGCACAAGAAATTTGGAAGTTTGAAAAGCTATCTCTGACTTAGAGGGTGATTTGAGAGGTCATTTTAAAGCATTGAGTTAAAATGCAAAGTTCACGTATTAGCATATCTTTTCCTTGACTAAGAAGTTAAGATATTGAAAGAAATTATTAATACTAGAGCCTAATCTCCCGATTCACCTGATGTTCTCGATGATGTATTTATGCAGTTGAAATTTGCGTGCACGATGCACGCAGATTTGAGGATCTAGTTACATTTACAATGATTCCGCACGAAAAAACTGGAATGGATTAATTTACAAAGTTTACACTTTAACCAAGCAAACACGCAAAGAAACAAAAAACATACCGCCCTATATGTATGATAAATACAATAGCTAAGATCTTCGAATTTATATTAAATCAAAGACTAATAAACTCATTCACTCCTTCAAAAGCTCAATTTGGATTTCGGAAAAATCGCAGTACAACGGACGCAATAAACAACTTAAAAGACATATATCATCACCATATGCATAACAGCGCCACTCAAAAAAGACTTCTTTTGTTGTTAAATATTGATATTAAGAACGCATTTAATAGTGTAAGTTGGGACGACGTTATTAACACAATGATTAAAAGACAAATCCCTCAATACTTGATAGAAATACTGAAATCTTACCTATCAGATAGATATCTAATTTTCCCAGAATTCAAAGTTCAGATAAATTCTGGAGCAGCACAAGGAGGCTGCCTTTCCCCCACCATATGGATATTAATTTTCGACGAAATCTTAAAATTGCACACAACACCAGAAATCCTCAAGCAAGCATATGCAGATGACACCCTTTTAATAATAACTGGCAACGATACTCAAGAACTACAAAAGACTACTAAAGAAGTTACGAAAACGATCAAAAATGCACTAAAAAAGAAAAAGCTACTAACAGAAGATTCTAAAACCGAAGCACTTCTGCTTCATGGTCCTCTCAAAGCCAAAGACATTGAACTGACAGTCGGCGAATCTAATATTAATGCTGCCCCATCGCTGATCTCCCTTGGTTTCACTTTAACAAGGGGACTCAGAATGGGGCAACACATAAAAGATATGTGCTCCAAAGCCAAAAAAGTAGTCTCAAATTTTCGCCCAATTCTTCCAAATCTAGGTGGACCTACGTTCGTAAAAAGGAAGAATAATACATGCCGTTTTCTCAATCATATTTTACGGTATAACAGTATGGGCCGATACAAAACTTACAAAAACAAGCAAAAATGAACTCAGAAAAACCATCAGACCCCTTAAAATTGCCCTTTGTTCAGCATACCGTACAACCTCCGACTTCTGCCTGGACATAATCTCTGGAATTCCACCCATCGAGATTCTGATTGAGGAACGTCTGGCCAGATACAACCGTGAAGACCAATATGAAATAGAAAGAGACAAAATCAAGAAATGGCTAGTACTTTGGAATGGAGAAGAAAAGAACTACTGGATTAGAAGTGTTGTACCTGACCCCAGACGTTGGCTCGAAAGGAAATTTGGAGAACCAGACTTTTACATCACTCAGTTCTTATCGGGCCACGGAGCATATGCCCAATACCTCCATCGCTTTAAGCTAAAGGACTCTCCACTCTGCCCTTGCAATAAAAAAGAAATAGACTCACCTCATCATACATTCTTTGAATGTAAACATAACGAAGACTTACGAACCAAACTTGAAACAGAAACAAATCAAACTATTTCAACTCAAAACATCTTGGAAATTTTAACATCCTCAAAAGAAAATTGGAGAAGAGTACACCATTTTATTCGGGAAACTCTCATAAGGAAACAACGTCTTTTGAATGCAGACCAATCAACCAATGCCTCCCTCGAAGAGAAACCAAATGGTAATGCCGAGGAAAATCAACCACAACATTAAACTAGAGTCTGAGGAACTCAAGATACAATTATTATTAACTTAGAAATCTAAGCTTCCACGGGACAGGGGGGAATTATAAGTAACAAATAACTGTATTATTTAGGAACTTTCTTTTAAAATGTAAACAAGGCCTTCGGGTGATATTCTGTTAAATATCATTCCACCCTGTAAATAAACATAATAAAATAATTGATTTTCGTTTAAAAAAAAAAAAAAAAAAGTTTACATTGAAGCACCAAAGCACAAATCTAATTCCACAATTTCGTGTAAAGCTGCATGCACTTAATAATTTTCACATCAAATTCAAAAATGAGAAATCATATTTTCTAGTCCTGACAATGCCAACGTCCTGCTGGTGTTCCTGGTCCAAAAGTGCAGTTGGCTGCATAGAGATTGATCGTGCCTCCAGTTTTCTTCGTAAATTCAGTGTGGTCACTCCTCGTAGAAAAGGCACGGAAACTTTTGCAAGTACCTATGACCCCAGTATTTTGGCCGCATTCCTTAGACTCAATTTGCCGAGCTTAAATTCAAGTAATTTCCAATGATCGATTTGACTTGCTCTGATTTTGATCTTTTCATGGGAGAGGACCTTCAATTAACGGATCCGTATGTACACCACTGTCACTAATTAGCATTTATTTCGAAGACCCTTATGATGCACACGGTTGTTCGTAAAATTGTTCAGTAGAAACAGATATTGTGATACTTCAATTTTCACCAAATGTGGTGCGGTTTCTTTTGTAAATTCAACATGAGAAAAAGTTGAAACCCCAAGTCGCACATTTCCGAGCTTTTCACACACACACCGATTTAAAGCAAAGTAACGGAAAGCTGTAGGGAACGTCGACCAAGTCGTTATCAAATTCACCAATGCATCAATTTGCAATGTGCATTAAGTGCACATCAAACACGACTGCGACTGGGCGATTAAGTGATTGTGCAATCTCCTAAGCTACGCAAAGAGAGGAGTTACGTTTGCCGATTTCTGGAAAATCAAGTTCGAGGAGTTATGTCATTGAACAGATTTAACTATTCCACAAACCCATTTAGCATCTATCGCTGCCGTTTTTTTCTGACATCATCACTTTTCAATTTGTACTTGTATGCATTTCGAGAGGGGAACCTCCACGCCACGATTTTGACGTCACCCACACAGCGACGGCTCTTAGCGCAAGCCTCTCGAAAACTATGAGCTCTCTTCCCTGAAATTTTAAGCTCTTATCTATGTATCACAAGACTCACAGGACGATGTGACTCCTGTCGTTTCTGCACTGAATGCAGTATTCAAGTACACGTACGTAGCATGGGTATATAAGTCCGGGATCTCGGAAGATGTGTATACTCTCTGAAAGGGATCGCAGCTGCTCCGTTCAAACTTTGCGGAGCTCCATTTTTTTTTACCATTGTTATATTTTTTTCATATTTTAAGTTCTCGCAAATTTTTTCTTAAAGTCACCAAGGTTTTCTCAAAAGCTTGTATCACGATCTGAAGCAAAAGTGGCTGTAACGTCAAGGTAAACATTTTATTATTTTCGTCATGTGTAAGATTCAGTTCCATTTAATTTTTTCAGCCATTTTATTTATCGGTAAGAAAATTTGAAATCATATCCTCGAAGGGAATTATCTGATGGAGTTTTCGGAGAATGTTGAAATATATTTTAGCTGATGGAGCGAAACAGCGTGGTCAAGGAGTTGCTAGAACACCCTGCTAAATCTGTTTCTCTCTTGAAAATATCTGTAACTAGTTTGATCATTTCATTCATTAAAAAAATTAACCATAAGTTTTGTATTAAAGGAGGAGTATCTATAAAGGCCGTTTTTGAGCCCACCTTAGCTGAATTTTTTTACCTCTACGATTTTTTGCTCATTGAGGTTTTTACTTGGACGTATCTCTGCTAAACGAACCAGAGACAGGTGGGAAAGAAAGGGGCCTAAACATGGGTCTAAAGGCTGATTTTGACGAACAATGCGAAATTTTTGGCATTCGATCTCAAACCCGAAAAACTCGCCTTTTGCGCCAAAATCGGCCTCCAGACCAATTATTCAGGCCAACACCAGACCTGGAAAGAGACCAGACTGGTAATGACCAATCATGATACGTTCCGTAAAATATACATCTTCAATGCTAGCAAAAAATCGTAGAGTTAAAGAAATTCTGTGTGTGCCCAGAAATGGCCCTTATTATTAATACCCTTTCTTTTTCTCAAAAGTCATAAGAATCAAATAGACTCAAAAATTATCGGTGATTTGCTTAATAGAGCTGGAAGTGAAAATTTGAAATAGATAAACATTGAAAAAAAAATAAAAAATAAATTAAATGATGTATTTCATCTCCCTCATTTCAACACCAGCACCAAAGCCCCTATTTAAATCTGTAGACATTAACTTGAATGAAAAGTAATAGGACGGTAGAAGTATACAGAGTCCACACTAGTCTAAGGAAAAATCAAAGGATTATCAAAACTTCCAGTTTTTGGATTTTTGGCATTGATTTTCTATCAAAATAGGTTGAACCTATCACTCTTCAACCGTCATTTACTTAAGTTTAGTACTCAGGCCTATCATATGTTATATTTAGTGTTTTTTCTCCCTTAAACGAAAGTTAAGGTAGTCAATGCAGGTTATAAGCATAAGCATGGTACGATTTCCGGGATTTGTAGATATATACGTTGAAATTTGAAGCATTTACATGAACCCCTACGGTCTATCTAAACTGGCGTTCAGAGAAAAATACTAATCGATGACTTTTCATTTTCTGCATATGATATTTGAGACTGAACTTCGACAATCAAGGAATAACTATCACTCAATTGTTCCTTCAATAACACTTAATGTAGTCATGCATTGAACTCCTCAAAAAACTTGATATATTCATTGTGTTAAAATAATTGGTTGATCAAAAGAATATTTTATTTTTTAACTTCATTCACGAAAATAGGAGAAATTTTCTGATTTGACCGGTTGCCCTAACCCCAGTGAAGCTCTTAAAACTGAATAATTTCTGGTACCCTTTTCAGGAAAATGCAAGGTATACATGTAACCGTTTTAAGTGGAATTTTAATGAGTCTCACTGGTTGGACTTCAGCGCAACATAGACAGCAAGACTGGTATGAAACTACTCTTGAATATCAAATCTACCCACGATCGTTCAAAGACTCAGACGGTGATGGGACCGGCGATATCAAAGGTAAATTAAAGCACATTACTTTCTGGGTACTAAGTCAATATGGTTAGTTAGGTGGAGTAACAGCGTTTTCCAAAAATTCAATTTGCAAAACTTTTTCCCTAGAATGTTTTCATAAAAAAAGCACAGATTTAAAAAATGCTTTAAGTTGTATTTTGCAACAGTTCTGTCAGTCAAAATTGGCCCCAATGGTAGAAAATTTGAAAACTGTACGGAAGAACACATTTGACTGACTTAAAATTTGTAATATCTTTTTACTCTGCTCTTTTTTCCTTACACGCTGAAAAAAAGTATGGTAACATCAACGATGAGTCTACTTCATTTTTACACAGTTATACTATTTAGTGACATTAACCAGAATTATAGTAGGATTCACCAGAACCCTGGCGATCCTTACCACAATATGGTACACGATACCATAACTTCTGGTGTTTATCACCATACTCGGAGCACTGTGTCAGAATATGGTAAAATCTACCATATTTCTAATAGCTGTATGTAAATATATGTATATAGAGTAACGGAGATCCTAGCAAGTGATTTTTTTAATATATTTTTAGGAATTATCGAGAAGCTGGATTACTTGGCAGACATAGGAGTCGAGACGATTTGGCTTCAGCCTTTCTACAAATCCCCTATGCGAGACAATGGTTATGATGTCTCCGATTTCAGGGCACCGGACCCGATGTTTGGATCGATGGACGATGTTAAGAATATGATCAGAGCTATCAAAGAAAGAGGTACAAGCACGAGCGCAATATGCGTGCAAATCTCACAAAAGCACTGTCAGCGCATTATTTCCTATTTCCTTAATTATTTTACTTCATTTAATAAATTTTTTTCTTTTTACTCTCACTTCATTATCTATTTCAGCAGGTATGCGCAATATCATCTAGTCTTTACTTTTTCTACAAATAAAAACAATCAATAAAAAGCACTAAAGAGCAGTGTGCAAGCAACTCGGCAGATATTTTCTTTAAATATAACGTTTGATGGGCAAATCAGTTCGGCCAATATTTTCTTTAAATATAACAAATGCACAGAAAAATGCAATGCTTTGTTTGATGGGCACAGAAAAATCATAAAAACTTTGTATATTTTCATTGTTTTGTTTCCTTGAAAAATTAATGCGACAACTGACGCAAATTGTTCCGTTTCGCTGAAATATTTGTGTGTTGTACACATGAAACACTCTGACAGTTGTCGTTTTCCCTTTTTTTTAGGTATGAAGTTGGTTATTGATTTTGTCGTAAACCACTCAAGTGACGAGCATGAATGGTTTAAACTGTCGGAACAAGGAGTCGAGGCTTACAAAGATTATTACATTTGGAATGACGGGAAGAAAATAAACGAAACTCATTCAGAAGTTCCAAACAACTGGGTAAGACAGAAAGCTGCAGGATAATTTCAAAGCAGATCATTATTCACCACTTCAAAATTGTCGAATAAGTCAAGACCAGAGGTTGACAATCAGTCAGGCTGTAAATTTTCTCATTAAAACATCAATAGTCGTCTAAAGCTGACAAAAAACTTTCTTAGGTTGAACAATTAAAAAACGGTTTCGCTAGTTCAAAAGGAGTTGACGCAACAAGTTATATAAATGTTTCAGACGTTTACGAAATTATAAAATTTATTTGTTTCAACGGAGGCAGAATCTTAAAATTGTATTGCCTCTCGGATTTTCCAGTTCAAAGAACTAGGTAGAAGTCCTCACGGAAATAACTATATAGTGCTGAGCACTAACTGTTTAGATCAAATCGAGCCAGCTGATATGGCAGTACTGCTGAGACCCACAGTCTGTATGGCTGAACCCTAAAGTTTTAGGGCTCAGCGCTATATTGTTTTTTTCGTGACGTTTACATTGTTTCATTACCTTTTCATGGTAAATATGAGTAAAAATATTTCCCTTTTTTTCGAATCATTTCAGGTCAGTATTTTCGAAGGATCGGCATGGACGTGGAGTCCGATACGAAAGCAATACTATTACCACGCGTTCGCTATCAAACAACCTGATTTAAATTTCCGTAACCCAAAACTTCGAGAGGAAATCAATGTAAGTCTCTAAAATGAATGAGCTCTTTTCAGAGGGAACGATATTTACTGCACGAAGATATCCCGTTTTAGAGGCAACAGAGATGGACTTCTGGCGTAGATCCGCTGGTATTTCCAAAAAGGATCGCGTCAGGAATGAGACGGTACGGGAGATCATGGATGCCAAGCAGACCATCGTGCATGATATTATGGCAAAACAACTCATTTGGTATGGTCATGTCCAGAGAATGGCAGGAGACAGGTTGCCGAAGAAGGTCCTTGATTGGGTTCCTCCTGGGAGAAGACGCAGAGGGCGCCCAATGAAAGGTTGGAGGGAAGGGATTGAAGCGGAAATGTTAAGGTGCTCAATCCCCCAAGATTTGTGGTTTGAAAGAGAGCAGTCGAGTTTAGGAGTCTTAGAGCGCGAGGGAGTGCTGTAAACTGACTTTTATGCATGTAGATATCCCTCATCAACTCAGTAGTTTCTGTTTGCATTAGTGAGCTGCACTTTTACTAGCAGCTAAATTTGGTTGTCGTTTCTTTCAGATCAACAAAAAATACTACGGTCCATCCCAATGCCTAGTTCTCATGTTCAAAGTATCTTTAATGTCCTTATCCACCATTGAAAATTCCACTGAATTCCCATCTGAGATTATTCTGTTACTCTACTTCTAAATTTTGCTACTGCTGGCTTAAATTTTCCCTCAGAATAGTGTGGACCCACCCAGGGGCGGATTTAGCAATTTGGCAACAACGGATTCCTTCCATTTAAACCTATGTCAAATCATCAATTCTTGTCGGAGCACCTGGCCCCTCCAAGAATCGATACATTTCCATAGGTTTAAATGGAGGAAAACAGTGTTGCCAATTTGCTAGATCCGCCAATGGACCCACCACTCCTGTATCATCCTGTTACTTGCTTGATTTAAATATATCAGCTAGCATGCACCCTCATAAAAAATTCTAGGCAGGATATATTTTCTAACATCGCAATTAGGCACTCATTTCTTTAGTTTCACTGTCGTAAGTTCAGAAACCTTGAGTTAGAAATCTCTTTGACTTTTGACGTTCTCAATTTTCATTCTCGTTCTTTAACTAAATTTTATAGGATTTGATGAGATTCTGGATGGATCTAGGGGTGGACGGCTTCAGAGTGGACGCGGCGAAGTGGTTATTTGAAGCAACACATTTGCTAGATGAACCCATCCGACCTGGTGGGAGGCACACATGGTTTGGCATGAACCATATTTACACAACTAGCCAACCTGAGTCCTTTGATTTGGCGCGCGAGTGGAGGATGACTATGGAAGAGCAAAAGAAAAAGGACGGAATAACGAAGTAAACATGAATTTTAATTTTTCACGCTTGTAGTTTTGAAAGAATCACGACATTTGACCAATCAACCCCTTCTTCCGTGCACGATTTTTTAAGGATTGCTTTTCTTTATTATCATTATTTTTCTTTTTTACTCGTTCATTTCTGTTTAATTTTACGAATAAGAGCTCATAAAATGATCGCAGTATATTAGGCTTTATTGAGCCAAGAGGCGAGTCAACTACTCTAGGAGTTCCCACATTTTTGCAAAAAATATCAAAAGAAAAAATTGAAACGAGAGAGCTTTGAAGGAAACTTGACAAAAGGAATTAAGATATTAGAGGTAGATAGCAAGAAGCAAATATATACTAGCTAAAACACTTTTTTGAAGCGCCTAGAATGACGCAACATTGCAAATTTATCGTTGCAAGTTGTTCAAGTATCTTCGACAGGTTGCTTACACAATCAATCAATGTAAAGTGCAATATTGAATCTTTAGGAGTTAATCATATTTATATGAATTAGTTCGAAAAATTGAGAACCGCCTCTTTGGTATAGACTAAATATAATATCGTTCAATAGCGTTTTAGAAGAACGTTTAATAGCAATCGGATTATCGTGAGTACTTTTTATTGGATCTATGATAATGCTACATAAATAATCAAGTACGTGATGCATGATACACCAGCCAGAAGCATGATATTGACGGCCGAGGTGCGAAATCACGTATCTCCGTTTGCGAAGTTGAAGACTTAATGTCATATTTTACTTTTGGTCCTCAGAAAGCTATTCAAAGTAATTCCTCAAAAACTTCCTTGATTACTCCTCTCTGTTTTCTTAGCAAAATATTCTGTATGAGTTTCAAGCCATGAAGTTGGCTTATTCCTCTTCGAAAAAATAAAATTGGAGCGGAGATTTGGAAACATCGTATTTGAGATACGTGGTTTTGCACTCTGGCCATCGACATGCATTCAGAGAAGGGGTTAATATTTTGTGAAAAAGTGTCATAAAAGGTTAATTTTTTTGGCAGGTTGCTGTCCATAGAGGAGTTCGGTACTGCAGATTACTTGGTCAAATACATGGGCAATTCGACTCATCCAGGTGCGCAGATGCCCTTCAACTTCCATTTCAAAATGTTGACATACGAAGCCACCCCTGCCCGTATTGCTCAAATCATCCGCGATTGGCAAAAGTTTCTGCCTGAGGGAGGCGTCTTCAATTGGGCGGTGAGTCATCGATAGTCAAAAACAATGTCGAACTTTAGTCTGTCAAAGCAAAGAGAATAATTTCTCCAATGCAAGAATCAGCTCATCTATTGAAAACACTACAAATCAGAAACATGAGGCAAAGACTTCAGAGCGTTACTTACCGAGCATACATTTTCAATTTTAGAAATTTTGAATGATCCCAGGAAGTATAAGGATATGCCAAAACACCAAAATGTAAAAACATTATATTTCTGTAATGTCTCGATGGGAGTAGATTGTAATGCGAGAAGATTTAGTCGAAGGTTTCCTCATTTTCTGCAGGTCTTTTTTTAGTTTTATCTATTGCTTTCGGAGGAAGAACCTTGCACAGAATACCAAAAAATTCGTTACCTCTTACCTCTAGTTATTATTTGATGCGACGTTCTGTCCTCCTGAACCTCCTGAGCAAGATGAGCTTTTAAAATGAAACTTTTTGTTCGCAAAATTCGAATGGAGCGGGGTGAAAGATTAATTAACTCGGTGTTTTAACACGCATTACCATTACGCATAGTAGACAGGCCCTTCGGGGGGGGGGGGGGTGTCGTCGTGTCGGGTGCTCTCATTTTTTAATGTTTTTGATTATTAAATATTAGGGGACTACGCCCCCTGAACACTAGCCCTCCCCATTTGAGGGCGCCTCGCGGTCCTCTTGTTTTAATCTAGCATGAAATTAGACAAAGCTCTGCAAAAGTCCTAGTCCGCCCTGATCACCTTTCCATTCTCCTCAAATATTAAAGGTTCAAATTAAGAGGAATTGTAAGGTTCGTGAAGAAAGAAAAACTAATAAGCTCGTATTGCAGGCGGAGAGTCACGATCGACCTCGGCTGCCAACTCGCATGGGCCCCGAAGCTGCGGATTCGTGGAACATGCTCCAAATACTTCTCCCTGGGATCCTAAACGTCTACTACGGAATGGAGCTCGGTATGGAGGACTATTTCATTCGTCCGGACCAACGAAAGGACGCCATTGGCCGCAACGAGGACGATCCTACCACGAGGGATACGTCCAGAACCCCTATGATGTGGGACGACACTAAAAACGCCGGTAAAATAACGTGCTTACAAATGAGGGGCTCGAAGGACAAGGCCATAAGTGGAATTTTTGAAAAAATTGAGATATTGATGATTTCAAATGAAACTAGTCTTTATGCATATTCTGTGAAAAATTCTCTCCCAATTTTCAATGTTTAAATATCAAAAAGTCAGTTTGAACTTCCTCTCCGCCATAAGGATTTATGTAATCTCGAAACTTCAAACATTTACTTCTCGAAATAGCAAAAACTGCATTTATGCGTCTAGTTCTCCAAGCCCCTCAAATAGAGTCAGGCAAAATTTTTGTTTCGCTCCAGCAAGATACAGGGGGGGGGGGGGGATTTGGCAACACTAAAATATAGTTACTTCCTTTCGTAACACGAGCGACAATATAATACTCTTGCGTATTTGTCCTCGTAGCAAAATCTTGCATTGATTTGGCATGGCATCACTTGGAGCGCCTTCAATTAAGTTGCATATGCAACCTTGACATCCGTAGAGCTGGAATAGTTGCATCTGATGTTTCGATCAATCTCGTTTGCAGAGATACGATCGGAGAGTGCCTTTTACTAATAACCTTTTTCTTAATTCTTTATTTTTTTGATGCGGAAGTGTTTTTCTGCAACTGCAACTATTTTTGAAGCAACTTGGATCGTTATTGTGAGGTATATCGCAATCGAGAAACTGATTCACATGAACCAAAGCTTAACTCAACAGGGCATCAAATTTTATGATCCCTGTAATCGTTCGACAAAAGCTCAATTTTCTAATATTCGACTAATTTTTAAATTTTGATTTCGAAAAAATATGGAGGTTTATTTGGGTCGTAGTGCTAAAGAAATAAGTACATGTAGCTCTTAAAGAATGATTTTGCCGCTAGTTCTTCTTTAATCAATCGCATCAACATAAAAACCTATTGATGTGTTTGTCCTTCTTGACGTCATTCCAGGTTTCTCAACAGCAGAAAAAACTTGGTTACCCGTCCATCCAAACTATTTTCAGAAAAATGTAAAATCTCAACTGGCAGATCCTCACAGTCATTTGAATACCTTTAAACGGCTGGTTAAGCTCAGGAAAACACCCATCATCAAATTAGGCCGACTTGATACTTACGTATTGAGCGAATGGGTTTTCATGTACACCAGGTAAATTTTTTGTTTAATCAATGCATGAATTAAAATAATTTGCACGTATTCTTCAGAATTATCAGAATAGGGAAAGATTTATCCGCAGAGGCTAAAAACTTCATTCTTAATCCGTATAGTTTCAATACTGTTTGAGGGATGATTATGAGATGAAAGTTTTCGAGAGTTCGGAAAATGTACTAATTTATAAACTGAATTTTTCAGAAAAGTTTGATCGCGAAGTTACTTATTCGGCAGAATGATATTTAAGCCTTAAGAGAATCGAATTCAATATACATAGGCTGTCCAAAAAGTACCGAGACTGGTTCTATAACTCCAAAACTAAGATAGCCAGAGACTTGATCTTGGTCTCTTTTGAAAGATTAACTCAATATCTATCGATTGAGACCAAAATCAAAACTTTCGATCAAATATTTCAAAAGTTACAACACTGTTTGTAAAAAAAATATCTGGACCCCCTACCGTTTTTTAATGACTATTTTCTCTTGCCGGGAACACTCTCCAAATTATTAATGATCAGTACACGGTTGTTTTGCGACTAATCATGGCAAAACCTAATTTATTTGGAAACACTGTCAAGCCGTCGCGTCGTCGTCCGACTACGGGTATAAGGGTTCAAAATCCACGGGGAAAGAATGAACCGTCGGTTAGCCACCCCCAAAAAACCCGGGAAATTTCCGGCAGTTGATGACAGTTCACAGTGCGTGCGTAGTTTACGCTGCAGATAGTGAGTTATTTTATTTCTGTGTTCGAAATTTTTGATACCACTGCTTTATCTCTTTCCATGATGATATCAACAATTTCGAACGCAGAAACAAAATAACTCACTATCTGCAGCGTAGACCACGCACGCACTGTGAACTGTCATCAACTGCCGAAAATTCTCCGGGTTTTTTGGGGGTGGCTAACCGACGGTTCATTCTTTCCCCGTGGATTTTGAACCCTTATACCCGTAGTCGGACGACGACGCGACGGCTTGACAGTGTTTCCAAATAAATTAGGTTTTGCCATGATTAGTCGCAAAACAACCGTGTACTGATCATTAATAATTTGGAGAGTGTTCCCGGCAAGAGAAAATAGTCATTAAAAAACGGTAGGGGGTCCAGATATTTTTTTTACAAACAGTGTTGTAACTTTTGAAATATTTGATCGAAAGTTTTGATTTTGGTCTCAATCGATAGATATTGAGTTAATCTTTCAAATGAGACCAAGATCAAGTCTCTGGCTATCTTAGTTTTGGAGTTACAGAACCAGTCTCGGTACTTTTTGGACAGCCTATGTAGGTGCATCAATTTCCATTGATATTATGTTTAAAAAATCAATTTGCCTCGAATGCATTTTAAATATCAAATTTTTAAGGAGTTTTGAACCGAATGCAACTTCAACCTTGAAATTCTGGATTAAATTTCAACTTTTTTCTTTCAAAGTTGTTCGAGTTGTTTTTAAATTTTAATTCACTTCATCGTCGACAACTTGCTGTGAAATTCGACGCAGTCCTCCTCAGATTTTCTTGCAATATCTGACTGATGCTTCTTAGATTTCCGTTATAAAACTTTCAAGTATAACGATTTCAAAAATGAACTTTTTCACAGGATTCTAGAAAATGAAACAGTCCTAGTCATCGTTAATCTTGGAACGGAGACAGAAAAAATATGCGCTAAGAATATAGCACGAGATTTGCCTGATTCAATGACAGTTCACACGCCTAGTTTCAACTCCCGCTTCAAAATAGGGTAAGAAATGATTGCTTTTATTTGCCTCTTTTAAATATGATTTTCACTCGGACACAAGGAAGTTCCACATCCAAAATTGCCTGAGAAATCAGCATAACCTCTACTTAAAGGATAAAAATCTCTCTTAAAGATTTAAAGAGTGGAAAAATCCAACATCCGTGATGCGTTATCAAACGATGTGAGAAGTGAATTGAGGAGCTTGGAGAACGAGGCGCATTAGTGCCGTTTTTGAAAAATTGAGATTTCCATGAACTCAACTAAAACTAGTTTGAAAGTATGTTCTATGAAAATTTAACAACTAAAATCCATCTTTACAGCATCGAAAATTTCTTTTCCGACGTAAGGCTTCATCTAATTTTGAAACTTCAAACACATATTTCTTGAAATAGCAAAAACTGCACGTATGCCCCTTGTCGTCCAAGCCTCTCAATTGGACTGAGTTAAGCAGAAAGGAACCAACCCACATTTTGGGAAAAATTGAGTTATGAGTGGTTTTGAACTCAACCACTGTTCTACTATCTATCGCCAAAAATTCAAAGTTTTTGTTGGAGCAAATTTTGCAGAAAGTGAACGTGAAGTTTATCTTTTACATTGAGTCTTATGCAGGAGCTAAACTTTAAAGCTCTTTTTCTCGGTTCGATTCCGATGTTGCTTGGTTCCTTTCTGTTTAACTCCGTCCAATTAGTTTTGACTTTTAAAGGCAACACGTCGTTCAAATGTTACTTTGGAGTTAAAGTTTCCATCTCATGTGAATGAAACAGGTTCTACTCCAAGACTAAGTTTTGACAAATTTAAATACAAAATTGAAAATTGGCCGCAAATAAACCGAATTGTTTGTGTTGCAGGGATAAGGTGACTCTCACGTCGACAGGAGGGCAATCCTGTTCAGAGTTGAGACCCAAAGCCGGCCTGGTCCTTACCAACACGCCCGCGGTGCCTGAACCTGCAGTCAGTTCTAGCGCTGCATTAAATCATTTCATATGCCTAATCGTGCTCGCGGTTGGAATCAGTATTTTGGCGCCAGGCATTCTATAGATCAATGCTCATGCTGGTGGGAACATCCCAACATAGCCCAGCCTTTGCCTTCTGGAAACCAAACTTTCGTCCAGTTCCAACGCTATGTTGACTCATTTTATCGTGTTAGGCTCATCCGAGGCTCTTAGGCACCCGTCCTGCCGTGATAGCGAAGAGAGCAGTAAGTGCATTTTTTGTATGAGCCATGGTTGACACATGCTTTAATGTGTCTCGAGGTTCATCCTAGCATGCACCTATACTGCAGTGCTAAGGAAAAACGCCGTATGAACCTTCAGGCGTTGCCAAATTTCCTATGATAAAAAACGAATTTCCTAATAAACTTCTGAATATTTTCCTTCCAGTTTTTCAGATAATTTGTTCGCTATTTCGCCTAACGTTCCTAAAAATTTTAAGGGAAAATATACATATCTTTACACTCAAAAATAAACATTTCATCGAAGGAAATTTGGCAACTCTCGAATATTCATACGGCGTTCTTCCTTAGCACGGCTGTACTGCTCTCTTCATCATTTCGGCAGCGTGCTTAGAGTCCCATCCTCTGAGAAAGTGCACAGTATGATTTAATGACTACGTCATTCGATATTCGATGTATACCCCTGCGCTCCATCCAGGGCAAAGGAAAAGTTTTCATATATATGTATTAAAACACTATTAACCATTTTGATGCGCTTTTTAAGAGTTGTACCATTTTACAGCGGTAAATCCAATGTAATAACGCGTTCACTAAATCGGTCTATTGTCTAAATTAGTACTACGTACTGCCCACTTTTTTCTTTAATTTCCAAAGGTTTTTTTGTGTATTTATTGTTTGTGTATTCGAGTTTATTCGTTCTTAAATGTGTTTTTATTGTGAATTCAAAACTTGGGTATAAGATTATACCCCAGGCTGAAGATTAGCTATGGTGATGTTTTATGCTAACACTAAGCTGAATAGTATAAGCCAATGACATTGCTTTGCCAGGTCACGAACATGGATTTTCTGACTGGTGTATCTTACCACTTATGTCTTTGTATATGTTGTTGATTAGCTTACAGTCAAGTTCCTATTTTTGTGATCAGTTCCTCTTAACGGGTAGGAAGTATTTCTATTTTTTTTTTTGTAAGGGAGGTTTCTATATGCATTTTGTAAATATATTCAATATCGATTAAAATAACCACATTCCGTCTTATTTTATTTTAAATTCACTTTTAATCTTTTAAGTTTCTTCAGCGCACTAAGATTATAGCATTGATAGCGCATCGATTTATAGGATTGATGATTTATAGTTGACATTGCTAAATTTAACAAAGGAGACATACTGCGTAAGTATGTCAGACGTAGAATCTCCAGAAATGTCAACTTAAACATTGTGTCATGAGGCTCACGTGACTTGTAACTCTGAACGGATGATTAAAACCATTAAAGTACGAAATTGAATTTCTAGGCGATTTTCAAAGGTTTCCAATACTTATTGATTCAGTAAATGCAAAGCATTCATCAACTATGCATGGCACAGAATGACTGTTTTCCTCAATGTCTGTGTTTTCTCATTCGCTATTCGTTAGTTCTTACCTATTCTCCAAATATTTAGACGTAGACCAGCGTCCCTCTGTGTAGACGCAGCCCACTTTTCAGGACGGAAAGAGCGAAGCATAATACAATTTTCATCAATATATTCAGTAGATTTTATCGTTCTGTAGTGTCGCCATGGCGCCTAGGAAATCAAATTCGTGTATTTAGGCTTGTGATGTTTCAGATTTCCCGTCATATTTCATTATTTCTTAAGACGAACGGTCATCATTATTGTTTCAAATTACGTGCGATTTATTAAGATTGCTCTCTGAAAATTGCGCGATTGAACGTCAAAATTGGTTTTTCCAGCTAGAAGGGAGAACAAATCCAAACGAAGGATGGCTCATTAAAATATAAGGAGGCTCTACATACCATGCTCCGATACCTAATTTTTTGGGATTTCGAGGCAACGTTAAGAACCATATAGAACCATATAAGAATTTTACATTATTACCATTCAAAAGGTAAAATAAATTAATTTTTAGATTTTAGATAAAACCATGTTTTAAATATCTAGTTATTAAATATAATAATTTAATTAAATATTGTTTATTATTAACCTCGAGTTACCCTTTTTATATTTTAGGACAGATGTTGGCTTTTTTTTTTTTTTTTTTTTTTTTTTTTTTTTTTTTTTTTATTTATATCTATTTTGTAAACTTTTGAGATTCTTTACTTGATTAAAATCAATTATCAGTATTTTGAAAGTATAAGATAAATGGAAGGCCTCGTCCACACAGAGATAGGTTTAGGAGACTTAACTTTCGCGCAAAGTTCCGTGAACTTTTGCTAGTATTGTTGACAGGGCTTTCGCAAAAAATGTGTCCATCACGATTTGACGCGTCTTATGCACCCCTCCCCTCCCCCTCCGGCATGTTCACTTGATGGTTTTTATTATGTTTCAAAACGAATGAGAAGGGAGCGGCAAAATACAGGCGGCTCATGGGCGGCAAGTAGGTAAATCCGGCCCTGGCTACAAGAGTAAGGATCATGGTGATTCCGGGCACGCGCCCGGCGCTCCGCAAACCTC
Source organism: Bemisia tabaci (assembly GCF_918797505.1). Lineage (NCBI taxonomy): Eukaryota > Metazoa > Arthropoda > Insecta > Hemiptera > Aleyrodidae > Bemisia > Bemisia tabaci. Next base: position 21,795,988 of record NC_092796.1, read on the forward strand.
CCCTCCCTTCACAACCCCAGGTGTCCTAATAGAATTTTCGGCCTCGTCAGTTGATAGTCCATACTTTAGCTGTGATGTATTCCAATTTTCACGCTTCCAAGTCCTTTCACACTCGAGTTATAATTGTTGTCCGCCCTGCCCATAAGGTCACAGCACTGTGCGACGGTTACTGAACGAACTTCACTATAACGCCCGGATACAACTATTCGGGCTCCATGGAAGTCCGTGTTGCATACGCACCGAAGTGAAGGCGTTTTGAATCGATGTTGATTCGAAGTCGCACAGCGCTCATGCGCCCCGGTTTGGCAGCTTAAAAATATATTTCAAGCCAAAATATATTGGTTGACCCGTGGCTGAACGAAATCCAATTTCTGTTCCTATGTCTCTTGAATGCAGAGTGCAATCAAAACACGGAAGATGACCCTGGATCACAACCAGACATCCTTCAATATCTCGAGGGAACCCCTGGATTTCCTTGTTCTCCTAGGGCCGATTGTAAGACCTCTATAGTCAGGTGCCTGTCAAAGTGGTGGTTTGAGCTAACCAGAGCTTGACTCGATGTAGATGCGTATGACACCCGATTTCTTTAGGTCACACTGAAAAAAAGATTGGTAGAATTAACCACTCCTTCACCTGTATTTCACACAGCGTCAATTCAGAGTCAATTCTGCCAGAAGAAGGGTAAACGTTACTGCACATATACTGGTACAGGTTCCAGTGGCAGATCCTGGCATCCATTCCTCTGGCAGAATCGACTTTGAATTCACGCTGTGTGAAATACAGCGTGAAGGAATGGTAAATTCTACCAATCTTGTTTTTTTTTTTTTTCTTTTTTTTTTTCAGTGCAAGTCCCGGTGAGCCTTTGTTTTTTCTCGCAAACCAGTAGTTAGGCTGATTAGCAGATTGACTGCTGGTCAGAGTTTGACCACTGGTTTATCGTTTTTTCTTTTAAATTTGTATTGTTTCCGACTGAAAATGACTCAGTTTTGAGTCGAAACGTCTCGGGTTTCATTAATTGTGTATTTTTAGCCTTGTTTCCCGTTTTTTCATCCTTGTTTTTCCACTGGTTTAGTAACCAGAGGTTGACAAGAGATCTTGCAAACGGCCCTTACCAGACTCGGTAAAAGTGGCAGCGGCGACGGCTTGGGAGAGGGATTAATGACGTGTTTTGACTCGGGACGAGAGTGGTGGTGCGCGGAGGGCGGCGGGAAGGGCTGAGGGCTAAGCGCGACAAAACACACATGAGATTAAGAAGTGGATAAAATGGCAATTGAAGACCGGATCGAATGCTGGAATGGATGGAGCCGGGGATTAGACGAGGAACAGACGTAATAACATAATCAAGCGGGATCCATCGTCCGTGGACCATCACCATCAGCGTCGGCCATCAAGCGGCTTCATAACCGATTACCAAACGCTGACCTCTGTCCGATCCGCGCACTCATACGCTCCCAACACTCCCTGGGCTCGGCACCGTGGACCACGGCGGCGCCGCTGCCGTCGCCTTGATCATTTCAACGCCCGCAGATTAACGTGGGGCCGCAACCTCAGATTTCACTTCTCAGGATCAACTTCACGCAAGTTGTCGCCATCATCTTTCGGTTTTCACCCCAAGATTAAAGAAGAAGGGAAAAATCCCTTTGAATCGTTCAGTAATCGACTGGGGTGTTCCTTTTCGGCGCAAGGCATCTGAGTCGTTTCCATCCTGTAACTAACTTGAAAATAATCCTTTTCGGCATGGAGAGATTATCGCAGGGCTCTTGAAGAGTTTTAGAGTTCAAATCATGTCAACACATAGAAGAGCAGTGTCTCAGCAGTTATTCATGTTACTTGGACCGCGTTAAGCAGAAAGGAACCAAGCCACCTCAACCATTGCCTTCACATGGGCAATATTATTGTACCCATGCAAACTCTTGCAGGGCCGGATTTTCCTACTTGCCGCCCATAGGCCGCCTGTATTTTGCCGCCCCCTTCCTCATTCGTTTTGAAACATCAATAAAAACCATCAAGTGAACGTGCCAGCGGGGGAGGGGTGCATAAGACGCGTTTACTCGTGTTGAACACATTTTTTGGGAAAGCCATGTCAACACTACTAGCAAAAGGTCACGGAACTTCGCGCAAAAGTCAAGTTTCGTAAACCTATCTCTAATGGACAAGGCCTTCTATTCATGAGAAATGAACGAAAAAGTTATGAAAGAACTAACACAAAATTTGGTTTAATGATTTTAACTTCCGCCGCACCGTGTTTGGCGCAATGCGTGAAGTATTCACGCAGTCTCGTAGGCGCTATGCGTTTCACGCTGACCGCACTGTGTTTGGCGCAATGCGTGAAGTATTCATGCATTCTTGTAGGCGCCATCCGTTTCACGCTGACCACAATAACCGCACTGTGTTTGATGCAATGCGTGAAGTATTCGTGCAGTCTTGTAGGCGCTAATATGTGTTACATGCTGATGGCCGCGCCGAGGGCTTCTCCTTTTCATCTCAAGTCCTCGTCATCATTTCTCCCTTAGTCGCGCCGTTCCAGGCCAAATTGTGTGTGCTGTCTCTTGTATCACTGAAAGACGACCAAATTAGGAATTACTATACTCTCAGGAAATGAGAGATTTTGGAGCCTTTTCTCGTTTGTAATTGTCTTGTTCTAAATCCGATTTTTTTTATACCTACATTTAAAAAAATTGCAAAATTTGCCGCCCCCTTGATTTGCCGCCATGGGCCGCGGCCCATGTGGCCAACCCTTAATCCGGCCCTAAACTATTGTGCGGATTTTTGTGCAAATATCAGTGAATTTTCTGCATCGCTCGAAGCAAACTCTTTGCAATTTTTAAAGGAATCCGCAAAAACGCTCTCTTGTAAAAAACTAAAGTGCCCAGTTAAATTTGGCAACAGCTGATGTGGCTTGGTTCCTTTCTGCTAAACGCGATCCACTTTATCTTACTCTGTTAAACATTTTGGAGTGAAACTCTGTGACGGAGTCTACGTAACGCCTGCAAATCGCGAAAGATATGAATGCAGCGCGGAATCTATTCTACTTACGGAGTGTCATGCACTTTTATGGTGCTAACTTCACTCCGCATTCATATCACTCGGGGTTTTTGTGTGCTATTTGGACTCAGGCACCGAATTTCACACCTAGATTTTTAACAGTGTAATAATATTAACACCTCATGCACATTGCAAAAAATAAAAACATAGCTTCATCAAAATTAAATCACCGCCAGATTGTTATTCTTGCTTAGCATGGTGTATCGTTTCCCTCCGATACAAAGTAAACCGTTGCTTTCTCAACTCTTCATATTGTTAGTGAAAAACTTAGTTCCAGTCGGACACTTTTTTTGGGGAAAAGGAGACTTCCTCGTCAATTTTAAGGCCAAATCATCCAAACAATCTATGTTGATCCATGCACTGGGGCCTAGGATACTCTTCTTTTTGCCTCCATAAATTAATTATATTTTTTGATGGGCATGTCAAACTAATTAAGTGCTACCGTCATGCACCTTAATCACCGTCAGGGTCAGGTCGAAACTAGAAATGATGGACCATGCAGAGCTACCGGAGGAAAGGCAGAGTTTTGGAAACTGGCTGGTCAAACACCTCAAGCAAACATTTACCAATCAACTTCCGTTCCCTCCAAATATTGACAAAAATATATTGGAGACCAATTAACCGCTATTACTCAGGCCTCCGGAGCAGAGAGCAAGCTTCGATATCGATGCGCGCAACTTTCGATATTTTGCGATGAAAACATGCGCTGTCAATTCGATATCGATCGATCGATCTCTCGATTGCCGGCCCTCTCCTCGCATGGCGGGTGTTCAAGTGTTTCAGCTCCGAACTTGAGCGCGATTAACAAATGGGCTGCACTTACGGAACTGGGTTACAGACAGTGTCGCCAGATTGAGATTAAAATGTTTCTTTTTACCTTCGAGTGGTATTCATGGGGAAATTTCGGATTTTTTATCCGATCTGCCGCGCTTGGAGGTTGATTCTTCATTAAACGCCGTTCTCGCTTAAGGTGCACGGTAGTCCGCTGTAGGTCTCGTTAAAGTTTGAGTGATTGCCCCTAATTATGGCACCTTCGAGTGCATAATCAACAATTTTTTGTTCTTTCTTTTTTCGGGCAGTCCTCGCTCTCAACCGCTGATTTAAGCTTTCGAGCCGTCGCTTGTTAGTGCCAATAATTCATGGAGTTTTGCGCCTTTGCGCTGAATAATTTTTTTCATTATTTTTTTTCCACGGGCTCATGAAAAAACACCTTATTTTATTAATATCAAACTGAAAATGGATTATTGACACTACCATCGGACACTTTATCATGTTGACGTGCCAATTTGATTACGGATTCTGGGAAACAACGTAGTTATTATATTGTCATAGGTCGGTAATTTTGAGCTCAAACAGTAAGAAAGTAACGCGATTAGTGACCAGGAATTTTCCTTTTTCTGATTTTCTGTCTCGATTTAAAAAAATTCTTTATTATTTTTTTTTGCCGATTTTTTTAATGCGTCAAGCTGATCGGTTCAGTCTCATAACTTTGCTTGCAGAGTACGAGCTCGATCGATGAGAGATTTCAAAGTTATACACACGCCAATATGCAACTCTTCACTCCCCTGATTCCCAACTTCCACCAGAAACAGGGAAAAGTATACATAACAACGGTTCTGACAATTTCATCGTTGATATGGTAGATATACTTTCATGAGGGACATTGGAAGAGGTTAATTAATGTATTAATTGGACTTCATTTTGCAATTGGGATCTATTATCCCTGGCTCGGTTTAAGAGACAACTATGTACCATTCATTTCCTTATACACGTGCGTGTTTTAACGGATGAGCTGGTAATTGCAGTTCCTAATTGCAAAATGAAGTCCAATTGAAATTCTGTCGATGCACGACTGCAGTTTGCAATAAGGAGCTACAACTTCTGATTCATCCATAAAATCACATGCCTGGGTGAAGGACCTAAGAGTACACACGTCTTTTTAAAAATGAGCCAGAAATTGTAGTTCCCAGTTTACTGCGAAATGCAGTCTAATTAGAAATCCTAACATTCGACGTCTTGTCTGAAACGGCAAAATTACGCTGTGTGCCGTGGTGGTTGCGTGCCGTTTTGGGACCGTTCAAGTATTATGTAACGCACTAATGGGGGTTAAGCCAGCTTTACATTGCGTTACGAGGAGAGAGGGGTTTCAAACCCAATGTTAAGTAACCAATCTGAGCCGGGGGGGGGAGGGGAATTGAAAAAACGTGCGCAAAAAATTGAAAATCCCGCCCTTCCAGAACGAATCTTTTCTTGGTTTTTTTGAAAATGGGGGAGGGGATCAGACCAACGTTGCGTAATTCCAGATAAGGGGTGTGCTATCTGGGTACTAACAACTGGTAAAATACCAAGATCAGGGTCTATTTGACCCAATGCCGCTGGTGCATTGACTTTAAGAGTGCAGTTTCTTGTACGTCCGGTATTTTACAGAGTCCTTGAAACCATATTTTTTATCGACTGTGTGAATTCGGATATGCAAGTTCGGAATGATTCAATCAAATGTATTCTTACCTAAAACAACAGTCCAGACTCTTTAGTAATTACCGTCTGGAAATTCATAATGTAAACAAGTGAGTGTAAGGTACCACGACCTTGTAAAACCCGAGAATTTTTTTTCAGTGTACGTTACGGATGCGTTAGAAGGGGGCGTGGGGGGGTCAAAAATCGGAAAAAGTGCGTTACATAATACTTTCACGACCTTTCGGAGCGTTCACAAATCGTATTTGACGAGTGAATTCGCAGCGTGGCGCGGCGGCGGCGGCGGTGGCGGGCAGGAGTTGGCTCTGGGTCACGATGGACAATTACGAGGAATTGATTTTAAGAGAAAATGGGTTTCATAAGATAAACAGTAAACACAGGCTTACAATGGGCGCATTCAGCAATAACTCACGAGTGCGTATACAATTATTCCGCACAATTACGGTAATGATTCATAAAAATGGAGGGGTAGGGGGCCGGGGGTTCGCATATATTACCTACACCCATCTCCGTTCCGTGCTCCGAAGCGCATTTGTCACGTTTACATGCAAAAACTTACCTTCAACGCGTTGGGCCTAAACGTCGCTGGCGTTACAGAAAGTGCCTCGTAGCGTGTCTCATGGTGTGTCAAACCACGGTTCAAAGGCCGGGCTTATGATAAATAGGATGTCAGTGAAATTTAATAGCTCCGAATAGCTGGTTTTGACACTGACTAAACGAGCACTTATTTTTACGAAAAATTAGCATATAAAGTATTGTCTTGGCACGGTAAACAGTTTAATTATGTTATGAGGTTCAAAATCCATGTTTTTATATGGAAAGGAGAAAATTGTACCTCCATGAATGAGTTCAATTATGCATATTCAAACTGTGAAATCTATATATTTAATATCCTAAGGCCTTTTTTGGCCTCCAACAGTTTGTGCTAATTCGATCTCGGAAACTACTGGACCGATTTTCCTCGGATTTGTTTTAAATGAAAGCTCTTACGCTGTAGACGTGCCAACATCCCTTGGTTTTTCGATTTGCGCGACCGACGTTGCAAAATTTACCTCGATTTGATAACGACATATTTGCATTTTTGACGCTGGACAGTTTGTGCTAATTCGATCTCGGAAACTACTGGACCGATTTTCCTCGGATTTGTTTTAAATGAAAGCTCTTACGCTGTAGACGTGCCAACATCCTTTGGTTTTTCGATTTCCGCGACCGACGTTGCAAAATTTACCTTGATTTGATAACGACATATTTGCATTTTTGACGCTGGACAGTTTGTGCTAATTCGATCTCGGAAACTACTGGACCGATTTTCCTCGGATTTGTTTTAAATTAAAGCTCTTAGGCTGTAGACGTGCCAACATCCCTTGGTTTTTCGATTTGCGCGACCGACGTTGCAAAATTTACCTCGATTTGATAACGACATATTAGCGTTTTTGACGCTGGACAGTTTGTGCTAATTCGATCTCGGAAACTACTGGACCGATTTTCCTCGGATTTGTTTTAAATGAAAGCTCATAGGGTCTAGATGTGCCAAGACCCCTTCGTTTTTCGATTTGCGCGACCGAAGTTGCAAAATTTACCTCGATTTGATAACGACATATTTGCGTTTTTGACGCTGGACGAGTCATATGGTTGGGGGACCTCCCACCCTCTGATTTTCCGTTTCCCTCTCCACGTAAACCCATCCCTACCTGCTCACAACACGTGTCACCCTTCTACCCTAGCATGGGTCCTACGGCAGTTTCACTCATGTCGGGGGTCGGCTCATGTCTTCTTCCAAGAGAATTGGTGATTTATCTTCACCCTTTCGCACCGTTACATTTTCAAAAAGTGTTCTGATTTTCTTTTCCAGGAGTGTTATTTATTTTTCAAGGTTGTTTCTTTTTCTAAAAGTAGGTAATTTTTAGTTTCCTATTCTTTGTTTTTGAATTTATCATTTTGCCTCCAGGAAGTCCTCTAAGCACTGGTAGTAGCAAAATTTGGCTCGCGAAGCGAGCCAACAGTTACTCGCGGAGCGAGTAACTGGGGGTCCAGGGGGCTTGCCCCCGGCTAGCGGCGCAAGCGAGCGTAGCGAGCTGAAGCAGCTAGTCCTTCTTATTTCTCTACTATTTTCTTTAGTAAAAACGTCATTGCGTTCGATAAGTGGATTGTGCGAATTACGAGATTGTGCGAGTTACTGGATTATGCGAATTTGGATGCGAATTACTTGATCGTGCCTCGCAATTTAGATGCCACGCTTTTTGCTAAGTCCGATGTCGCTGAGATTTTGATAACCTTTCGTGAAACGCCGCAATTTACATCATCCAGCACGTTTGTGCGTCTTGTGATTTCTTTCACCTTGGTTTTTTTCTGGAAAATAGGATGATCCACATATTGCCACGCTTGACTTTTCTCGGTTATTTTCGAATGCTTGAAATAAGAGGCCGAATGGTGAAATTGAGAATCTTCCTTTGAGGGAATTAAATGCGAGAGGGGACATGACCATAAAAGTCGAGGATATGATCCAACTTTTTAATTTAGCGAAGCTTCCAGGACTTCATGTCCACCTACCTTTCGTCCTTTAAATAAATGTCCACCGCTATTTATGTTCACTAAACGTTAAGTCCAGTCTTCATTAAGTCCACATATAATTTAATGTCCAACATGAATATGTCCAAATTGTCAAATTGTGGACATGTTATGTCACATTTTTTTCTTCTCATTTATATGACGGAACCACCTCAAAAATAATGCATACTACTACTGCCTTCATCTTAAAAACGTTCATTCATGAATCAAGTCATGAAAGAGAACAGACTCTAAGAGCATATAAAAACATATGTTCATGTGTACAGTGTACGGATATGATAAGATGAAAACCAAAGCGGGAGCCTAGGAAACGCTCCAATGCCAAATTAAACATTTTTCAGTAACAGATGCAGTCAAAATTGAAAGTCCTCTTTGACTAGTTATTTCGTGCGCCCTCAATCTCGTAGGATACTGTGCAACGCCTCTGACGCGAAATAGTTGCTTACAGCTTTGCGGCGCGGCAGGCAACCAGCGTGACACGCACACAGGCGCCTACAAACCTAACGGGATACTTCACGCGTTGCGCAATGCGTGAAGTATCCCGTTAGGTTTGTAGGCGCCTGTGCGCGTTCTAAACTGCTAACACGCCGCTCCGCTCTGTGCTAGACTCTAATATTTAAACTCGCGGAGTCAGCATTTTTCAACTCATGATTTTGAAATGTTTGCACTCTCTGCATTGATTATTCCCTTTTAAACTGATGAAAAAGAAATATGTACTACTGGAAAATATAATGTGTTTTTTGTAAATATAATGGTGGTTCCGTGTCAAATTTAATGATTTCCAAAGCATTCAAATTTATTCTTTTAGGTTTTGGGTTTTTACTGTGCTGCAGCGTAGTGTACTCGCAACTGAAGGCTCAAAATTGGACGTATTTGACTCAAGAGGGTCGATGTAAAAATAAGTTAAAAACAAAAAATTGCGTGCTTCCTAGTTTTTTTCCTCTTTTATTGATTTTTGTATAGTTTCTTTCATCGCAACTACAGCTCATTGAGATTCATAGCGATGCCATTGCTTGGAATAGGTTTTACAAATATTTACCACGTTTTAAAAATGTAAATGTTTTTAAAATGAAGTAATCAATTTCATTTTTTCATCATTTCACCCCCGCGAAATGTTGTATAACAGTGTTCGCAATGATCGCGAATAACCAAAAATATCACCCAAGCGGTAATTTTTGATCTTTCAAAGCTATAGAATTTGATGGTCCCGAAAAAGAGGAGTGACATTTTCGGGCCTGATCTTTTCCGCCACGCCGAGTTTTCGACCCACACAACGCGGGGTGAAGCGCCAAGGGTGAGATCCGCGGTGGAGGTCACCGGTAAAAGTGGGGGTGCTCGTCTCCACCCGCACTCGGAGAAAGGGTGAGGTCCCAGCGTCACCCACAGCCAGGGGGCGGAAAGGGGACGCGGAGCTCCGACTGCCTCCGTAGTATCATTTTGTGAATGGAAGCCTGGCGACACTAGCAGCTTTTTATGAATGAATCGTCTCCTCAGGGATTACTACGCTGCCGGCGGAGCACAGTGGTCCGGAATAGGAAACTCTCCGGCGCAGATATTCTCATTCCCACTTCCCACTCATACTGCCGTGCTGAGGTTAAGCGCCGTATGAACATTCGAGAGTTGCCAAATTTCCTTCAATAAAATGTTTATGTTTACAGAACAACAATAAAAACACACTGAAATACAAAAAAAAAACAAATGGGTATACAAGGCTAGAGGAGACAAAAAAACAACCGGGACGTTTCGGGTCAATTACATGCCCATTCTCAACTGGAACAGAAGCTGAAAGATGTAAAAATTAAAACGAGAAAATGAGCATGCAACTGACCGAGGTAGGAATCAGTGCAAACCCTGTTTTTTTGTCTCCTCTAGCCTTGTATAACCATTGGTTTTTGTATTTGAGTGTGTTTTTATTGTTGTCTGCATTCGGGCTATTGTGTCTCTCGCTCTCTTTTTACAGAACGTTATGAATATTTTTCCTTGATATTTTCAGGAACTTCAGGTGAAATTGCGCACAAAACTACATCTGAAAAATTGGAAGGAAAATTTTCACAAGTTTACCAGGAAATTCGTGTTTTATCAAAGGTAATTTGGCAACGCCTGAAGGATCATACGGCGTTTTTCCTGAGCACGGCAGCATAGGATGACGATTTTTTCCAGAAACACCAATAACTAGCAATTAACCCGCTCTCCATACGCACGCGCTAATATTAGCGCGCTTTAATCTGATGGCAATGGAACCACTCGGGAATTTGAAAAATTGTATCATGCATTCAAGTCCATCACTTTCACGTATTGGGCCTGGACGAACTGATTTAAGAGCGAGAAATACGATTCGCCTTCAATTCGAGTGATATGCAATTTTAACTGCTCGGAAGTTAAAATAATTGTATCTTCTATTATGGTGCTTGTGCAGAATCATTGTTGATCCTATCTTATTTGAATAGTTATCCGCGTTAATAGTAATATTGCTTCAATGAAATCTAAACTTTTTGAACATGGAAGCACAGATGCAAAGACAAAAATATTCAATTTGGCAAACTGATCGGTTATGTTTGATTATATATTCAGTAGTACATAATTCTCCTTATAGCTCCTAGATGCCGAAGATCAGTATCAATTTATCAAGACTACTGACGGATATGGATAAACGGCAATATAATATTCTGCAATGAGAAAACACTTGACTGTAGCACAAGTTTGTCGGCAGAAATTCCATGACTTCATTGTTCAAGATAACAAGTTTCACGCGTTTCGTGTGTTTTACGAGATAAAAACTTTCAAAATTCATCTTGTAAACTTGACTGTTTGACGCATTGACTTTCTGCTTTAAAGCGCAGAGCATTCTTTGAAAATGTTCAGCTGTCAAGTTGCATTGTTTCTTCTTTAATAAATGAAATAGGATTGAAAATTTTATGAAACATCACAATGGGGGACGGGGGTTCATGATTTCGCACTTCGGCAATCGATGTCCTCCAACACTGGAAAAAGAAACACATTGGATCTGGAGTCCAGACTCTTAAAAACATCGACAAGGAAAAATACTCTTGATTCAATCAGATTTAAGCTTAAATCAAGAACCAAGCCTCTTAATTTGAGCGGATTTCCTTTTGATTTAAGCTTAAATCTGATTGAATCAAGAGTATTTTTCCTTGTCAATGTTTTCAAGAGACTGGACTCTAGATCCAATGTGTTTTTTTTTTTTTTCCAGTGAGCGTCCATACTCTCCCTAGACAAGTTTTTTTCGTCTCTGCCTGTGTCTGAACAAAAGGGCCACGCAGTTTGAAGGAGCGGGAACTTGGGTTTTTAAAATTTCAACCTGCGGCCACTGTGCGTCGAAGCGTCGCAGCTTAAAGGTAGCGTCGCGGCGACGACGACGCCACGCGTGCTGCGGGGCGAGGTCACGCCTTGCGTAGCTCCGTTCATTCATAAAACCGCCCGTTGAGAAATCAGCAGTTGTGAAAGTGCCATGCCCATGCGTCACTCCTCACGCTACGGCTACCGCTTGTCGTGACGTATTCCGGATCCCCGGATGTGCCGACCCGACCAATTCATCGCCGTATAATTCAATTTCTATTCATATTTATTTCTAATTTATATTCACCCGATGCAATTTCATTCGTCGTCGTGCTACAGGCGAATTTCAAGAGGAAATGATCAGCAGCCTACTCCGTCTTCTCAAAAGAACGGTCGTCATTTTGAATTTCTTTTGGAGGACTTTTAGTGGCCTCAAAGGGAAAACAGCTTTTCAACAAAAATCTGTAAAAATTCATAAACAATGACTAGGCCTAATTCAAGCAGCTTTAAATGTCTACTCTACATGGTGTAATGATTCATTAAAATAAACATTTACGGGCTGTATAGGCATACCGTCCGTTCTGAGCTTTGAGGCCGGATGCTAGAGCCGTAGCCTCGATTGCTCCGGATGCTACACCCGGAACTTTGGCCTCGGAACGCGGACGGTATGTGTATATAGCCCGTAAGTACGGCCTCCTTTTTTTTCAGTGTTTCTATAAACGAATGCACAATCACAGTGCAAAAAATCCTAATTAAAACAGGGACATAAACGTGAAGAAACTTAAAAACGTAAGAACGCTGCATTCAGTGAACTTTTTTGAAAGTCACAGCTACAGGGCATCACAAATGAGAGCTTCTCGTGAGAGTTTGGTAATTTTGAGAAAAACGCGCGTGATAGGTTAAAAATCATGTGGGAACTAAAGATATAAATGACCGTAGAGCTCGAATATTGAGGCAAAAAAAGATTCGATACGTCTTAATAAAGTCATATCACTCCACAATATAGACGCCTGTCATCAATCAAATCCAGAAAAATTTGATGTGAGCATTGATGAGCAGAGAAATCAGTCTGAAGCCCGGAACCACCGCGTGACTGGTTTTTGCGTGCTCTGAAGTTTGAAGGCGTCCACGAAGTCAACTTACTTTCCAAACACCGAATTACACCTCTAACCCACCGAATACATACGTCGGTTGAACGAATGAACAAGTTAGGTCGTTTTCATGATTTTATTCTTGATTGATTCTATATAATATTACCTAAGTTGACAAAAATCCTTCTCACGATATTACTATCTATCAAAGTCATTTGAAGTAGGCATCAATAATCAGTATTTCACAATTGTGAATTTTTCGCACAATTTTCAGTTTTGCCTTTCATAGAAACGCGGTTTGATGGATGAATCAGCCGATGGTAGGTACTCCATATATTATGCCCCAGCACTACCTTTCTAATGGCACCATCAACTAGGATATGATCCTTTAAAAAACAAGGATACTGATGTTATAGCCAAGGTAACTGAAACGTAGGTATGACCTCTCCGACCCCGAGGCCGAAATGCAGATTCTTGTTCCCACCGCCAGAACCGTGACGAGATTTGAATTTCAAAACCTTTACAGTCTTTGCCAAAAACAAATATGACAGTCTTATATTGATAAAAATGAACTAAGAGCCACGTCCCTAAAAGCACATAAATAGTCATTCTTAACTAAGTGTCATGCACCACTTTCCCCTCCCCCCTTCCCATGTTTTTCAACACAGGACGGTCATGTTTGTTTTAGGTCAAGACTGCAGAGTTGTTGAGATTCAAATCTCGCGCCACGGCTGTGGTGGCGGAAACGAGAAGCTGCGTTTTGGTCAAAGAGGTCGGGAAGAGAATACATACGTTCAACCCACTTTTTGGATGTTATCAACCCAGTTTGATGACCGTTTTTATCAGTTAAATTTGCTTTCCAGCTTACAAAATAGGAACTTCTGATTGGCCATGGATATTTGCGGTCCCACGATCCAAAAGTCCTGGATTTCAAACCCTGACACGGTGCCCCTGAACTCACTTTAAATGCGACTTTGTTGTACATCAAAAAATCAAGTTGGAGGTTGTAGTGGGGTACTCCCTGATGGGTTTTTGGGCAATTTCGAAATAGGTTGTCGGAGCTCCTCGAAAAATAATCGCATTTTTGTGGTTTTTTAGGGGTAAAATAGCAAAATTGGCCTCCGGGCGACAAATTAAACCCCCTCTCCCTCATCCTTGCCTTGACCGATCTGAATTTTTAGTATGTTTTTACCTGGTATAAGATGGGACTTTTCTGAAATTTTCATGCCCATACAAATTTTTTTGCTCCCGCGGCAGCGTTGCCAAGTTGCGGACTCCAAAATATCGAATTTAATGATAAAATGAAGGTTTCGGAGTGTGATTTCCATTCAAAATCAAAAATTCAAATTGTAAGTTGTAGTAGGGTACTGCCTGATGGGGTTTTGGCCAATTTCGAAGTAGAGTGTTTGAGATTTTTGAAAAATAATCGAATTTTTGCGGTTTTTTAAGGGTAAAATAGCACACTGCGCACGGGGCGGCAAGTTGAACCTTTTCTCTCTCATCCTTGCCGTGACCGATCTGAACATTTAGTATGTATTAACCTGGTATAAGATGTGACTTTTCTGAAATTTTCATGCCCATAACAAAATTTTTTGCCCCCCGCGGCAGCGTTGCCAATTTGCGGACTCAAATATATCGAATTTGATGATAAAATGAAGGTTTCGAGGTGTGATTTCCTCCAAAATTTCACGAAAAATGTGCAATCTGAGAGTTTTCGATAAGAAAAGGCATACTTGAACAATTTAGAGTTGCAGTGTTGCCAGCTTTTGATTTAAAATTCGTCAAAATGACCCAAATCGCGTTGCAACCTCGAGCGCTGGATTTTTATTTCGTTCAGAATTGGTTATTACGGTTCTTCTGTACTCTATGCATTTAGGTACCATGAAAATTATGCCATTACTTACTTGATGGGTGCAGCTAACTCAACAAGAGAGGCCGGATAAAGCGATGAGTCGGGGGAAAACGAGCGGTTCGGGTTGACAGAAAGTTCTTAAATCTACTCCATCACCAGAAAGTAGAATTTGAGAACTTTCTCCCACCCCCCAAACCTTATCCCTGTTGCAGTCAATCCTTTGAACATCTGATCTGAAATTTTGCCCCCGAATTTTTACCAAAAACATGAAAAATAAAAACACGTTTTTGTGCAAAAAAACATCATGTTTTTGGTAAAAATTCGGGGGCAAAATTTCAGATCAGATGTTCAAAGGATTGACTGCAACAGGATAAGGTTTGGGGGGTGGGAGAAAGTTCTCAAATTCTACTTTCTGGTGATGGAGTAGATTTAAGAACTTTCTGTCAACCCGAACCGCTCGTTTTCCCCCGACTCATCGCTTTATCCGGCCTCTCTTGTTGAGTTAGCTGCACCCATCAAGTAAGTAATGGCATAATTTTCATGGTACCTAAATGCATAGAGTACAGAAGAACCGTAATAACCAATTCTGAACGAAATAAAAATCCAGCGCTCGAGGTTGCAACGCGATTTGGGTCATTTTGACGAATTTTAAATCAAAAGCTGGCAACACTGCAACTCTAAATTGTTCAAGTATGCCTTTTCTTATCGAAAACTCTCAGATTGCACATTTTTCGTGAAATTTTGGAGGAAATCACACCTCGAAACCTTCATTTTATCATCAAATTCGATATTTTTGAGTCCGCAAATTGGCAACGCTGCCGCGGGGGGCAAAAAATTTTGTATGGGCATGAAAATTTCAGAAAAGTCACATCTTATACCAGGTTAATACATACTAAAAGTTCAGATCGGTCACGGCAAGGATGAGAGAGAAAAGGTTCAACTTGCCGCCCCGTGCGCAGTGTGCTATTTTACCCTTAAAAAACCGCAAAAATTCGATTATTTTTCAAAAATCTCAAACACTCTACTTCGAAATTGGCCAAAACCCCATCAGGCAGTACCCTACTACAACTTACAATTTGAATTTTTGATTTTGAATGGAAATCACACTCCGAAACCTTCATTTTATCATTAAATTCGATATTTTGGAGTCCGCAACTTGGCAACGCTGCCGCGGGAGCAAAAAAATTTGTATGGGCATGAAAATTTCAGAAAAGTCCCATCTTATACCAGGTAAAAACATACTAAAAATTCAGATCGGTCAAGGCAAGGATGAGGGAGAGGGGGTTTAATTTGTCGCCCGGAGGCCAATTTTGCTATTTTACCCCTAAAAAACCACAAAAATGCGATTATTTTTCGAGGAGCTCCGACAACCTATTTCGAAATTGCCCAAAAACCCATCAGGGAGTACCCCACTACAACCTCCAACTTGAATTTTTGATGTACAACAAAGTCGCATTTAAAGTGAGTTCAGGGGCACCGTGCTGAGCTTCCGATTGAAAGATCCAAAAATGACTCGTGAGTGCAGCACCAAACTAGGCATCAGACACACGCATAACTTCCCGATAAGCACCCATCGGAACCCCTCAATTTGGAAAATGAGAATTTCTTCCCACAAGACAACCACGCGTCGGAGCAATAATTCATACGGGGAGCTTTCTCGTGGCATGACTAACAAAGTGCCCCCCCCCCCCCCCCCCGGTGCCCCGGTACTTCTTCGATGCGACGCGACGCAACACAACGCTGAAAACAATGTCGCGAACAAATTGTTTTCCACGTCTCATGTTACAGCTTCCACTATCCGATCTTCACCCCCCGCACTCCCGGGAGGGGGGTCGCGGTCCGGGGCCGGAGCATCGTGATTGGTCGGCGGATAATGTGTCTGCACACGATCGTGATATCCCCATCCTCCCGTGGCGCGCAAAACAGTAGCCCTTTACGGTAACATTTGACGAGTTGGGGCATTGAAGTGTGAGCCCGTGTAGTTTGCACTCATAGCTGTGTCTGTGATCAGGTGTGTCTCGCGAAGGTTTGTACTTCCATCAGGGTATGTTCGCACAGGGTGCCTCGGAAGTACCAGAGTACCTCGTTTGTGGCTGGGATAGCGATGAAATTGGAGCAAACACTGGGGGAAAAAAAACACATTGGATCGAGAGTCCAGACTCTTGAAAACACTGACAAGAAAAAGGACTCTTGATTCAATCAGATTTAAGCTTAAATCAATAACCAAGCCTCTTAATTTTAGCGGATTTCCTTTTGATTCAAGCTCAAATCTGATTGAATCAAGAGTCCTTTTTCTTGTCAATGTTTTCAAGAGTCTGGACTCTAGATCCAATGTGTTTTTTCTCCAGTGAATGCTGCATTAAAACTAAGTGCGAACGGTACCTACAGAGGGAAATGAGTTTTTCAAAATGATCACACATTTAAACGCAATTCCATCGGGGTTGAGAATGCCTTTCCCTCCAAACTTATTACTGCTTAATTTCGAAAATTTACTCTACTTTTTACCCAGAAATGATTCTATGCAAACCTCGTCGACGGCCTTCCTTATCCAGGTGATGGGTTCGAAATTTGGGATGAAATCGTTATTCCTGCCAACAAATTATAAATGGGCCTGTTGCAAACCTCAGCTAGTGCAAAAAGAAGGGTTACTTCCCACATAACATGGCTTAAAAATCACGTGCGCATTGCGAAAGTCTGAAATATACTCCTTTACAATCTGCGTAAGATTTATGGGTTTTTTAAGCTTCCCGCTTTAAAAATGATACTGCAGTGCAGATGAACATTTTGTAAGAGGAGTCGTTCTTTTCTACCCTTGCACCCTAGGATGCTTCACAATTTTCAGCATGGCTGACAGGGCCGGATTTGCCTACTTGTTGCTCATAGGCCGCTTGTATTCATAGAAACGATTAGTCGAAATCTACCTTTCGTTTCCACTGTGGCTAGAAAGCGTTTTTTTTTTTTTTTTTTTTTTTTTTTTTTTTTTTTTTTTTTTTAGCAGAAGTTAGCAACAGGCCCATTGAACGGTATAGCTCACCGTAGCCGTAATGAATTACAATTCGGTGTAGTTATAATCGGCGAATACATCTGTAAAAAACTGGACCTGATCCGCGTGAACTATCCTTCTAAAAAAAGACCATGTTGATAGCATGTTGCTATCGTATCGTCACCAAATTGGTCCGTCTTTGACTGTGATGATATCAATACGTTGTCAGCTTGGTACCAACTTCGTCAGAGGAATCACAATGGATCCAATGTACTGCTATGTCGGCTCCAACGTGGTAACATACTGATCTGAACGTGGTACTGCTATGGTAGTTATTTGATTGCACAATTCTGATACTATGGTGCATAGTATCAAATTCGTCAGAGGGATCACACACTGGAAAAAAAACACATTGGATCTAGAGTCCAGACTCTTGAAAACATTGACAAGAAAAATGACTCTTGATTCAATCAGATTTAAGCCTAAATTAAAAGAAAATCCGCTCAAATTAAAAGGCTTGGTTCTTGATTTAAGCTTAAATCTGATTGAATCGAGAGTACTTCTTCTTGTCGATGTTTTCAAGAGTCTGGACTCAAGATCCAATGTGTTTTTTTTTCCAGTGCGATGAATCCACTGTACTGCTGTGTCGGCTCCAACTTGGTAACATACTGATCTCAACTTGGTACCGCACTGGTTCGCACATGTTCCACACACTTAAATGGTCGCTGTATGAAGACGTATGGAGTTTTATAAAGTAAGTCCCTGGGGGCCATGTATCCTCCACTTTGCTCGCGTTTAGCTTCTGGGACGTACTGTAAGACTTGCGCTAGCAATAGCCATAGGGCCGCGAGTACACGGACGTTCGGCGAAGCTGCGAGGAGATGTCAGGGCGCGAGGAGCAGTCGCAGCTCGCAGCTTGGAGTCGCAGTCTGGGTCTGGCTTGGCGCGCAGGTAAGATAATGTATGCAGCTGAATTGGAAGAATAAATTGGATTGACCTTAGAGTGGCCGCACCCACACCGACACCGGGGCTCGGGCCAGAGGACCCGAGAGCAGACGAAACAATGCTGTCCAGGCCACCCGGAGCCACGGTCCTGTTCCGGCCGCCCCCCCCCCCCCCCGCCCGCCACCCCCGAGACGCCCTCCTCTCATGACGATTGTTTCCACGCTCATTCCTCATTTTCTGGACTCTCAGCGGTGTCATTATCGTGGCCCGATAGGCAGGCTCCGGATTAATGCACTCCGTCCGACGATTATTAATTCTCCACGATTTTCTGTGAAAAAAGATGCACAAGTTCGGTAACACGGGCGGAATTTGGAATTTTGGTGCAGGGGCCACGGGAGGCAGATCACCTTTCGGCACTCCCAATAATATTGGAGGTCGCGATTCCTTTGAATTCAATAATTTCGACAGGACCTGCAGTCTCCCAACTCCGCTCGCGTTTGGAAATCAACTTCGTGGAGCTTTTGCATGAATCGAAGGTAACGTTCAATAATGTTAGTATGTTGGAATTTTTTATCCAACGTGCGTTAAAAATCAGCATAAAGCTGTAAATCTCTATACAGACGGAAAAAGGTCACACACAAACACAATTTTCCCTCAAAAAGGTACGCTCCAACGACCATTCAGAACCATTCAGACCATTTCAGCTGCATTGAGGTTTTCAGCTTTACACTGATTTTTAACGCACGTTGGCTACAAAATTCCAACATACTGTCTTACGATACGTGCGTCTACCGCAGTCAGTTAGTGTAATTTTATTTTCTTGAAAAAGTTGTTTGAAGTATTTTTAATTCTGTGTGGAGGATCGAACGTTCGAGGATCTGAACACATTATAGATTACTCTCGATACTTGAATCCCATAGCTCCCATAGCTGATAATCTTCGGTTCCCAGGAAAAAATCAACAGATTCTCTGTAGGATAAAACTAT
This sequence comes from Bemisia tabaci, assembly GCF_918797505.1. NCBI lineage: Eukaryota > Metazoa > Arthropoda > Insecta > Hemiptera > Aleyrodidae > Bemisia > Bemisia tabaci. The sequence goes on from NC_092796.1 coordinate 21,815,230, forward strand.
CAAACTTCGGTTGCCACCTTTTGAACTACTTTGATACTCCAGGTTTTACGGGTGTTCTCTAGAAAAGAGCAATACAGTCGACGGATATTAGCATGACGTCAGCTATATTATAAGGAAATACAATTCATCAAAGTATCGACCCTGAAGGTGAATTAAACTGTGCTGCAAAAATCTATTGGATAGTCTATCGATTAACTTATTCGTACATAAAAAGTCGCCCCTGCAACGCGCTCTGGCGTTCTGCGACACCCTAACGCCACTTATTCATAATTTCTAAAATTTTAAGGCATTGTTTAAGAATCCTTTAGGGTCGAATTAAGTACATATCTTACCCTTTATTTAGAAATATAGTCAAATTTTGAAATGACTCTGGAAATAGGGCACCAATAGGTGTCACACACCCATTTGAGTCTGAATTTCTGCCGAACCCGCAGTTTTAGAATTACATACTTCAACCAACTACCGCATATAATTTTGCATATGAATACCTGATGTAATGAAGAATAATTTAGGTCCTAGGCATTCTTGAAAAAATGTCTAAAAATTCATAGATTATTCATAAATTATACGTTAATGGATTCAAAACTTTGAAGTGATGTCCACGTCCAGCCTTTTTAGTGAATGCGCGAGTCATTGACCTCCAAGCATTCTCCCGGGAAATCTATTTCTAATAGAAAAGAGAGAAGCGAGGCACTTCATCATCAGAATAAAAAGGAATACTAGGATTTTACTTTTTGAATTTCACATTCATTTATTATTTCACGCAGTATCAAAATATGATTAGCACGGACGGTGGATGTTGTGGCAAGGAGCAAAAGAGGTTCGAGTTTCACACGCCCCATAATATTGATTTATCCCCCGTCTCATTCCTCTAATCGTCTATTTATTTTTCGCCTCCACAAAGATCGGCCGAGGAAGGTATTTAGGCAGGGAATGTATGTAATTGTAATTCGCGCGATAGCGTTTCGCGAATCCGAGACTTGCAGAAAAAAATACGGGCATAAATCAATCGCGGAGCCATAAATCAACGGGAAGTAAAAGCTGCGCGGCTCATCTTCAATAAGCAAATAATTAAGAGATAAAAAGAAGAAGAAGAAAAGTCTGTTTGATTTATGGAAATGCCGCACGTGACAAGGCTCTCAGGTGTGAAGGAGATAGAAACCTGGTTAGCGGACTATCCAAACAGTTGGAGGTGTTTAAAATGACGGCAAGATGCTTTAGTTTTCGATATGAAAAAATCGGTTCGGTACACCGGATTTTATTTTCTTGGAACTGGCATTCACTTTTGTCGATCGTTCCAACAGTATTTGGTATCAATTACGGGAAAAGAGACCTTAAAAAAAATTGAATTATAGATATCAGAGCATTGAAGAGTATTCCTCGAACGTTTTAGGGAAAAACACCCGAAAATGTCAAACAAAACAGGAGTCTTGGTGATTAGAGATTGGCAGTTCATAAAATACAGTCTTGAGATAAAACTGTTTAAAATGCTAAATCTGTGACGCAACATTGCACCCTCTATCGGCACAAAAATGAACTTAATACTAATCAACTCATGAGAGAGAGAGAGAGAGAGAGAGTTTTTCATCATAAACTCTGAATCCAATTTTTTAATTCAACTAGACAAAAATCGATTTACTCAAAATTTTGCCTCCAAAGGTCCCTTTTCCCGTCGTAGTCGGTCGTATTTAAATTTTGGAAATGAGTTATGATTAATCGAATTTTATTTAGAAGCTCGATGGTACTTTTTCGCAAGTTTGGTATACTTCCGATTCGGTGACTTATGAATCGCAACGTTAATGCGTTATTTTGGTACCGCCTCGCTAGGTGGTCCTAAATAAGGTTCGATCCATCGAAAATAACCGTCGGGTCTGATTGGTCAAATTTGTTGACAACAGTATCCATTAGAGTTGATGGTTGATGAGACAAACCGGGCAGAACTTCCCAAAGAGGTTGAGAACTTTTTGAACTATGAAATTTTTTTTTTGAAATACCCTGCATCTTGAACTTACTCAAGTTATCCTAGCCAAATTGTTTACGCACATGGGCCAATTACTAGGAATGTCAAGAATGCAAATAACTCGATTTTCCAAAATTGTCAGTCAAGACAGTATTGTTGACTCTTAACAACAGATTATTGGACGGCCTCCTTTCAATTTTGATCTACTCGTGATCAAAGGATCTCTAAAATTTCCGACAATTTTCGTCAAATATCCATTTAATATACAAAAACATGTCGGTCAAACGTCCCTCAAATTTTAATCAATATTCACGGAAATGTCGTCACTCGACAAAATCCTGATTTCTGACTAGATTAAGATTTATCAACAAGCTAATTGGCCGAAATATAATATCCAAAAAACAAGTTTGTTCTCAAGGCTCAGGCTGTAGAGCCGAGGCCTCAGGTGCCGCGCGCTTTACAAACTGAAGGACAAATTGCAGCCTACATGTGTATATCTGAAGAAAATAGACAGTATTCGATACATCTCGATATCGATTGGTTCATCATGTAAATATAGCCTCAAAAGTCAATTTTGAAATCTATAAGGGAACGGGTTTTTATGTGATAGATTTTTGACTCTTATGAGTTCAAAATTGCAATGAGAAGTGAAATTGTTAAGAATTTTCTTGTTTTTAGCTTGTCCGACTTAAATCTTAAAATTTTTTTTGAGGTTATATACTGTTGTTTTGAACCAAACGATACATCGAACCTCGATCGAATACGATCCATTGAGAGAGGAAGAAAAAAAATTTCTATTTGAAGGTGGCGGTGTCCTTTCATAACAATCATCACACGAACGACTTTCGCAATATCATTTTACTCGGGTGAAACTAATTTCGGGGATCTTCAATTAATTCCCTCATCGATGAGGCGTCCCGTTAGCTGGATTCGATGCTCGCGGATTCGAGTTGTGGCGGGTGATTGTGATTGAGTCGTGCATAAATCACGCCGCCGGCCGCGGATGACTTTATAAGGCGCCAATAATTTACCGGAGTTTCCTTATATCCGCACCAGGACGGGACTCGCCCGAAATCCGAGTTTTATTGTCCGCCGCGGCGACGGCGAAAAAAGGCGGGCACGCGACCGTAAAATATTTTGACGTCCCCGAAGCCCGGCTCGAATCATAATCCGCCGTGAAAAATTCGCCGAATTTTTGACACCTGGCCAAAAGCTAGCCACACACAGAGTCCATCTCGCGGAACTATGGACTTCGCGATGAAAACCACCGGGCAGTGGGTCCAGAACAAGTAGAGACCTTTCAACAGTCTTCACGCATGGTTGAATACAATACATTTGAAAGAACGTTTGCAAACGGTGCCAACAGTTTCGACATATAGTATTTTCCGACTAAATGCGCACTGAAAAAAAAAGTTACGGGCTGTATAGACACAACGTCCGTTCCGGGCTCAGAGGCCGGAAGTTCCGGGTGCTTCAGCAGTAGCTTCACTTGCTCCGGGTACTACGCCCGGAACTATCGCCTTCGAGCCCAGAACGGACAGTATCGTATGTCCATACAGCCCGTAAGTACGGCCTCCACTGTCAGAGTTTGTTTTTTTTTTTTTTTTTTTTTTTTCAGTGCGAGATAATATGTTTCATGATCGTTCAAAGGGTTCCGCAAGGCAGTGTGTGATACAAATATATTAACTCTGGTGTGATCGATGAAGTATCGCTTGAAATTGAAGGCGTTTTCGACTCGTGACAACAGTTTGAAGTACCTCTCATCAATGTGTGCCCCGCACACAGATCAAATAAACCAACATCCTCTATCACTTCTTTAAACATGTTTTCGGATCCACCAAGACACAATGTTGAGATACAATAGACAAGATTATACTTGAAAGGATACTGAGTCAAGATCATGGATTGAAATTTTCGCTGTACATATATTCTTCATTAGAAAGAAAAATCAGGAAAGTTTTCGAGCAGAAATGAAGTTTAGTAGTTTTTCATGTGGAAAATGAAGTATGACGAGGAGTCTGCAACGCCGCGCCGTAAACGGAGGTATGCATTTCTGAAGTTTCGCCAGCTACATACGATAGTGAAATTTCGCTTTTACACCCCTGAATAGCGATACAGCCAAGAATGTAAAAGCTGCCATCATTGCTGAGACACCAGTGGAAGATATTCAATTAGCTCTCCTGTTCAGCAACAAAAATCTCTTCGCACGACACTTTTCAGAGACGTGAACATTCGAAATCCACTGAGAGCGTGTTTAAATCAAATGAAACCGGAATCTTTGTGCGACCGCGAGCTTGAAAATTCATCACGTACCGCTCTAACTTATTGCCTAATTTTTAATTGGTAGTTTTGTTCATTTTTTCTTGCTCGTTTCTCATTCGGAGTGGGAGTTAATTAAATTTTGATTAATTTATTCGTATTCTTTTTCAATAAATCCAAACTTTCAATTTACATCGCTACTTTCTGACTTTTTGTCAGAATACTCAAGGTAAACTCGGTACCCCAATACGCTCGCTAACGCATAGGGTGAGGTCATCGCAGGTTATGTTATTTTGCAAAAACGCCTTCTTTGATATGAATTGAAAAAAAAATTAATTAAAATCTAGACAAGGCACTGCCATACCGGTGCGTGACCGGTTTTAAATATGTGTTTGTTTAACTCATTCTAACTATTGACAGCTTCTGAGTCACACTTGAACTTTTTGAGAAAAGCAGTCGGAGCTAAAAAATTGGATGATTAATGCATAGAATACCTATAAATTTTGGTATCAAAATTCACGAAAACAAAAGCGCAGATGTGGCATACCTATGAGTTATACTTCTCCCTAAATGTGTGGTATTCATCAAAAAAATTCTTCGGCCTTAAAATTATATACAACATAATTTTGAAGTATTCAAATTTTAAGGTTTTTGTAAAAATTCTTGAGGTATTTTCCGTTTTTTTTTTCTTTTTGTTTTGTTTTTTTTTTTTGTTTTGAAATTACCAAACAAAAGTCTGTAAATATTAAAAGTTAAAACTCTAAGAATAACTCAGGACCAGTTATTTTTTATTTATATTTTTATCCACCCTGGTAAAAATTGGCAATAGAATCTGTGTTCCAAAATACCATAGACCTACAGCCGGCTGTAAGATTTCCAATAGCTTCTACAGCCGGCAACACAATTTCTTATAGCCTTTCATAGCCGATGGCGACTAAGCAACAGCCTGGCGATAAAGTGTATGCTAAACGTTACTAATTACGGATGCTAGGACTTAGTGAGTTTTTGGACTACCACTCTCTTTTTGGGCAGTAGTATCTTGATTTTTTTTGCGAAGAAAGCTCCGTACTTTTGAAGGATGCCTGCCATTCCTAACATGTTGGAGCGCCTGCAATTTCGTATGATACTGTGCAATACCTCTGTTGTGAAATAGTTGCTTCAAGCGCCGTGGTGAGCTGCGGCGCCGCGCGGCGGACGGGCATGCAGCTCGCGCGAAACGCGCATTGGCGCCTTCAAACCTAACAGGGATACTTCACGCATTGCGCAATGCGTGAAGTATCCCTGTTAGGTTTGTAGGCGCCATACGCCGGTGTGCCGCCGCTCCGCTTTGTATTAGGCTCTAATATTTAATCTCGTGGAGTCAGTGTTTTTCAACTCATGACTTTGGAATGTTTGCACACTCTATGTGGATTATTCTCATTTTAATTGATGAAAAAAATATGTAGTAAAGGAAAATATAATGTGCGTTTTGTAAATATTAAGGTGATTCAGTACAAACTTAAGGATTTACAAAGCACACGAATTTCTACACAATTTCTCATAGCCTTTTATAGCCGATGGCGAAAAAGCAACAGCCAGGCGATGAAGTATAAAGCCCGGCGATAGGAACTATAGCCCGGCTGTATAATTTTTTATCGCTTCGTGTAGTCCGGCCGTATGATTTTTTCCACTTTCTACAGCCAGCTATATGATTTTCTATCGCCTTCTTCAGTCGGCTATAAGAGCTCCTACGGTATTTTGAAACGCAGCTCCTATCGCCAATTTTTACCAGGGCATCCTCGTCATCTTTTCGTCTTAAGACTCTGAGTGTGAAACCGAAAGACTGACTGTGGGCGTGTTAAAAGTTTAATTACAAAAAATTCTTAGTTTACCTGCAATAAAAATCCCATTCCTCTACTGCAATTTTCCTTCCAAAAACCGAAGAAAGCTGCTTTTCCTGCTTTTAAAGAAGCTTTTTAGTTTTCATGATCCAAATTTCACGGAATCTGGTGTAGGATACGACGCTCCTTGAGGGAGGATTATACCGTAAAGGACCAATTATAAATAAGGCGCAAGGTTACTCTATGCTCGAGAAGGAAGTTGTCTATGAAGCTTGGATCTTTAAGGAGCACCCTATAGCTGGGCGTGATACTCAGCGCGCTAATGCTAAACAACACTAAATATTGTCTAATTTAATCGAGACTGGATGGGCTGATGACATGATTGAAATGGGAACGGGACGTGCTTAGCGGCTCAACAATAGCTCGACTCAAACCCTGCCCTGGAAGTAAGACGAAATCTGAGAGATAATCATAGACTCAAAAAACGTAATTGGTGGGTCGTGCTTCGGTCGGCGCTGCCAGGTTTAGCCGAGCTCAGCTTCAAAGAAAACTGGTCAAATCACTTAACGCAGTTACAGAGTCGGCCAAGGAAACAATAAAATTATGGCGATTCAATAACAAGGCACCTTTCAAAATGCAAAACGCGTAGCTCGATGCCGGTATTTCAAATTTTAAGGGTTTAGTTCTAATTTTTAGCTGCTTGTGTGAGGCATGAAAACCGAGAAATTCAGCACCCAGCTATAATGGGCTGTATCATTTCACAAATGAACGTAAGCATAAGCTTAAAGAAAATATGCTACACTCAAATCCTATACGCGCATCGCTCCTTTTAGCATAAATTGTCCAAATAACACTGTCAATCCGAATAACATTGATACTTTCTAAATATTTTCAATCCTTTAACTATTTCGTTGCAGCTTCTTCTTACGGTTTCAAAGAGGAAGAGTGCACGGAGAAAAAAACTTCGTGCGTGGGACCCGAAGTTTAGGTCATATGGATCTCTGAAGTTTACGGATTGAGCATCTGAACACTTTAGGTCTAGCTGCTGAGATTTGGATCACACATCTGAAACTTCAGTTCATACATCTGAAGTACTTTGGTTTTCACATCCGAAAAACTTCGGTTCTCACATCCGAAAAACTTCGGCTCTCACATCTGAAGTACACTTCAGATGCAAAAATTGAAGTTTCAGATGTGTGATCCGAACCTCGACAGGTAGACCTAAAGTGTTCAGATGCTCAATCCGAAAACTTCAGAGATCCATATGACCTAAACTTCGGGTCCCGCGCTCGAGGGTTTTTTCTCCGTGTGATATCACTGTTCTTGAAAAGACTTATGTCACGGAAAAAACGAGTGACGTAAAGTGAAAGGGTTGAGTACGGCAACGCTGTTCCATCCAGATCTTGATGGAATCACTTAACCCGCCGTTAGACTCATGAGCTGTTGCTCTCATTCAACCTAAAATCATCCGCCTGCCTTTATTAATTCACGTGTGCCAGCTTCATTCAAAGATTCAATTAGATACTCTCAGGTCGGGCTTTCGTTCATCTCGTAGACCTCACCTGCACCCCGCTTCGTTTTACACTCTCATCTTTGTACTATCTGCATTTTCCGCCTGGCATTATGTTGAGGGTCATGGGCCGTACCTCCGCTTGTTCTGTCATTTTTTTCAAATCAGAGGGAGAGCAGCGGGCTGATTATTGAAATTGATAGACAAATCTATAGACAAAGAAGACTTTTAATTCTTTAAAGCAGGATTTTTGCTTGAATCAAAACGAAATCCGCTTAAATTAAGAGGCTTGGTTCTTGATTTAAGCTAGATTCTGATTGAATCAAGAGTACTTTTTCTTGTCGATGTTTTTAAGAGTCTAGACTCTGGATCCAGTGTGTTTTTGTTTTTTTCCAGTGCATGGTATTACCCTCTGGTCATATCAATATTTTCAATTCAGATTTCGTTTTCATGTATAAATTCGTTCTCAGCTATAGTGTCAACTTGTTTTATTCTCTAACCCTAATCTCCAATTTATATTTTGTATGAAGTAACTTACTTAGAATCATGAATTATTGAGTCAACAGTCTCAGCTAAAATGACTTCAGTGAGCTGGTCCTGGTATAATAACTTTCCAACGCCACTCTCCTCAAAAATTTGAGCATTGTGAAATTGATCAGAGAAGATAGGAATACAGAGAACTGGAACACCGGCCCATGTCACCTCGATCAAACTGTTGTAACCCCCATGCGTCACGAATAAGACACAATTTGGATGTGCTGTACTTATCCCACGGACCGATACAAAAAAATTAATGAGAAACCAATTAATTAAAATGGAAAACACACAAGTAAGTATATAGCATAGTATTGTAAAAAATGCGTGATGCTTTAAAGCAACAAAGCCTCTCCAAGGCTGTCCAAAACCAACGAGGCTCGAAATAACTCATGGTAACTGACTTCATTCATGGTGTCATGTAAAATATCGACCCATTAATTTCCAATAACTATGGTTCATACGAGAGAGGCAGATTAATGAAAGGATTTTCAGCGGTGAAATCACCTGATAATCACGATGGGTGCGTCAAAAAAGTCTAAAATTCACTCCTTCAAACACAAATTTGTTTAGTTCGTATTACAAGTGGATACCTTAAGTGCAAAACCACATATCTCCATCGCGGGGCTTTAAAATCTCTGCTCCTATTTTTTTTTCTCGAAGAAATGTGAGAGTTATGATGCTAATAGAGAAAAAAAAATCAAAGCAATATTCAATAAATTAAGTTGACTGCTTTTCAACAGAAAAAAACGACAGGAAATCTACGATGACATCGCAAACGGAGATCGATAGAACACTTTTTATAATTCCCCACGTCCAGAAGCAACTTTTTGTATATTTATTCTGTAAATTATGAAGAATATACCTACGTGCCAACATTCAAGTTTTGGTGTTGCTTATTTTTCTGTTAAAAAAATAAAATACCAGGGAAAGGCAGCATCTGATTTAGTTGGACTGATCCCGCTTAAATCCGTTCAATTATGTTTGATGCACCTAAATGGAATTTCATTGCTGCGCATTAATCAAAAATCCCCAATCTTTCGGCGCGTATAGCGCGTATTTCATTGAGAATTTCAAAAGATTCTTACCTAAAATTTCTTGTTGAGGAGCCCAGTGTAAAAGTAATACACCCTCAGCATTTTGAAGATCAGCATCTGAGAGATAGTCACACTTCAGAATAACGTGTAATTTTAATCTCCGTAGTGCTGAGATAATTAGTAATAATTTCTCGCTGCTCAGATGATGCGGTTGCACTAGTGTGCCAAAACTTACGTAAGCCACTCCATTTTTAGCCTTGCTCATGAATCTTTCCAAATTCTGGAAGCAGAACAATTTTTGTATCCAATTGCAAAAACTTCGCATGCATCGGTCACATTATATACTTCATTTTTATTTATTTATTTATTTTTTTTTGACTTCTCTAAAAAAATAATAGATTATTACGAGCTCGCTGTTATATTCTGCTCTCATAAGTGTGTGTTAAGGGTGACGTTGATCTTCAAGGGAAACAACGGTTGTTACGGTAACAGTGGTCGTTCAAGGCAAAAATGATCGTTGAGGGCAACAGTAATCGTCAAAGACATCATTAAAGCATCTGAAATATTTTCCAATAATCAGGGAAGCTGAAACTTTCAGAATAATGTCGGCGGCAGCAAGACTACAAATGTCTAACGCCTGCTTGGGAAAAAGTGGTGGCGGTCACCACGTTACTGCCAAAATTGGCATTGCAGTAACGTCTTCGCAAAAATTGTAAAATGTTATTTTTGGCAGTTGCTAGGTGGATAAGTTTTTCTCCGTTAATATTATTATTACACGTTAACCGTGAGAATTTTAAAGTTTCTGGATTGTCATCAGCATTATGTCTCTGACCAATTAAAAACCAGAATTGGATCACTTATAATGCTTACTGAGGGCAGTATTTTTGGGATTATCTGATGCCACAAATTATCATTTAATGTGACCCCTAAAACTGCCGTGCTACGCAAAAACGCCGTAAACGTCATTTTAAATTTTTTGGAAACAATGTATCATAGAAAAAAAACCTGTGTACTTTGGGAGAATGTTTTTATGGAATTCTCTCTCAAATGCTATAGAGAACTCAACCTAAAAATTTGAGTTGCACCGGTAAAACGGTTTTTATTTTATAAAGTGTTAAGTTCCAAAAAACGCGGGAAAATCGTGATGGATATTTACAGCGTTCTTGCTTAGTACGGCAGAAAACTATATTTAATCCTGGACCATCCAGAATAATTATTCAAGTGCACGGCTAACAGCAATTTTGTTTTATTTTTTTACCATGGGATGATTTCTGCGAGAAAAAAATGAGGAAATAATCCGATACTAACGTCTGCCAGCCTTTTTTTCGGTTGAATGTGGAATCCACCGACTTCTACCATATTCGGGGCGTAGGATCGAGGGATACCGAGTGAGAAATGCGAGTTTACGAGCGTGATCGATACGTTTTGGAGCATTTCACGAAGCGGTGGTAAATCCTCGGAGCCGGCATAAGTGAAGTGCTTTCTCATCAAAATTTCTTGTTTTGGCTGCACGTAAAAAAATTCGCCGAGTAAATCCCAGGAGCTGATGAGAGTGTTGAAGACCCGATCAAAGAATTTCATCCCACCCGGAAGGGCAGCCCATTTGCTTGGCACGACGGAAAACGGAATAGGGTTTCCAGATACGCCTATAAATTGTAGAAGTATCCCATCAAATATCAGAAACTCATGTTACTTTATTTTTAATTGATTAACATAGATGCCAAAAAGGATGCGATAGGATTGCGCAAATGCCCCCTTTTCTTCCTTTTTGGAGATTCTTAGGATTGCGCGAATTTTGCTGGTAAAACTCACACGTTCAATATTGAACGAGAAAGCGTTAACCTGGCAACCTTGGTAGTTTGTGGTGGATAGACTCTATTAGTGCCACGTCACAGTCGGTATCGATTGTATCGAACTGGATCCAAACAATCAAACATAACCTTACTATTCAATATGAAACTAAAGAATTTCAGAGATAATTCGCCCAGTTTGAGAAAAGAGTTGTGTTAGAGACAGCTCTTTTAATCGCGGAACGTTCCCGCATTGTTAAGTTGACGGGATAAAGCAGTTTCAGAAAGGTGAAAATACCCACGAGGGCCACCATGATTTAGGCCACTCCTATGCCACTCCAGTTTCTCGGCTTTTGACAGTGAAATTCTGGGAGGGAGGTGTCAAGATGAGGTTATGTTTGATTGTTTGGATCCAGTTCGATACAATCGATACCGACTGTGACGTGGCACTAATAGCGTCTATAACTACATCGCAGAAGACTGTTTATTTCCTCCTCACTTACGGGCATGTCTCTCTTCGATGGATGGCCCTCGCAGCACGAATGGCCCAGAGAGCTCTCATAGACATTTAAAAACTGAACTAGGGGCCTGTGGCCGCTACGCGGCCGCCAACCACTGAAAAAACTGTACGTGAAAACTCGTAGAACAACCATTTTTAAGTTTTTTAAGAGATGAATGGATTCAAAACCCGATGCGTGCACGTGAAAGAAAACGTATATTTATACCTGAATGCAACGTTATGCACCAATTTTACGTTTTATTTTCAATAAATGTTTTTAAAAAGCTACACACAGTTTTCCTGAAAAGTTTACGCTAATTTACCAAAATGATTTCGCCTAAAAGAATCGAAAATTTCGACGCGATACTTTCGTTCGTTCTATTTTCTTTTAATGTAACAAAAAAAAATTAAATATCATCCAAATTTCTGAATCGGTACAATGAGGATACATATTTTTTCTTTAGTTATGGTAAAAACTGGAGCAGAAAGTCAAGAATGATGACACGCAGTCCAACAGCATTCTTACAGTCTTGTAGGCGCCGCTATGTGTTTCGCGCTAACTGAGCTAACTGTGTTTGGCGCAATGCGAGAAGTATTCATCCAGTCGTGTAGGCGCTAATGCAACGCCGACTGAACGCCGCAGTCTTGTACATACGCCGACCGTACTATTTGGTGCAATGCGCGAAGTATTCTTAAAGTCTTGCAGGCGCTATACGTTTAACGCCGGCCGCAATGTGTTTGGCGCGATTATTCGAACTCGCGTACTCGCGCATCGAATAATGGAGCTTAAAGGCCTAGGTTGTGTTTCGTCGCCGTATGAGCATACCAACGTTGCCTCGTTTCGATTGAATATTTTTTCCGAGAAATGTTAGGAACGTTCTTTATACCCACGACCATTATTCAATCTTTTCACCTCATTTATCATCAGAAGGTAAGACATCGATGACTTGTCAACAAACTAACCTAAACTAACGTTGACATAAAACTGCGTATATTTTCAAACTATTTCCTGTTTTGCCAAACTTCTACCTTAAATTAACTTCATTTTAAATTCGCGCGTTCCAGTAGTAGATGTAAGGTTTCTATTTGCGCAATCCTTGTGCCTTTTTCGCGCAATCCTCATATATTTTCTTAGACCTTTTGCGCAGTCCTGGATTACCGGCCAAAAATTCATCATTGTATGTATAGATGTTATGTACTTTTAATTGAGATCGGACTTCAGCGTTTTGAGAAAATCCTAATCATAAAAAACGAATAAAATGAATAAAAAATGGTTGACGGTCAAGCCCGCGCGAATATTTCTGAAATTGGAGCAAATTGACTTCAATATAACGTTTCTCGGAGCGATAATAATGTATAATAATGATCAATCTCTAATTCATTCCTTGGACTTCATCCAAAAACGTATACAAGTTTAGAAATTATAGGTAGAAAGGTAAAAGGCAAGACCCTCTGAACGGCAGGACCGTAACCCTAGAAAGTGGAATTGGGCTTTTTACGTTTCGTCACGTAACGTACCTAACTAAGGAATTCCTATTAGAGGGGTGCGAGCCTCAAGTCAAAATTCTACTAAAAAATGGGGAGATCTAGAGTTATGAAATGCCAAAATTAGCTCATTGGCCGTTTACTGGCGAAAATTTTGGATCGTGGGAGGTCTAGACTCTTATTTGGATTACCGACCACTTCCCGAGGCCAGGGATCGCAAATTAGTCATGTACTCATTTTGATTCAACCCTTAAAAAATCAATCGTGGAAATTCAGCAATCAAACCCCTTGATGGTACATTCTAATTTTGAAATAACCTTTGGTAATGAGGTCGTTTCATTTTTTTCTTGCAAATAAGTAACACCACGTATTAAATTCAAGCAGGCACCTCATTCAATAAAGTGCATCAAGCAGTAAGGAAATATGTAAGGGAAAACTTATAGTTTCACTTTTCTATGTTTGTGCAGACTAAATAATTGTAATAGTGGATCACGTACTTGCGGCATAGCTGGATGGTGCGGTTGGACTAATATTTATCACCGGTGCATTGAATTTGTGACCGAGAGCAACGATACAAGACTGGTAGAAACTCAAATCAGTCATTATGACGTCATACTGATCTGTAGAGTGAATAATAGATTGCATCGCATCCGTTGACAGCGCTACATCCAAAGTTCTTGGTATTACATTCCATCTATGAATAAGTGACTCGAACGGATTCAATTTTGCATATTTTTTATATAATTCACGATTTCCTGAAACATTACAAGTATCAGATGGAGAAACTCAGCTCGAAAATGAAGGAAAAAGAGCTGAACGGAAGCATACTTTTCGGCGATATTTTTTCTTCATAGTTTTTTCAGCATCACCATGCTCAGACATTAAAGTTCCATTTCACAGCGCTCTCTGGCGCTGTGCAGCACCGAACCGCCGAAGTCCCTTATTCTCCCAAAACCCCTCAGTCGCTATAATTGGCCTTAGCCCTCAGCCTCAGTTGGTACCCTAAGTCTCGAAACAGGGGGAGTGGGGCCCTACAGTCTCAAAATGAAGAAAATGTAGCGGTATATGCGCGGGGTGCTAGGCCCCGAGGACTTTCAAAGCTAACATTCAAACATTGGTAGCCAAAGTAAGGAGAGAAAGGGGGTAGCCACTCCCTAAAATTTTTATTTTTTTATTCTTTTTCACCTTTTCTCGAATTATTATTGTTGATTTCCGTATTTAGTTCTGAAAGAAATTCGTGCGCTACTTTCTGTAACTCATTTTGACTGCGTTTGACAGGAAAATTAAAACTTCTTCCTTTTATAAGAAGCTAATCCAAGGATGATAACGAAATTTCTTCCCCTTGGAACCCTAAAAGTAATAGGATAAAAATTGTATTGATACTTTATTATGGGAGCAACTTAAATTGAGTTCTAGGGGTACCTAATTTTTGAAAATTTTCGGGTGACCCCTCCATTTGCGGGAAATCTCCTAGCACTCCCTCAGAGGGGCCACCACATCATGATCACCTTTTAACTTTGTCGATGCCAGTCAGCCCCTGCTCCCTCCTCAAAAATCTACTAGGAATATGCAGTAAGCATCAGTACTAAAATCAATGAGGTCATATACCCGTAAAGATGTAAGTTTAGGAATAATATACCTACCAGCGAACACAGCCTCGAATACTTTCATGTCGATCATAATTTCCCGGTAATTTGTTCCATTTTGAGGAAATGCTGTAACCACGGTCACGTCGTGTCCTCTACGAACAAGTTCCTCTGCAAGGACCCTGTTCGTGGTGAAATGGCTCTTGTTGGGCATTGGCAAAGCAAATAGGATCTTATAACATTCAAATTTTCGTAACAGTGTGAATGACAGAAACGTTAACATCCAAGCACATTTCAAGTTTGGTACGGGTTTCATGTTGCAGTATGATCAAGAGTAAGAGAGTCCTGTGTGTAAACGTAAACACACACCGCGCACACCACAGCAAAGCTGAAACAAAAATACGAACTCCATGTATTATGTGCGGGTAAGAATGAGGACAGTTTGGGGGGGGGGAGGGGTTAGAGAGAGAAATATTTAAGACAGATAGAAAAGTAGATGAAACCTGGTGTGAATAGTTCTTTCAGTTTTCATAAGAAATACGGATAGGATAATTTGGTACCATAATATTGCACAAAATGACGATTCTCTCTTTTGATTTAACAGGTTATGTACAGAACACTGGAAACTTAAAAAAACCCTTTGATTATTAAAATTGCTGATTTAATTACTTGCCTAGCGAGAAAATTTTAAAATAAAAAACAATATACAACACAAAAAATACAAAGAAAGAGTGGCGAACGTATAATGACAACATCCACTCCCGACAAAGGGATAGAGAACCACTAAAAGTTGACTGATTGTAACGTGCTCAGAGCCTGTTGAACTCAGATAATTTTATTAGCAATATTAAGTATCGACAGTTATTTGAGTGATTAGGTAACGTATTCTCGTATCCTCTCATAATTGCAAGTGTACAAAAACTGCAATTTTAGAGTTGTATTCAAGAAGTGGCGAACCAAGAGTGGAAGAAGATAAGATAAACTTCTGGCAGTTTTAATGTTCTCCAAATTATCTAATTCTTTGTCTGGCGAATATCAAGAACACATTTATTATTGATTCCACAAAGAAATTCCCACTGTCTCCTCCATGCTTAGTGTAAAGCGGCAGCTAAGGCAAAAAACGTTGGTTATATCAAAGGAGGAATTAGAGAAACGCGCTCTTCGGGCTAACGCGGCAGGAGTGCTTAATTATCCGACTTTGAGAACACGCGGATGAAACAAAATGTATGTTCTCAAATGAAGGCCGTGTTCGTCTTAATCTAATTTGAAATTCATAGAAATATTCAATTTTTTATCTCCGGACCGTAACGCAGGATGAAAGGGGCGAGGGAGCTAACCTGGTCACCGTTGACTTAGACATCAATCAGATGCTGCAAGTCTTCCCCCCCCCCCCCGGCCTCCTGCTCTACCGTACCCCCCCTTCACCTCCCCTAGCCCCCCTGGTTTTACAATGCTGGAAAAGCGTCGCGTCGCCCTAGGTAACCACTTTTTTGATCAGCGCGCGCTCTCTGCGGCTGAATGAGTCGGCGGTGCCACATTTAAACCCGGATTTTTTACTCTCTGAAAGGAAAAAATTCCACCAAATCAAATGTTTTTCATCACTTTACTTTTCATAAAGTTTTGAATACTTCTGAAGTTTATATAAAATTATAATAAAAGGAATATGTCTTTATATTTTGCTAGCGTTTCATATCGCTGCGACAGCGGAAAAGAAGACGCCAGTAGTCTTATGTACATTAAAGAATTTCAAAAATTTTACACATCGGAATCATTGTAATACAATACATAGAGTAGGTACAATTGGATTACATTTTGCAATAAGGAACCACTATTGCTGGCTCTCCCATAAAAGCACATATCTGCATAGGAAAACCAATGGTATGTATGTTGTTTCTAAAATGGGCCAGAAATAGTGGTTCCTTATTGCAAAATGTAATCCAATTCTGGTAAAGAAAGCCACCTGCGCAAAATCAAAATGTCTAATTTGAGGTCTCAATGTTGAAGTAGAGAAACTCCTAGCCATGTAAAGCGATGAGCTACAATGTCAAGAACAGCGGGCCGATTATTAAAATTTATAGACAAAGCTATAGATAAAGAATGAAGAAGGGATATGGAGGGATCCTTTTGTTGGAAGCGGATGGTTCCAATGGACAAAGGAGGTAGATGATAGACTAACCAACGGCAACCCGAGGGAACCGATAGTCCGTCATTTTCTCCTTTAGTCCATAGGAATCACCCATTTCAACCAATAGGATCGCTCCATACTCCCTGTGTCTTCTTTGTCTATTGCTTTGTCTATCAATTTCAACAATCAGCCCGCAGTTAACCGTCCTTCGATGATAGCCGGAAAGGCAAGACAGTGACCCGCCACATTTTGAGACACAATCTGTATCCGACACGTTAATATAATTCAGGTTAATTATCCCCAAATCAGTCCTATACATTTTGCTTTAAATTGGTTACATGCAAGGAAGATAGGCATCACTATTCTCCAGAAATGCGCCATTCTCTGGAAGGCAACACTGCGCATATATTTAGCGGCTCTTTTTTCTTACTCCGCTAAAGTGCGAAGCGCGCCATTAAAATTATAGAAGGTGAATTATAGAGAGCCTGGAGTGAGTTTTGAGGTTTATTAATGACAGCTCATTTTGCCAGTGCAGTTCCATGTTTCGCGTAAAGGCGGCAAAGGCTGCGCATGCACTCCGCTCGCGTTTCCTCCTTTCGCCGATCTGCGCATGCGCTCTCGTCTCGGATGAACCGAGAGGGACGTGAAAAATGGGTCCAATCTCCAACTGGCAGATTGGCTCAAGCTCCGTTGTCATGTGAGCAGCTACGACTTTCGAGTAAAGCCCATTGGCATGTCAAAGAGAGACGTCATACATTTCGCAAAGAATAAAATACAACTCCAAAAGAAGGGCATTTGTTTTTATTCTTACGATGAAATTTAGGAAAACATGATTTTTTAACCACAAACAACACGGACACTTCTAAAGTACTTCGCCTAGCGGATGATTTCGACATTGTTACAATCAATCCAACTTTTCTCTCTCGACGGATGTCTATGTTGCATTCGTTAAAATGAAGAGGGAGGTGTTTTTTCTACACCACAACAATACGTTGCCGACGTTGCGCCGTGCCAACCACGTGGATGCGACTATTTCTACTCCGTGACAATGCGTGTCGCATGAAAAAATTGGAAGGGGCACCGGCTTGCTTTGAACTGCAACTACATGGTGCACCGTGCCAAATTATCAAATGCGACTTTTTTAACTCGATGAAAATGCATGTTGCATACACAAGCATATGAAGGCACGAGAGTTTTATTTGGAACACAGACTTGACTCTGAAGGATTTATCACAGGTAAGGAAGGTTTGGGCGGTACCTCAGAGTAAAGTAACATTATCTCCAATACTACCAGACTAAGCCTCAATTGAACTACATTATATAGTAAGGAGCCACTATTTCTTGCCAACTTTCGAGCCCCAAGTGACTCTTACACGGTCCATTTTTCAGTTTTACATCATTCATGAGAGCCATACTTTACTTTTGAGGAAAAAGATCGGTGCAATGGCGTTTTTTTAATTTTACTTTTTCCATCTTATTTTTCTCCTTTTTTTCACAATTTAACGGAAATATTGACTTATGAATAGTAATTTACGGAGGGTTTTCAGCAATTTTATTAATTTGACAAATGTGGGGTTTGAAATTGTATTCGAGGTTCCTAAGACGCGCGCTTACTGACGAGCCATCTGAACCCCATCCTTTCCAACTTTTCACCTCTCTTTTGCCTGGAAGGCGGAAGTTTGTTCTTCTTTACGTTATTACGAGATAATTGAAAAGGCGTGGTAGAGGCGCAGATGTGTAAACAGAAGCGTGCACTTAATTGCATTATCCCTTTAACCGACGCGACCGCCGATATCACCCACCTCATTTCAGCACCGGAATTTCTGACCTTTGGATTTATGGTGGCGCAGTTGGTACACCTATACGCACGATGAATTTGCGCCGTTGGAAATTGCGCGTACTCGTTAAAGGAAAACAAAGGGTATAAATGCGGAAATGCGCGGGCGAAAAATGCCAGATATCGACTTCCGGATGGAAGAAGCCCCACCGCTTGAAAAGTTACTGCGTAGAATCTGGCCAACTAAGATATCGTATATTTGGATTTCCATTAGCGCTTATAGCTGTAATAAGGGTTGTGAAAATACTTTCATCCATTTTAATTTTCCCTTGCATTTTTTTTTTCACAATTTTTTCTCATTTTTGTATTTCTTCTCGTTTGTTAATTTTGTTCATTACATCACTGAGAGGCACGGTAGCTTTTTGTTGGAGATACGTAAAGTCTACCCTTTTTTTCAAATTCTTGCGCATAAAAGCCAAAATGAAGCATAAATAATCATGATAAAATCATGCCATTTTTTAAAAAGTGTAAAAAAAACTACTGTTGAATCGGTACGGTTGGCCCACGTTCGCTTTGAATAAACCGTAGTACTATAAGACCTCTTGTGTTTTTCAGTTGAGAATAAGTGTGAAAAATGACTATTGCATACAATTTTGAAAAAAACCCCAAAAACAACTTTTCGAACACCGAAATTTTCTGGTCATCTGTGGGAGTGCGGTGTTTTAAATGTCATTCAAATGCTCTCAATAAAACCGAGGTTCCTTTCCCTGAAGACGATCACATTTACTCATTGCCACCCTAGAATATGATCTTAGAACTAGCCGTTTGACAAATACACCATTAGAATCACTCAGAAATACGTAACGTAACGTTCTAGGGGAGGTTGAATCCAAATCTGCATTAAAGATGCAGAATATGGATAGGAGAGTGTCCTGGGTTGTGTAAAACGAAGCTGAAATCAGCGCCCCTAGCCGATTTTTCGAACATTTAAGATGAAAGATCGATGCGGGGTAGCAATTTTTCATCCAAAATTTGTCATAAAACGCCTATGTGAGCAAAAGAGGGCCGGAATGGATTCCATTTGGCAGAAAGGAGCCAAGCCGTATCAGCTATTGCCAAATTTAACTGGGCAATTTAATTTTGTAAAACGTGCATTCCTTTGAAAATTTTAAGGAATTTGCTTCGCACCAAGCAAAAAATTTACTAGCATTTGCGCAAAATCAGCCCAACCGTTTTCATGTAAAAATGAAATTGCCCAATTAAATTTGGCAGTAGCTAATGTGCCTTGATCCCTTTCTGCTCAACATGGTCCAAATGAGGTTTGCGTAATTTTCTTGAGGAGCAGCAGGCCTGTATTACGAGTGCGTTACGAGCTTTTCAGCATTAGTTCTTTTATATTTGACCAGTCCCTTGACCAAAAAACTACTATCGGGCTGCTGACGGACGCGCGCGCTTTCATTAAGAGATGGAGAAGAGGAGGAGCAGGGAAGATAAATAAATTCGGAACGTGGAAACGCAGACGAGCGTCAAAAGGATGCGCAGAAGTACACGACGACACAACAAATTATTCCAAATTCGTTCACGGTGGTCCGCGCTGTTGTCGTCTGCCCGACTTTCGGACTGCGTCTCATGCGGAGATGTAAAATTTATTGAAATTTGACTAAACTACGGGGTTACGGTCCATGATGGGACCAGCCTTTGAAAATCGTCGGACACAAATTTTTTGACTAAAATTGCCAATTTTGATGTTTATTTCGTCACATTCTAAACTCTTAGGGGTGCTTTTTGAAGTAAATTTTACGAGATAATGAATTGAATTTTTTTTTTAACTTACAAGTTCCGCATTCCGTTAAGTGTTGTTGATTTCCTGTGATATAGTGGTTTTAGTGCTTGCTTTATGATCGGGATGTCCCGGGTTCGATTCCCGGCCAAGTGACTCGAGTTTGATGGTCTTAAACAGCGGTTATCTGGATGATCAGAGATGGAGGGGGATGAACTTTAGGGACAGTAAAGCGGAAGATTATTCCTAGTGGGATATTTGAAGTGAAAAAAAAAAAATTTACGAAGTTATGAGCTTTAAAAGTTTTCACATAATGTCCAACCTCTCTCATTAACTCGCCTTGATGTGCGGCCCCTGACCGCTTTGCGTTCCAACCCCAAAGCGCTGTGCGTCTGAGGCGTAATGCGTTACACACGCTACTCTGGTGATTTTATATTAGGTATAAATTAAAATATGATTGAATTTTTTACCTGGCCGCGAAGAGCAAGAAAATATCCTTAACCGTGCATGTTCCAGCTTTTTTGGAGCATGTTTTGGTCCGAAAAGTGGCACGTACGTATGTGTTCAAAGATTATATAGGCAAATTATGTATCAATCCGACAAAATTTTTGGCAAAAGATGCTTGCGAATCTTCGATTCTATTTTCATGAATTTATACAATGTTAATGTGGAAGTCAATGTGTTCGCCAGCTTAAAAATTCTGAAAGTAAAAATCTAAACCTCGATTAAATCTATATAAACTCTCCTAGTACAGAAATAGTGTCCATGAAATAATTGAGATCAATCAGCGGATAACTCATCCGCTCCCGATTCGTATAAACTTAAATACTCCACGTGAATCATCCAAATTTGAATTTTGGTCACTTTTATTTGTAAATTAAAGAAACAGCAACGTGGCATCGCAGCTTTTTAATTTCCAGCCTCCAGCAAGGCGGAGAGGAAACCGGGTTTTGGAACGTAACAAATTTTTCAAGTCCAACAAATGAAGGCAAATGAAATTTACAGACGCCATCTCAGGAGTCGAGTCTCTACTCTTTTATGGAGGAAAAAAAATATTCCGGACGATTAAACCACAAACCTTTGGCTACTCTCGGTTTTTCATCGATCAGTAATAAAATAACCGTTTCCGGTCAATTAGAGATGTTGTGTCGTTAGGTGATTCGTAAACACGTTCAGCATCCAAGACCAGGAGTCCGGAATATTCGAATCATTTCCGTTTCTTGGACATCCTTTTTAACATATTTTTCTCGGGATTATTTCCTTTTTGGCACTAGCCACCCAGGTATTCAGTTTGTCCTTCCGGCGCGGTGGTTGCACTTAGGAGTCAGGGCGGACACGGCAAATTTCTCTCTCAATAATCCGCATAAAAAAATTAAAAAAACAGGGTGGGATATCTTTTTATTTTTTCTACTTGCCGGTGATATTTTTTAGTACTGAACATGAGTTGGACATTTATGACTTAAGATAGCCGAGAAATATGCCACTGACGGCCGGCCTCCAGAGTTTTCTTAAAATGGTCCTATTATGAACTTATATACCTCCGAAGGTCTATTTCTGACAGCTATAATGACCGGGTAAGATTAGGACTCTTAAAATACACCATAATTCAATTGGATGTATTTATGCTAGAGGGAATTATGTACTTACATGGAGTTTGCACGTGACATAGTTCTTTTTAGCGAAAAATCAACTTTAAACGAGTAGGAAAGACGGGGTGTGCTCCAAAAAGATGCATACGAAAGAATTTGCAAAAGCAATGTAAAAGTGGGCGTAGTTCCCTTTGGAGAAATGGAAAAGCGAGATTTGACATTCGGTCAAACGGAACTGTATGCCAGCTGAGCGCGGCACTCAGGTGCCGTGGGGAGCAACTAACGAGCACACCCCTCCTTTCCCACCTGTTTTTAGTTCCGTTTGGTAGAAATACGTCCAATTGACCCAAACATTTTTACCAAACTGATAGTTATGTTTACAATGTTCTTAGAAATAAGCTCCGTATCAATCCGTCAAATATATTACAATCGTAGAAGAAAAGGTAGGATTAGAAATGACAGATTATAATAAATTTACATTTAATCAACTAGAGGTGTATGAATGTAAGTGACCTTTGTGACCATTCACGGGGAGAGGAATAACGGAATTCATGGTAAGTCCGTGAAGCTAAATATTCCAACAGGTGATTTTGTGTAGTTGGGTCCAAAAAATCGGATTTTGCGTAACTTCGATAAAAAACGTTTTATAGCGATCCGGAAATTTTGTGCCCTGAATGTGGTGGGTAAGAAAAAAAAAAATTACAAAATTTTCCTCGAAACCAAGTTTTTGAGACTGCAAACTTCAAAGGGACAGAATTCCAGTTTGATTCCATGTTTTTGGACGTGTTTCACCCCAAACCGTTGGTAAAACACCCCTAACTGCTCTGGTAACAATACTTGATTCAATGTTGAGTTTTTGAGGACTACAGTCCCTCTTCCCTTCGACGGTCACAAAGTCCTCGAATACGACGCATCGGCAGTCCGAGATGACTAATAATAAATTAATATATGACAAGTATTTTCCCCTTTGATCAAAGAATTCTGATACGTGGAACTCAATCCGCAGGAGGAAAAGTTTTCCCACTCGCTGATAGGAAGTTCGTGCTGGTTCGTGTCACCGCCTCTTGATGGAGATGATCTGTGTCCTCGACGGACAGACATAGACCGACAAGGAAGCTTAATTACATTTTGGTCTGCGCCTATGATCCGTACAACCGCATGCTTTTCGAGGCTCACGTGGAAAAGGAGTCAGGTTCATTCCGCTTGCGAGTGAGGATATGAGAGGGTGCGGACGGAGGCTGGGTGACATCGGCGAGTAATTAATTCCACGGAGCTAATTAGTGTCGCGGATGAGATACACAGGGGCAGGGCGCGGCGGAGCAATCAGCGACCTGACCAGAATTACAAATCTCCGCTCCTGATTAGACCGATCGGCGGCGCAGGGCCAAGAAAAATGGCCCCGTCCGACTCCGAGGAGGAAGCCGAGTGCCCGATTTTTTCGGCGGAGCCCGACTCCGACTCGTTCCTTCACCCCGGATCCCGGGTCGTAGCCGCCAAGCTCGAGGATCGATTCTCGAAGGGAGAAAAAATATTGGTGATGGTAACTGCGTTATTGGCTTCAACACGGGATGTCAAGTGTTGCGAGATTGATTCGTTGCCTATGCTGCAAAATTGAAGGCGAACTTTACATGGAAGATGTGTGTCAATGGACCACTACACAAGATACCAATTCCAGAATTCTGATACATGATTCTTGATCAATATTTCACGTAAAACACGATGCGTATACAACGAAAATTACCGAAATCAACTCCTTACGAAGATATTTAATGATACTTTATAAGTGAATTCAAACCATCCGCTCATGAAAACTCAATGCTCTACGTGACTCACATCGCGCGCTAAACGTAATCATGACAGTCTCTGCGACATAAAAATCTGGCAACCTCAATCTTGACGCTTTGGCTCAAGTATAGCAAATTGCTTATAGTTTGAACAACACATGATGGGAAATGAACATTGCTTAATTGAGAAGCTTGCTGAAACCGTTGTAATGCGCGATTTGACTCAAGTAGAGCTTTGAGTTTCTTGTGAGCGGGCAGTTCAAATTCCCCGTAACCAATGCGAAATAAAAAAGTTAATATCTTCGTTAGGAGTTAGTTTCAGTAATTTTCGTTGCGCGAATCTTGTTCTACGTAAAATTCTGGTTAAGAAACATGTATCAGAATGCTTAAATTCGTACCTTGTCTAGTGGTTCTTTCACAGAGTCGTTTATCAGTTCAATCCTAGCTCACGGAGGGATATAATTGTGTTTTTGCAGTGCTTTTGTTGCCTATGTAGCAAAATTGAGGGCGAACTTTTGATGGACAAGGTGTGACGTTGATGGCACTAATGTAGCCACCTCTCATACGCCACCCTTAATCCACCTTAATCCACCCCTTGGATTAGTAGATCTATTGGCACTGTATACATGTGAGTGTTCTACGTTATTTTATCAGTTTTTGTGCCTCCTCCGACCTTCAATTTTCTGAGTCCCTATCTAACATGAATGTATTTCTGCTAAAAGAAACCATGTTGCTCTCAAACCCTATGCACATAGTTCCCTTTGGCATCAATACGTACACATAAATAGTATACAGTCCTCTATTTCTGCTTACAGGTCTGTCTTGAAAAACTCTGCATGAAAATATCACTGATAGTTAAGCCCAACGCTATCCTATTCTATTGAAGTGCGTGCACAGATCAATCTAGTCCCCAATTCACATCAAAAATGTATTAAACTCTACCACACCTTCACTCGGACCTGTTCAAGAGTTTCAAAATTAGTTTAACGGATCTTCTTTTCCCTCAGAGAGCAATTTTGTTCCAAAATTCAGGTCTCCTGTTCCAACGAAAAAATCTATTTTAAGTAAGCCCCGTCTCTCCGGGTAAAAGTTTCTCAAATCCGTCCTAATCCGAGTTATTTCCCGACAACTAAGTGCTTATAGATAGCAATAAGAGCTATACGATTGGCCAACAATTTGTTACAGTCCCGAGAACCGGTTTGCCCTAAGAGCTGCCCCGTTCAAAAAAAAAAACGGGCCCATCGAGAGGAAATTATGAGCGGCTCCAGACTCGATGATTTCGGAGCCGAAACAGGTTGAGGACAGATCGAAGCGAACGATTCACGGTACGATCTCCGTGGCGTTGTTAACACAGATGAGACGGGCGAGATACCCGGTTCCACAGGTCCGAACCGGAGACGCTCGGTTGTAGGGCCGGACTCGGGGGTCCATACCGTGTTACGCCAGGAAGCCGGTAACCCGGGAAGCTGCGAAACAAAAAACTGAACCATAAACCAGCGAGAACAGCGCGCACCACACCGCACCGCGCTGCACGACTACTGTGAGTTACAACGTTGCCGATGGGATGCCTTCCATGGGAGAGGATTCCATCGTAAAAGTCCAAAACCACGTACCTCGATTTGCGACGCTGCGAAGTTCTTATCGGAATTGTATATCGATCGTCAAAGTGGGAAATCACGTATATCCATTGTGATGTTTGAACACTTCGCTTAAATTTTATTTTTTCGAGGAGAAACGAGCCAACTTTTAACTTGAAAATACAGAATAATCTGCTGAGAAAGAAAATAATCAAGGAAATTTTATAGAAATTACAATGACTAGTTTTCCAGCGATAAAATAAAATATGACAGGAAATGTGCAACCTCGCATACGGAGATGCGTGGTTTCGCACTTTGGCAATCGATATGATAAAGTACAAGCAGGCCCCAGTGACGTAAGTGCGGATCGAAATCTAATATTTTTGCGAAAAAAACTCAGCTCTTTCAGAGCGAAATTAACTTTTTTTTGCGGGGTAACTTCTATCTCACGAAGTGAGTTTCACTCCTTATTCGTGCTGCTCGGGTTTTTTTAGAAGCAATATAGACTCCGACATGAATCGCACCACGGATTTCAATTTAAAGATTTCTTGCAGAGTAATGAATTTTTTCCTTATTCCCTAAAACTATTTTTTTACATCCTATGCAGGATATTCTGCAAAAATTTCAAATAGCAAGGATCATTGGTATTTTAAAGAAAAAGGAATAAGTACATACAACAATTATAGGGATTCCTTCCGCCTTTTTTCATCTTACTAGTGACATAGTGATTAATTTGGTACCAAGAAAATACTCCCTTGAGACATTGAAATAGAGTTCTTTATGCTAATTTTTGAAGTCAAAATTGGCGATCTAGTGACCGGATACAATCCGTTCTCGTATGCATAGTCGTGTCGTCTTCGCACGTCGCGTCGTAACCGGGAGCTGTAAGTGGAGCCATCGATGTCCTTTTCACGTGTTCAACCACATTATTTTCCAGCGTCCAATCTCGATTCATTCATGACCCTCTACTCAGCTAGTGTCTTTGACAAGTGAAACTTCAGCGAAAGTTTTCCACGTCCGGTCATTGTGAAGTCTTTTGACTGGTAATTCGTGTGTTAAGAGCGGTTTGGAAAATACCAAGATGTGAAACATTTTAACGATCACCGTCAACCCTTCTTATCCAGGGCTGAGGAACAATACCATATTACTAACCATTTCAGCGCAAATGAGTTAACAACTTCCTCGCATTTTACAGTATAAATGACGCAAGCTGATATTTTTAGTTTTTTTTCAATTTCGCATGGAAGCGTTAAGGTAATGTAAAAAAATTGCAAATCTTGCCTCAAATTACAAAATTGGCGAAGTTTTTTCTTCGTCCTGCAAAATTGTCAGTTTGGAGATAGGCGCTATCGGCCCTCAGTCATCAATGTTGACCCTTATGCAGAGGCGTAGCCAGGAATTTTTTCTAAGTGAACATATTCCTAAAAATTGCATAAAATTACCTTTTTCAGAGATTGTTTGCGCTAGACTCGCTGGGCTCCTTTCCCCTGACAACCCGAATGCCGTCAAGATCATTCAAGAAAGTGGATAAAAATTAAATTTCCTTATTTAAGGCTAGTGAGTTTGAGCACCGATCAATTTCTCACAAACGATTATTACATGATCTCCAAAATGAAGCTGGAAAAAATTCTCCGAGCCAACTTTGATCAAAAAGAGCATATTTACTTGCGGTCCAATCCTCTCAAAATAATAGACAGTTTCGTCCAATTGATATACACCGGTGCAAAAAATGTGTTGAAAACTTGAAAATTGGAAAAGGAAGAACAAAATTTGGCATCAGTGAGACGTAATTCAATGACCTCTTTGTTTTTAGTATCCTCCATATACGATCAATTTTATTTTCCTGGCTCAAGCCCATTCGTAGTTGCGTCCAATTTTCTATTAGCGCATATGCGCGAGGCCTCACGCTGCGTGTATGTGCAGCCCCTACGTAGAATCGCCGCTTTGAAATCAGATATGTGCGTCCGGAATGGTTGCCCCGCGCTATAGCTCGGCAAATGAACCGCTCAATATTGAAACCGATCGAGTCCATTTTTTTAATGAGCCCTCAAATGTAAGAATCCTTACGGGTTACGGGGGTCATTAAGGGATAGGTTTGTGAGATTTTACATCGATCGACTCAAATATCGGAGTGCTTCAAACGTTTTGTAGTCTCCATTTCACTACTAGTGACTGATGAAAGTGTCCAGGTGGTAAAGATCATTTGAGCGTGTGGAAATAAATTGATTGAAAGAGTTGCGGTGACCCCCCGACCTCACGCACGTCTCACCGGATCGGAATGATTGAAACAATGATCGTAAATATAAACCCTGGTAGTTAGGCTGCTGCACAAAACTAGAAACTTAGAATATAATTTTTTTCAGAGGTTTTAGACATTTATTCGTATTTTTGATCCAAAGCAGTAGCACCTTTTTCCTTGTCGTGGAGTTCTCGGGCTTAGACTTCGGCAGCGGGCTGATTATTGAAATTTATAGACCAAGCTTCAGACAAAGAAGGCAAGAGGGATACCTATGAAGGCATCTTACTAGTGGAAGCTGGTGGTTGCAATAGACAAAGGAAGTAGGTAATAGACTAACTAACGGCAACCCACGATAGATCCATTAGTTGTGAATCCAAGTGAACATGAGAGTTGATTTTGGACTAAACCAGGGTAATCTTTAAGAAACTCCAGTCGTAGATCCTCACTGTGTCTTTCAAAAATGGATCACTAATAGGACAATTTTCTCAAGTCGCTCCGTGTCACAATGTTACATACATATTCCAACGATGATGCCATGATTCTTCATCGCTACATTTGTGTCATTCGGATTGGTTCTTCGAGGCTTTGTAAGTTTTCCTGAGCCTCGGTGACCTAGGTCTTAATTTTACAAAGTTTAAGAGACATTTATTTGTGAATTTTCGAGATTTTATACAGAGAAACAACCCATTGTTTGTAAATTTATGGCGCGACATGCTTTCGCAAACTTTTCGTTACGCAGCTAACGTTGCCTCTGATACTGCAATAATCATTTTTCCAATAAGTTAAGGTCCCCTCTCTAGTAATCAAAGCATCCGTGATCTCCGCAATCCAAAACCGCCTCTGCGCCAAAACCATGTATCTGTATCACCAGCGTGTCTTTCAAAAAAAAAAAAAAAAATCAGGAAACTTTAATTTCCACTCACTATTTTCATCGCCTCTCCTCCCCACTTCTTGAGGACAGCAATCACCTGTTGAATCCGGATTCGATTCGGCTTTTTTCGGCTATTTCCATCTGTTTTGTGCTGTTTCCGGCTATGTCTGGCTGTATTCGGACATATTATGGTATGTACGGCTAATGACAGCAATGTAATTCAAAATCTCCGACTCTCGCAGGAACTTTAGCCATGGAGTGTTTTCATCCAAACCATACGGACTTTCTTCACAGGCAGAAGCTGTTCATGGAGCGACCACGGACGGATACGGCACGACGGCGAGTCTCCCTGTGGCTCCACGAAGGGTCCCCGACGTGGAGGATACGATTCCGAGAGGCGGGCCGGCTAACTGCAGGAGCTTGGCTGCGGCGCGGTATGAATTGTAAGTACTCGTCCGAGATGTCACAGCTAGCAGCTTCTGGAAGTGCAACTCCGCGGGGCGGGGACCACCCAGGAGTCCTCCCGGGGCCCCGGGCCCGTGGACCGGGTCTCCTCCACTCCGCCTGGCCTCCGATTTTTTCTCCTTTTTATAGGATTTTCAGAGACGGAGACGCGTGCTGGAGTCGGCCGCGCCAAGCCCGCGTCTATTTATCGCGATAAATCCATCTTTGTTTCAGTTCGGTTATCCGGCCGTCCATCTTCGTCCATTCATAATACGCGCCCGTCGCTGCGTTGCCGTCCCAAACCACCTCCAGCGCCGAACGAGGCTCCAATGTCGTAAGCAACGAACTATACGGGGCTCGATAGACGAACAAATTCCGATCGAAATAGACCATTTAATGACTGTTGGTCGCCTGTAACACTCTTTTCCAATCAAAAGGGTATCCCGAGATAAGCATGTCAAAATGCCCTTGTGAACGGATTTTTATTTTAACCATTTTAAGTCATCAAGGGTGTCCTAAAACTTAGGTTTTGGGGAATTTTAGCCCCTCAATCCCCTCCGCCCCCCCTCAGACCCCAAAAAACCGCTTTTTGGGGCTATTTTTGACTATGCTAACGTCTTTTCCTCATAACTTTCGTAATTTTCGATAGAATTGAACCAAAATTTGTCAGAATCTACATCAATTAGCTTAGTTTTTGTAGAAAAAAATTCATTATCATCGGATAATATTTTAGCTTCTAAAAAAATTCGTAAAATTTTAAAAAAAAATCATTTTTCTCCTTTTTTCGCGCTAGGTGACGTATGGAAACGAGGACACAAACAAAAATTGCCTCTTTTCTTAAGTTATACATCCAATAAGATACAGAAAAAATTTCGTGTTGATCGGAGTGGTGCGCCATACTTAAAAACGCAATTTTCTAACCTCAAAACGGCCAAAATGCCACCATAGCCTCCTTTGATGACTAGGCGTGGAGAAATATGTAGAGAGGAACATCCGGTTTTATCGTCTCACCTCTTAAGTGATCCACTTAAGTACCTTGAGCCAAAATTTCGAGTTGATCAGAATGGTGCGCAACACCCAAGCACGCAATTTTCTAACCTCAAAACGGTCAAATTGCCCATTTCGGCACCCATTATCACTCCGTGTCAAAAAATAAGGAGACGGACATCCGGTTTTATCATCTCACCTCTGAAATGATCCACTTAAGTACCTTAAGCCAAAATTTCGAGTTGATCAGAGTGGTGCGCAACACCCAAGCACGCAATTTTGTAACCTCAAAACGGCCAAATTGCCCATTTCGGCTGATTTCGGCACCCATTATCACTCCGTGTCAAAAAATAAGGAGAGGGACATCCGGTTTTATCATCTCACCTCTTAAATGATCCACTTAAGTACCTTGAGCCAAAATTTCGAGTTGATCAGAGTGGTGCGCAACACCCAAGTACGCAATTTTGTAACCTCAAAACGGCCAAATTGCCCATTTCGGCTGATTTCGGCACCCATTATCACTCCGTGTCAAAATATAAGGAGACGGACATCCGATATTATTGTCCTACCTCATAAATTAGACACTTAAGTACATTTAGTCGAAATTTCGTGTCGATCAGAGTGGTGCGCAATACCCGAACACGCCGTTTTCTTGTTAATTTAGTTACTGGAATTTGCCAGTACCTACTCAGTGCACTACTACGTATTATTGAAGTTTGGAGGAGGGAACGCTTCTACGTGGAGGATGAGCGAGCCTCGACCCTACTGTCATATAAGTCCTGGGAGTTCAGAGGTTTCGCTGAGTGATCGGGTCTGCTACGCGGTAGGGTGCCAAAATGAACTTTGAAATGTGCATCATGCACTTTTCAAGCGGGCTCGTCGCTGACATACAGTGATAATGAATGCCAAAATGGGAATTTTGGGCGGTTTCAGGTTAGAAAACGGCGTGTTTCGGTGTCGCGCACCACTCTGATTGACACGAAATTTCGACTAAATTGGGACTCAAATCGGGAGGCTCGCACATCCCCCACGTAGAAGCGTTCCCTCCTCCAAACTTCAATAATACGTAGTAGTGCACTGAGTAGGTACTGGCAAATTCTAGTAACTAAATTAACAAGAAAACGGCGTGTTCGGGTGTTGCGCACCACTCTGATCGACACGAAATTTCGACTAAATGTACTTAAGTGTCTAATTTATGAGGTAGGACAATAATATCGGATGTCCGTCTCCTTATATTTTGACACGGAGTGATAATGGGTGCCGAAATCAGCCGAAATGGGCAATTTGGCCGTTTTGAGGTTACAAAATTGCGTACTTGGGTGTTGCGCACCACTCTGATCAACTCGAAATTTTGGCTCAAGGTACTTAAGTGGATCATTTAAGAGGTGAGATGATAAAACCGGATGTCCCTCTCCTTATTTTTTGACACGGAGTGATAATGGGTGCCGAAATCAGCCGAAATGGGCAATTTGGCCGTTTTGAGGTTACAAAATTGCGTGCTTGGGTGTTGCGCACCACTCTGATCAACTCGAAATTTTGGCTCAAGGTACTTAAGTGGATCATTTCAGAGGTGAGATGATAAAACCGGATGTCCGTCTCCTTATTTTTTGACACGGAGTGATAATGGGTGCCGAAATGGGCAATTTGACCGTTTTGAGGTTAGAAAATTGCGTGCTTGGGTGTTGCGCACCATTCTGATCAACTCGAAATTTTGGCTCAAGGTACTTAAGTGGATCACTTAAGAGGTGAGACGATAAAACCGGATGTTCCTCTCTACATATTTCTCCACGCCTAGTCATCAAAGGAGGCTATGGTGGCATTTTGGCCGTTTTGAGGTTAGAAAATTGCGTTTTTAAGTATGGCGCACCACTCCGATCAACACGAAATTTTTTCTGTATCTTATTGGATGTATAACTTAAGAAAAGAGGCAATTTTTGTTTGTGTCCTCGTTTCCATACGTCACCTAGCGCGAAAAAAGGAGAAAAATGATTTTTTTTTAAAATTTTACGAATTTTTTTAGAAGCTAAAATATTATCCGATGATAATGAATTTTTTTCTACAAAAACTAAGCTAATTGATGTAGATTCTGACAAATTTTGGTTCAATTCTATCGAAAATTACGAAAGTTATGAGGAAAAGACGTTAGCATAGTCAAAAATAGCCCCAAACAGCGGTTTTTTGGGGTCTGAGGGGGGCGGAGGGGGTTGAGGGGCTAAAATTCCCCAAAACCTAAGTTTTAGGACACCCTTGATGACTTAAAATGGTTAAAATAAAAATCCGTTCACAAGGGCATTTTGACATGCCTATCCCGGGATACCCTTTGGTAGCCAAGCAAATTTTTATCAAGACGGAGTGTTACCATTCATAATTTTTGCCGCAAGAAACATCTCTTCCGAGCTTTTATCGGAACATAATGGGAAAATCAACCGTCCATTTTTCAAAGCAGCTACACAATACCATTACTTTTAAATTCAGGTTTGCTTTAAAGGTCCGATAGAAAGTAGCGTCGATAGCGTCTTTTGATACTCTCTGACTCTCGCGTTACCCTGGTAAAAGTTGGCGATAAGAGCATGCGTTTTAAAATACCATAGGAATTCTTATAGCCGGCTAAAGAAGGTTACAGGAAATCATATAGCTGGCTGTAGAATGCGGAGAAAATCATACGGCCGGGCTATACGAAGCGATAAAAAATTATGCAGCCGGGCTACAGTTCCTATCGCCGGGCTTTACACTTAATCGCCTGGCTGTTGCTTTTTTGCCATAGATTATAAAAGGCTATAAGAAATTGTGTAGAAATTCGTGTGCTTTGGAAATCATTAAGTTTGATACGGAACCACCTTAATATTTACAAAACACACATTATATTTTCGTTTAATACATATTTTTTTTTCATCAATTAAAATGAGAATAATCCATACAGGATGTGCAAAAATTTCAAAATCATGAGTTGAATAAAGCTGACTCCGCCAGATTAAATATTAGAGCCTAACACAAAGCGGAGCGGTGACGCACTGGCGCCTACAAACCTAACAGGGATACTTCACGCATTGCGCAACGCGTGAAGTATCCCTGTTAGGTTAAGGCGCCAATGCGCGTTCCACGCTGGCTGCCCGCCTGCCGCGCTGCAGCGTGCCACGGCGCTTGAAGCAACTATTTCACACCAGAGGTATTGCACAGTATCACACGAAACTGAAGGCGCTCTAATATATTAGTAATGACAGGCATCCATCAAAAGTACGGAGCTTTCCTCGCAAAATAAATCAAGATACTACGGCCCAAAAAGAGAGCAGTATTCCAAAAACTCATTAAGTCCTAGCACCCGTAATTAGTAACGTTTAGCATACACTATATCGCCTGGCTATTGCTTAGTCCCATCGGCTATAAAAGGCTATAAGAAATTGCGTGTAGCCAGCTATAGAAGCTATTGGAAATCTTACAGCCGGCTGCAGGTCTATGGTATTTTGGAACACAGATTCTACCGCCAATTTTTACCAGGGTAAAGCGAGCCCGGATAACAGGGATTCTACTCCAAAAACTTTAAGACTGACACTCTTCTTCTCATTTTGATCAGATTTTAAGGGAATTTTGATCCGGATTTGAGAGCTCACCTCTACAGTGGCCAACTGATACTCCAAATCCAAAACGTTTTGGAACACATACAGATTACTGTGTGTTTACTTACGGTATGTTTACTTGTACTAACCTTTCAGCTTATTATCTATAGCACTACTCTCAATATGTTTAAGACCATGCACTGCTATCTTTCCTATAACGTGAAAGTTACTCGCAGAAATCGACGCTCAGATTCGCCTAATGATCGTGGCCAAAGAGTTCAACGATTGGTTTAGCAAGCCTAATTGAAGGTGCTAAAACTCGCCTAGCAAACTGCTCATCTTGACATTCATTAATAATCAATAGGCAAATGTTCTGCTCAACATTTTACTTATCAATCATTATTAGGAGCAAAATAGTGTTAACTACATTCCTGAGATTGTTAGTGCGGGGAGTGAAAAATGTATTTACAATTTCCTTATTTTACCAGATACCGTTGAATCATTTGGTTCTGATGTAAAGACTGTGTTGGGAGCTCTTTATCGGTGTTCCTTTTATGATTGTAACAAGCAATAAATTATGAGCAAATAATTATAAGTAATGGTAGTTGTGAATTTTTACAAGCACGGCGAGACGAAACTGAAACAAAGGATTAAAGTTGGGTTTGCTTGGGTTCCCGCCCTCCTTCTGCCCTCAATAACCGGTCCATGCGTGTTACACTTTCGGCAGTCATACATGTACTAAAGGTATAATTGCGCTAGAGGATTATATCAGGTTGCGACTGAAAACTCACCCGCTGAAGATGATCGGCATATAACTAAGGAAGCATCTGGACGTATTCAAATCAAAAGGAAGCATATTCATTCTGCATAAGCTCTGTCATGCATGTATTCTCGTGGATCTCAAGGCTCATATCAGAATGGATATACTTTCTTTTAATTTAAATGAGTCCAATTGAGTAAGGATCCTCAAGTAGAGCAATGTAACGAAGTCGGGAGTATCACAAAGCATGTCCAAGCTTCATTCATAGCTGTAACGATCAGAGACTTCTAAGCTCACAGTTCTCAAATCGACAGAGGAACTAGAAAAACATGTTTCTCGATTAGCGATGTTGCAAATCTTCCATCACTCTTAATTTTTTATGTGAGAGTTAAGTCGCCGTAATTTCTCTTGCCCAAGAATATATTCTGCATGTAAATAATCCAGCCAGAAAATTATCCAGTTTTCTTCCAAAAAATGAAATCAGAGTGAACATTGTGAGACGTAGCAATCGAGTTCCACGATAATTTGGTTTCACCATCAATAAGTAGGCACAGGCGCACCAGCGGGAACACAGCGACGCAATGTGAGCTCATATCATAAGCAAGTCTTGGCTCGCCTTCAAAACCGGATGCGGCATCATAAACTACACTGAGGCATGTTAAATCGCATCACGGCCGGCGTTTTTTACAAGCTGCTAGAGTTGGAAAAAACTATTTTAAACTTAACCTACAGACTTCCTCGGCCCCCCATTTTCTCTAAAAAGAACTTTTTTTTCACTAATTCTCTGGGTCCCTTTTTTTACGATTAAGAACATTCACAAATATGCTTAATACTAAAGCCGCCTTGGTGCCCGTACCAATGCATGATTGTTTGCGGAGATTCTTCCTCGTATTTATATCCTTTGGTGTTTTTGCAATGAAATAATTATAAATGATTTACACATCGATGGCTAAAGTGCAAAAGCACGTATCTCCGTTTGCGTCGTTGCAAACTTCCTGTGATACTTCATTTTTTCTGTGAAAAATTAGTCGACGTAATCTCTTGAAAATTTCCTCAATTGTTCATCTCTGTCAGCAAAATATTATGTAGATATCTCAAGCTCTAAATTTGACTTGTTTCCCTTCAAAGAATAAAATAGAAACGGAAATTTTAAGATATCGCAATGGAGGTACGTAGTTTTGCGATGTGGCCATCGATATGTGGTCGTGAAAAGTTTTTTTCTTAAAGTCACGAATTGAATCCATTACCTCCTCCATACGTTAAAAAACTTGAATTTGCTTAAAAACACGACCGAACGCTAGTGTTTAGAGTCTGAGTAAGTCTGTCAGCTATCATGACCACAAAATAAAATCCATATCGATAAGCCCTGGATAGACGATCAAATTTCCGAACCCATTCCGATCAAAGTAGCATCAAAGTGTCAGAAGTCATCAGTCTTAAACTCATTAATTTGCTTCCTTTCAAAATGAAAACTTGGCAGAAATTTTTCCTGTGGCGGGAAATGATGAATGGTGGCACTCCGTTCTGATCTTACTTTGAACAAAAAAGTGCAGCCCGTCAAAATTTGATGGTAGATGGTGACCACCAGTCATCAGCATGTCTACTTTGTTCGGAATTGGTTCGGAATTTGATCGTCTATCTAGGGCTAAATGCACGCTTAAATTTTCAGGATGGATTTTTGATTCTGGATTTAATCCGAAACTGACCAAAAACCACGTGTGCGCCAATACGATGGTGGCGTCATCCTCCGTGTTGGTTCGGATTTCAGTAAGTTCTCCATCTCCATACTATCACCGAAGACCGCCCCCCCCCCCCCGTCCTTATTAAGAAATAGGATTTTGGGTGGTAGCTGGCAACGTGAAATCCCAAGATAAGGAGCGTAGATGAAAAAGATTGGGCGGTAGATAAATTAGTGATTCAGATCGTTTCCCCAGGTCGAAGGCACTTCAGGCTATTTGCATGTAGGTCTTACAAATTAAACTGACAGAAGCTTCGAATGATAATTAGGCTTCAAATGATAACTATCAGCTGCTGGACGGCATGGGGGACGGGGGGCACACGGCGCTCAACTCGCACTGAAGGCCACTGTCTACTTAAGCCTCAGAAACAACTTATCAATAATATGAATTTATTGCACTTATCGAGCAGATCATGAAATCTTCACTTTTTTTCATAGCGCAACAAATGTTATGCGCTAAGCTTAAGAAGATATTATCTGTGGTGTCAAATTGAATTTTTCTCTATCTATAATCATCATCAAGGCATGAAATTTTTAGTATTTCTCTGGACCTTATTCTGAAAATTCTCTGAATTTTTTTAAGCAAAAATTTATATTGATTATCGTAAAATTTCTTGTGGTCCTATTTTCCACCAATACCTATCTATCCTTTTATATATTCGACACAAAAAAATAAGAGCAGAACGTTGGATATACCATAATTGAGTCACGTGTACTAGCTGCTCATATACTCTCACCATCTACATTCAACAGCCATGAAATTATCTTCAAAGTGCATAACACGTCACCCTACAAATGTAATTATCAGTTATCCTTTTTTTCTTTTAAACAACAAATGCATTTATTTTTTATCGTTCACGAGAAAAAGGACCTCAGTACCAAAAATTGCAAGACTGGAATATTTGTAACACTGCTCAGCTAATTTTTTGATGAAAATTTTGGCACAAAATTGTTGTAAGCAGCAGTCAAAATTCAAACCAAAACTGGCGCCACCGTGGTTTACGTAAAATTTGATGTTCAAAAACATAGTTTTGTAAGAGAGAAAAATGAGAATATTGTGAATGCATTATGCCTTTAGCTAAGTTAAATTCTTGAGACTGTAAGTCTGCACTAAAAACTATACTTGCCCTTCTTATTGCATTCAAAATTTAAAATCTAGAAAAAAGGAAAAACAATTAAATGATAAATGATAACAGTGAAAGAAAGTACGTGTTTCGAAACATGTGTGGAAAGATATTATGATATCAGTGTTTGGTTGGTAAATACATTTATTTGGTGTTTTTAACATCTGAGCCATTAACACCGTAGAGGAGAGATCATAATAGTGAAGAACAGAATATTATGGAACATGATGTATATGATGACAGGCTCAATAATTTTGGACCTGTATTAAGAGCTCCTTTATTTTTTACTTAAGTCATGTAATCTGTTTTTTAAAACAACTTACATCACGCACTTGACACTCGTGCAATGTTTATTTAACTTGCAGAGAGTTATGGAACACATAAAAATTATAATATGGAAATTTCATGCACGAAATAACGCACGATTTTCGCGCTTTTCACGATTCTAATACTTTTCTGGTTCTAGTTGCTTGTTGAGTCCCAGAGGTGTCTTTAGCTTATTTACCTGAAGATTCGATTTTGCATTAAAGGTAGGTTATATTTTTCATGATAACCACGAATCTCATACGGTTTCAATTACACTTGTTTTGTATTGACGATGAAACTATCAAACCGCGTATCTTGGATTGCGATGTCATCTATAGACTTCTTGTCATACTTCATATTTTAGATGGAAAACTACTCAGCGTCCACTCTTGAAAACTTCCGCGAATTTTCTTCTTTGTATGAAGAAAAATCTGTGAAAACTTCGAGGAATCATATTGGTTTGCTCTCCTTCACAAAAAATAAAACGGGAACGAAGATTTTTAAACACCGAGAACGAGATACGTGGTCTGGTCTGGTATAGTTTCACCATCGATGTGTTGGTTTATATGTCTCACATGAGAATGATAATAGCGATCTGTCATTCTAATACGGCTATACGGCTTTAAAATATGGTAAAAGCTAAATATTTCCCCTACTTTTTTCCGCTTTTTTCAGCCTTCGGGTACTAGTATATGAGTTAAAATGCAACAAACTTTTGACAATTAACGATCATTCTGTATAGAAACAATGGAATCCGCGTATCGTGATTTGTTGTGGCACAAATCAATGTTGGTGCACAAAAAGCAGGATTCATCTGTATCTTTCCAAATATATTATTTGATTTAAGTTCCAGTTTTCAAACATCGCAATTGAAATCACTGACGTGACGCACCATAATTATCATGCTTGTGAGCACAAATAGTCACGCACAACTGTTTTGCCACGTCTGCACCGTGCCGGCAAGGAACACACGTTAATTCTTCCCTGTGTCACGTGTCTCTCATTCTGTCGATTTCGCCTTCAATAACATTGACGGCAATCTGAGCGGCTTTGGAGCACGAATAGTTGCGCTCAGTGCACCTCTGCACAACCCTGGCAAGGAACATACAACCATATCGTGCCTTTTTCGCTCTCACTTAAGCCCTATGTGTTCTGCCGTGCTAAGGAAGAACGCCATATGAACATTCGAGAGTTACCAAATTTCTTTTGATTCTTAACGTCCTCAAAAATAGGTATTTATAAAAAAAATCTGGCAAACTCCTAATGTCTGGACGGTGCTTTTCCCTAGCATGGCAACATAGAGGCCAGGAGGGTCTCTTGTAAAAGCAATACTTTACAGCATTTAGAAACATGTAGAGTAGAACATGTCAAAGATCATGTCGATGGCCAAAGTGCAGAACGGGTGTATGTTGATTCGCTTACCAATACCGCGTGTGTTCGCGTCGTACGCGTCTCTAATAATTAAATTTTACCGCAAGTGAGTACACGAAATTTTTTAAATTTTTTAACACATATAGTTGTTTTGTTTCTCCGAAAAATTAAAATAGGAGCAGAGATTTTGAAACACAGCATTGGAGATACGTGGTTACACACTTTGACCATCGATGTGTAACATTTTTTCATGCATTCACTGCCATTGACATTATTTTTTTATAAAAAGCAGTTACGTCGTGCCATTCCTAGTTACGGATTGAATCCTGATATAGCACATCATTTTTATAGTTTTACGATGGGCACCTATCTCGGGACGAAGTTAGCATCGGCACTGTTGATCCTGAGTCAGGTGTTCTGCTCTCCAGCTATTCAAGTCAACACGACATACGGTGAAATCATCGGCTCCAACACGATGAGAACCAGGAATGGAAGGGTGATTTTCAGCTTCACTGGTATTCCTTATGCTAAAGCACCAATCAAAACGCTCAGATTTAAGGCAAGTAGTGTAATTAAGTCATTGCATCGTTACCCAATGAAGACAGATTTTACACCCTC
Source organism: Bemisia tabaci (assembly GCF_918797505.1). NCBI lineage: Eukaryota > Metazoa > Arthropoda > Insecta > Hemiptera > Aleyrodidae > Bemisia > Bemisia tabaci. The sequence goes on from NC_092796.1 coordinate 21,854,354, forward strand.
TTAAAGATGGACGATCCGCAATATGACCGTGAAAACTTACGCATTTTGAAAATCACTCAGTTCCATAAAATTCCTAGAATGTTTAAATTCTTCTTATTTGAATGTTTTAAAAATCTTTTTCATGGGTTACTGTAAGTTAAATGAGGTCGATAAGGCCTCCTAATTTCAAATTTTACCTTCCAAGAGAGAAGTTTTGATCAAATTTGATTAATTTTAGGTATTTTTTTCGAATTTTGACCTTCGATCAACTTTCCTGCTCCCTCCATTCTTCAAAAATTTACCTAAAATTGCGTGCCATCGTGTAATCTTCTCAATTACTTCGACCTCATAAAAATTTTGCCTGGTTTTTTCAGGAGCCTGAACCGATAGCACCGTGGAAAACTCCTTTCAACGCGACAAATAACGGGCCTTTCTGCGTGAATGTCAATTTTATAACCCAATACGGCACCTTGAAAAACAATCCTCCGATTTCCGGTCAAGAAGATTGTTTGATTCTGAACGTATTCTCACCCAAAGTAAGTTTTCACATCCTTCGAGAATGTTTTTCCCCAAAAAATCTATAGGTATTTTTTAAATGCTTAGGCACATCATTTTAAGAGGGTTAAATTTTACTCAACGAATGATTTACGACAGTAAATCTTAATTCAATTTTAAAATCAAATAGTTGTTACGTACTCTCGATATCTGAAAATGTTTCATTGTCAACTGGAATAAATGCAGCCAAAAAATTTGGTTAAATTTATAAGTATGATAAAGGGAAAAAAGTTCAAAGATTTTCTTCCCCACGAATAACAACACAAGTGCATGATAAAAAATGATGGCGAATAATCGAGTGCCGAAGCGCTGTTTCTGATGCTGGAAGATAACAATAAATTTGTTTCAGCTTCTTACCTACTGCTAAACTGGATCTAATTGGTTTTCTTACAGTCGTTTATTGATTATTCACTGTTTAACAGGTTGATAAAGCTGCAAAACTTCCAGTTATCCTCTTTATTCATGGAGGAGGATTTTCTCAAGGGGCTGGGGCACTCTACGGTCCGGAGTACTTGTTAGATAGAGATGTTGTGCTTGTCACTTTCAATCACAGACTCTTCGTCTTTGGTGAGTATGCACGCATCCAGTCGCAAATGTCACGGGTTGGTGATCCTGTTTTCTTCCATTTAAATCCATCTTAAATATGGATCCTTGGTGTGATAGCCTACTTCACAATTAATCGATTGTTTTACTGATGTTTAAATGGAAGTAACCCAGTTTTGCCAACTTGCAAGATTTGCCTCTGCACACACAGTACCACGCATGCTTCAGACTTTCCAATAGGAAATCACAAGGAACCATCTTGTAAGGAGGAGGGGGATTTAGCCATCCCGACTGTGCGTTAAAAAAACTGGGAACGACACTTGCGCTACATTTTATCCCATACAAAGAGGGCCTTGTCCTCTTTGCGGGTAGGTACGCAATAATTTGTAAATATACCCAGATAAGACAGAAATACTCAGCCAATATTTAAACAATATCGTTTTGATATTTATGCAAACATTGGGCCAATATTGGTTAAATATTGAGCCAATGTTAAAAGTGTACACCATGTTTCCTTTTGGTATTAATACTGTGCCAATACTTTAAAATACTATGAAATACTGTGTCAATACTGTGAAAATGTTTTTATAATATTTTGGGTAAACATATTATTTTTGAAAATACTAAATAAAGATTCTTTAAACATTTTTTAAAAGAATGATTTTGATTAAAATATTATCAAAATATTGTCAGTATTGTGTAAATATTGCGACAGTACTGACACTATTTGCCCAATATTGTAAAAATATTATGTCTTATCTGGGTACACGGAGAAAAAAAAACTTCGTGCGTGGGACCCGAAGTTTAGGTCATACGGATCTCTAAAGTTTTCGGATTAAGCATCTAAACACTTTAGGTCCAGCTGCTGAGGCTTAGATCACACATCTGACACTTCAGTTCTTACATCTGAAGTACTTCGGTTTTCACCCCCGAAAAACTTCGGTTCTCACATCCAAACTACCACAGGTGTAAGAACTGAGGTTTCAGATGTGTGATCCAAACCTCGACAGCTAGATCTTAAGTGTTCAAATGCTCAATCCGAAAACTTCAGAGATCCATATGACCTAAACTTCGGGTCCCACGCACGAGGTTTTTTTCTCCGTGTACGTTAAGTTATAATTTTTCTCACAGGTTTCCTGAGCACTGGTGACGATATCCTACCCGCCAATGTCGGATTGAAGGATCAGGCCCTCGTCATTAGGTGGGTCCACGAAAATATCGCCAACTTCGGCGGGGATCCAAACTTAATAACTTTAATGGGAGAAAGTTCTGGGAGTGGCAGTTGTCATCTGAATCTCCTGTCACCTGTGAATAAAGGTATGCTCCATTTCTTAGTTTTAGGAAGATTATAGAAGATAACACGAATATTAGAAATGATACACAAGTTTACGAGCCAGAGTTTGTATTTGCAACAGGAGTCTCCATCAAAGTAGGTATACTGAACGAGATCCTATCATGATGGCGTGATCATTTAATGTATAGCGGATACATTAAATACGCGTATACATACCAACGTATACCTACTGATTCGTTGGATGAAATATTCAAAGTGCGTAGAACATGAGATTGGTGTTATGAAGTCATTATGAGAACTTCTCGAATGCATACATAACGTTACTTAAAAATACGAAAAATTACAGCACATGGAAAACAGGAATTGAATATTCTATGAGTGCACACCTAAAATATTACACATACACTCTGAATTTCAAATACGGGACTTAGAGGCCAAGGCGCATAAATGTAGTCTTTGAACAAAATTAGATATTCATTATTCCAACTAAAACGAATCATAAAATATATTCTGTGAAAAATGCACCACTAGAGTCCAATTCCTAAGCACCAGAAAGAGCGTTTGAACTTTCTCTCCGCCATTAGGCTGTATGTAATTTTGAAACTTTAAAAACGTATTTAAGAGGACAGAAAAAACTGCAATTATGCGCCTTGTCCTCCAAGCCCCTTAAATGAAGCAATGCTTCAAAAATATTTGTCTAATCAGCTTTGAGAACGTTAGAGGGTTTTGCACGCAACGCTTTTCGACCTGGGGAAGATCTGGGTGTTATAGATAGGGTGTGCAACAAGGGAAGCGTAGAGCTAAAATTCAGTGTTACGCACGTCACAATCTGGGGGTACGTTTTCCGTCACGAAGTTGTGTACGATGTGCGACATAAGTTTTGTGGGGAGAATAAGAATTTTGGGTTCGATCTGACCAGCTTTACAGGGTTTCAGGACATTTTGTCAACGATTTTTTGTCCGCGCACCTTTTTTGTCCAGTAGTTTACGCCCACACGTAAAATAAGCAACGGTGACCTGGTTCAAGCGTTATATTTTTAGTCGGTACCTGGGTGAATTCAAATAAGGGTCAAATTCCAGGTTCTATTTCCTCCCAAAATTTTTTTCTGAATTTTTGGGCAAACCAAACTTTATTTTGACTATCATTAGGTGTAGACTTAGGAAATATAGCTCGTCGAGCTTAATAGTTGGGCTTAAACCCGAATTTCCACCGTCAAGTGTATCACTTCCCAAAATTTGCCGTAATTTTGCCTGATTTCCTAAATTTTCATCTCAGAGGTGACATATAATACTTTTAATTAAAAATTGAACACAATTGTCATAAAAGCATCGTCGATCACTAAATTAAAGCATAATTGAAAACATGTAACCCTTTCATATCTTGCAGAACCAAAAAAATTAAGAAAAAATTCATCTGTCATGAAAGATATCTGGAGCTTATTCTGCTTGTCTTTTAGACAGTTCCGTCTGTTTATCAAAATGCGCACTGATTTCGTTTCACACGAGAAGAAGCTTTTATTTCTTGGAATATTGCAATACAAAATGGATCAAAAACACCGAATTTTAAAACTTCGAGTGGGCGTGTACCCGCTGAAGTGGTGATAAAGCCAGGAAATTTTGAGGACTTACATTAACATAACAATTACACCGGTCAACTTTTTTTTTTTTTTTTTTTTTTTTTTTTTTTATTTTTGATTTTCCGAAGATTTGCCAATGGTTTCGGAGTAGATTTTTGGCGCTGATTCTGAAGAACACCTCCATTTACCTGTATCAATGCGATTTATCCTGGGAAAGTTCGGAATTTTTCCGGAGAAATCGGAATTTTCCTTAAAAGTCTAGCTTTTCCAGAAGAGTCAATTTTCCGGGAGAATCTGTGCACGATGGAAAAAACACAGGAATTTTTCGATTTCGTAGCCTAAGATACATAAGAAACCCTATTGCACCCCTATTAAAATTTCCTTTCTTTTCCTTATACCAAGGTTTTCCGGTCCAGTTTCATAAAAATCAATTAATTAGTCACCGAGATAGTGTTTTAAGCCACGGCCACCATCTTAGATTTTCGAATCTCGGAAATTTGACTAAAATTCGAGTTCCCCATTCAAAAATACCCGCGGGTACCAAGTTTCGCGTAAATCGATTGATTAGGCTCTGAGATAGCATTTTAGGCCATGTCCGCCATCTTGGATTTTCGAATTTTAAAAATTTGACTAAAAATTCAAGTTCCCCATTGAAAAGTACCCCCGGGTACCAAGTTTCACTTTAATCGACTGATTAGGTGCTGAGATAGCATTTTAGGCCACGTCCGCCATCTTGGATTTTCGAATTTTGAAAATTCGACTAAAAATTCGAGTTTCCCATTCAAAAATACCCCGGGTACCAAGTTTTGCGTAAATCGATTGATTAGGCGCTGAGATAGCATTTTAGGTCATGTCCGCCATCTTGGATTTTCGAATTTTCGAAATTCGACTAAAAATTCGAGTTCCCCATTGAAAAATACCCCCGGTACCAAGTTTCACTTAAATCGGTAGAAAAGAGCGCCTACAGGGCTTAAACAAGCAAGTCTCAGTTGTAACAGTTTTCCACTCTGTCCCACTACAGTGGGACATGGGACAGGATGGAAACATATGGGACAGGATGGAACGGGACAAGATGGAACGGGACAGGATGGAATAAGCTGTTTTTTAAGCTTATCTCTAACAGTAAAGACAATTTTGGTGTTTTTTTTCACGGAATATTTAGTAGCACGTCCTAGAGGATCGGAATAAGAGAAAATTTTCCCTAACGCACACTTCGAAAGTATTTTACGAGCTGATATTAGTGTGTGTGTGTATGCTTGACGCCCTGTTAGTTATCATGTATAGCATTCTGTTTGGCATCATTAATGGCGTTAATCTTGCACAAAAATTTGCGAATTTCAGAATTTTTGCCATCTACGACGTGTGAACTATTCAATCAAAACAAAAAAAGTCGTTTTTGGAAAAACCTCAACGTTACGGCAGTCATTTAGAGCTTATTACATCGTTGCCATGTCTCTCCTGACTGTTGCTGACTGTTGCTCGGGACAATGATTCTAGCGCGTGAAAAAGTTATTGATGGAGCAAAAAATAAATTGACTTATTTTTTTTCTCAAATTCAAAAGCATTACCTATCATCTCCGATAAAGTTTTCTCAAATAATCACTCTAGTTATGCTGCAACATCGATTTAAAGTCAAGAACCAGGCACGGGGGACACGCAAATTTGGGACAAATGTAGGCAATTTGCACATTCAAAGTTCTCCTAAATTTTTATTTCAGTCCAAATAAAGTGGGAAAGTAGCATGTAATAGTCAACAATAGTGTGGAAAATGAGAAAAAAATTTGATCTGCCCATGATTCTCAGATTATGACGATTAAAACAGCTCGGGACACCAAATTAGACGCTTATTTGAACTCACCCACCTATGTAAAAGTATATTGACAATATGGAAATGAGAAATTGAGAGAGAAGGAGGTATTGTTATGGTTGCTCTTTTTCTAAATGACATGTTATTACTTTCTCCTATTGAATCATCTTTTTAAATTGCCATTGGTGAATATTTGGTTTTATTTTTGTCCTTAAAATTGGTCAAGTCTCTTTCATGCCGTGTTTCTGAGTTTTTTCCTTGTGTGAAATGGATCCCAATTCTCCGGGAATAAACTTTGTGAAGTGTGCTCATGAGCAAATTGCTCATCTTTGCAATCTTTGTGACATTAAAAGATCTAACTTTTTCACCAAAAAATTCTGGTGCTCGCACAGAATTTTATTTCAGCAGTGCGGTACTTGCACTAACCTTCCAGTGTTCCCTCCCCCTTCAAGTGCTTTTCCACCCTTAGGAGATAGCAAAAAGGGTAAACAAACTATCAATGTTCGCGCTGCAGGACCTCTTCCCTCTCAGAAAAGTGTGAAAAAAGTGGCCTCCCAAAAAAGTGTCACACTATTACAGTGTGAGCACAAACAGTCGGCTCATCTCTGCAAAAAATGCAGTGTTAAGGCAGCTATTGACTGCAAGTGTATACACAAAAAATACCCCTTCAAGTGCTCTATGTGCAAAGGCTTGCCCTATAGCCCTGATGACCTCGATGCACCCGAAGCTTTCACTGATTCTGACTCTGACGAAGGGTCAACTGATCCAGAAGTAGAATCCATGGATTTACAACCCATCATTTCAGATACCCAGTCTTCGGAGTTTCAAGGTGTTAAAACAGATAACGACAGCTTCCAGGTTGTCACCCACCACAAGAGAAGGAAATCTATCCCTGCAAATAGGCCACCAGTACCTGCGCTTAATTTAAGTTCTAAATTTAATATTCTTCAATCAGATAAGTCAGTAGAACCATTGTTAACCCCCCCTCCCATTTTCATTTCTCAAATTCCAAACCCCTTCACCTTTAAAGCAGAAGTAGTAGATAAAATATCTAAAAATTCAAAACTCAAAATCATTAATAGAACCCAGTTTAAAATAATTTTAGAAAAAATCGATGAATATCGCTCTCTCACTAAGGTCCTCAAGGACAAAAAAATAGCATACTTCACCTACCAAATTAAAGAAGAAAAAGTTACTAGAGTTGTATGCAGGGGTATCCCTACGGATTTTCCTCAAGCTGAGGAAACGATACGTTCCTGTCTTGAGGAGAAATACAAGATACCCGTCAAAAATGTGACTCGCATGCTCAAATTTACAGATAAATCTCCTCTTCCATTGCATTATGTAGACTTACTTCCTTTTCCAGGCTCTAACGAAATGATTTGGCAGGTTAAGGAAATCTCCAATTTAATTGTAAAGTTCGAAAAACCTCATCAAAGAAAATCTGTCATACAGTGTAAAAACTGCCTCTCATTAGGACATTCTAAATCTTACTGTTTTCGTCAACCCAGGTGTGCTATCTGTTCTGAATTTCATCAAACAGGGGAATGTAAAACCCCTGATGTACCTACGTGTATCTTCCCCGTTTGCGCCCTTTGCAAAGGTAACCACTTGGCAACCTATCAAGGGTGCAAAGTCAAAAAGGAAGTGAGTAAAAAGAGATTTCCAGTCAAGAGCGAGCCTAATCAAGGAAATCTTAATTCTAACATTAGATCATCAGATAAGAGCTACAGTTCTGCCCTGAAAGGACCGAGCTCTTCCGAAAACAAAACTCCTCAGCCAGCTGTATCACTCACGACAACTGATAACAGCGTTGATTATGTCACAGTAATCAACGAGCTTAAACACCTAGTAACTAAACAAGCAGAGCAGATTGACAAACTGATGTCTGTTATCCTCAAGCTCTTACCTCAACAAGAGGTACAGATCCCACAATCAGTCCAACCTTCCCTACAATCTGATTCACTATCTGTGAACTGATTTATAATAGAATTAATTCTTTCTTCACAGGCACAGGCGTGAGTACGCCCAGCCTCGCCTCTCCATACTTAAAATGGAGAGCTGGGCGCTCACGTACTGAAGTCTTCAACCTTTCCCTTGTTATCTAGTTGTAAATTTTTAATATTTACTTATTTTTATATTTATTTTTATTTTCTTAATATTCTTGTTATTTTGCTCTTTCAGCAGTCTGGGTTTTGTTTTATCCCACCTCCTTCATCTAAACCAGGTTTTTTCCCATTGGATTTTTTCCCTAGTTATTTTCATGTGCAATTTATTAAATTGTACAGCCTAAAATTCCTCCCTATCTAAAACTTTCTGTAGAAAATCTTAATCTACAAATTCAAATTGATACCTTTTAAACAGAGGTAGTTGTTGTAATAATTCTTAAGTGTATTCTGAAAAGTCATGTTCTTTCTTTGTACTGATTTCTTTCTTGACAATAAATTCGATATATATATATGGTCCAATTTGCCATCTGATGTTACGCGCACACCACGGTTTTCATATTGTTCACAGCCTCCGATTTTTTTCCACTCGAGTCACTTTGTAAATTCTTTTATGTCTTTTCCTCATCTTTAATCAGGTTTAATCCATCGTGGTATAGCGATGAGTGGAACAGGGTTCAACCCATGGGCAGTGACCGATTCAGCAGTAGCAAAAAACAGGACTCTGACTCTCGCTAAACTGGTAGGATGCCCGTCCGAATCCTCGAACGATCTTTTGAAATGCATACAGGATATCTCCGTTGAGAAACTCATCCAAATGGCCAAAACCCTATTCGTAAGTTAATAACTTGTAAGGTAAAAATAACAACCAATTTTCATGTGAACAATGACAAATGTTCGATGGCTAATCACCCCGCATTTTAGTCGTATCTCCTTCCACCCGCTTTACTAAGAAATTATTTTTACAATGCGAAAGGGGAGAGAGGTGTTAAACAGTTTTTTTTCTTTCTTTCTTTCTTTCTTTTTTAAGTGGCCTGGTAAAAATTGGTAGCAGAATCTGTGTTCCAAAATACCATAGACCTACAGCCGGCTGTAAGATTTCCAATAGCTTCTATAGCCGGCAACACAATTTCTTATAGCCTTTTATAGCCGATGGCGATTAAGCAACAGCCTGGCTATAAAGTCTATGCTAAACGTTATGTTACTAATTACGGATGCTAGGACTTAGTGAGTTTTTGGATTACCGCTCTCTTTTTGGGCCGCAGTATCTTGACTTAATTTGCGAGGAAAGCTCCGTACTTTTGAAGGATGCCTGCCATTTCTGATATGTTGGAGCTCCTTCAATTTCGTATGATACTGTGCAATACCTCTGGTGTGAAATAGTTGCTTCAAGCGCCGCGGTACGCTGCGGCGCGGCAGCCAGCGCTGAACGCGCATTGGCGCCTATAAACCTAACAGGGATACTTCACGCATTGCACAATGCGTGAAGTATCCCTGTTAGGTTTGTAGGCGCCAGTGCGCCGCCGCTCCGCTTTATGTTAGGCTCTAATATTTAATCTCACGGAGTCAGTGTTTTTCAACTCATGACTTTGGAATGTTTGCACACTCTGTTTGGATTATTCTCATTTTAATTGATGAAAAAAAAATATGTAGCAAAGGAAAATATAATGTGCGTTCTGTAAATATTAAGGTGATTCCGTACAAACTTAAGGATTCACAAAGCACAAGAATTTCGGCACAATTTCTTATAGCCCTTTATATCCGATGGCGAAAAAGCAACAGCCAGGCGATAAAGTGTGAATCCCGGCGATAGGAACTATAGCCCGGCTGTATAATTTTTTATCGCTTCGTTTAGCCCGGCCGTATGATTTTTCCCACTTTCTACAGCCAGCTATATGATTTTCTATCGCCCTCTTTAGTCGGCTGTAAGAACTCCTATGGTATTTTGAAACGCAGCTCCTATCGCCAATTTTTACCAAGGTGACAAGTCGTCGTTTCCCCAAACGGTAGAACCTAACTACGTTTGAATGTTGCCAAATTTTCCCTCGAAAACTGCGTTTTTACCAGGAAAATCTTGGGCATTTCTCATTGAAAATATCACTCAATATTCTTCAGATCTCATATGCAGAAATCGAAAAAATTTGGGGCAAAAATTGCAGAGGAAAAAAAATTTAATTTTTTGATTAAATTTTGCAACCTCAGGATGGAGTTACGTTCCTTCGTCCGAGAAACTATGAAGCGAATACGTCGGGACTGCAGCTTTAGGGAAAGATGTAATAATGGTGACCTTCTCACGATTATTGTTGAACATGCTTTCCGTTTCTAACATCTACGAAGTTGACTTGTCTTTTCCTCAAAATTTTTATTCGGAGTTTATGAAAAGTAAAAGTAGTTACATCGGGGAACACTGGAAAAAATCACATTGGATCTAGAGTCCAAACTCTTGAAAACATTGACAAGAAAAAATACTCCTGATTCAACCGGATTTTTGCTGAAATCAAAACGAAATCCGCTTAAATTAAGAGGCTTGGTTCTTGATTTAAGCTAGATCCTGATTGAATCAAGGGTACTTTTTCTTGTCGATGTTTTTATGAGTCTGGACTCTAGAACCAATGTATTTTTTTTCCAGTGAATAGTTTTTCAAATGAAAAAGTTTGTCTCAATATTTGTGTGGTAAAACTTAAAATGATAACGCAAGCAGTCTACGTCTTTACCATGAGTCAACCTTTTCGTTGATTTGACAGCGTAGTGACTAAACAGTCTTATTGTTTACTTTAAAAGTAATTTCGCCGAGAATTGTCATATTATCGAACAAAGCACGACCAAGACTTTATATCCTCCTCGTGCTAGGCGTTTCCAACCGTGCTTAATTTAGATAACATTAATGACAGGAACTGCAGGAACTGTTCCACAAACTGCATTTTACATCGACAAACTCTGTCTGTACCTACTCGTATCTCAAAATGACGTTAATGATGTCACCAATACAAGGTCCTTTGGCGCTAGGATATCGATATTCCTTACTAATATTTGGACGTATTTCTATCAAACGGAACCATGCGCATTAAGACATGAGCCCTGCGTCCCATAAAAATAAATGTATAACAGGGCTCACGTCATGATGCACATAGTTCCGTTTGGCAGAAATGCGTCCATTTTATTTACTACTAGCCGCTGTGGCTCGCTTCGCTCGCCTCGCGTCTAGCCGGGGTCTCCGCCCCCTGGACCCCCGGTCACTCGCTTCGCGAGTGACTTACGGCTCGCAAGCGAGCCGTATTCCGTGCCGTAAATGCAAAAAGATGATAAAGTAATGTAATCCAATAAGAACTCTTTTCTAAATACATGAATACGAGAGGCATTTCTTCCTAAATTAGTTTACCTGTTTTCAGTTCCGTAATGATCTTCCTTGTAAATTTTGAAAGAAAAACGAAATTACGTGAAATTGCCAGGAAGCATTATGGGTAGTTTTCCGGTAAGGGATTTTTCTTCGGGGGGGAGGGGGCGGTATTAACTGTGCGTTAAAAAAGGCGAAGTCCCTCCGGAATATGACAATGTAAGCCCTGCGCACTTGGTATTGGCCAGGAGGAGTAGCTCACTGGCGTCCTCCAGGACTCCAGCCAACACCACGCCAAAGCAACAGACTTATGAACGAACGGGGTACAAAACGCATTACCTTATGAAAGAAGGATTTTCGGTTACTCGGCACTGACCGGCAAAATACATGTAAATTTGGAGTTACTCCTCCTAGTCGTTAGCTACTCACTCAAGGAACTCATTAATTAGTAGACGCACTAAAAAGAGACAAACTTCATGCACAGGACGCAACAATCTCGCACATTTGCACCCAGAAAATATGAGCAGAAATCGTGTAGAACGTTTCTGGCGAAAACAGGTGTACAATAGCCTCGCACTGGGTTGGACACTAAAAAACCGAGGATATTCCGTAAAAAAAAAGAAAGGAAAGAAAGTATGAATAGAAATTGCTAAATATCCATTCATCGACTGGCGCGGCCGCAAAAGAACGTATCTCGCGAATACAGAGGCAAAATAGTATCACTCAGTATCGGACACTCACAAATCGGAAATGTTCCGTGAAAAAAGAAATAAAAATTGAGCAGATATTGTCAAGTACCCATTGATCAACTAACATAACCGTAAAAGAACGTATCCGACGAAAGCAGATGAGCTATGGGCAACCTCTCAAAAAGTCGCGAGATTTCGAAATCTAATCAGTGTTGCTCTCGAGATGCAAGATGCAGCTAAGTTGGCAGCGCACACGAATAGACTGATTTTCGGAGCAACTCAGAGGAAGCGATTCAGTCCTGAAAACATTTTGTTTCGTGTTTTTTCCCACGGTTTTCCTTTGCTCTTCGATAAAGGTGGCTGATGTAGGGGTAACGGGAGGGACGAACATAATTCAGCAGTGGTAAGGAAGAACGCCGTATGAGTCTTCAGACGTTGCCAAATTTCCCCTGGAAAACCACTAAATTTCAGGAAAATTTTTGAATGCTTGTCTACCAATTTCTTGGATAATTTTGTTTTTAATTTGATCTAAAACGTCTGAAAATTTCATGGAGAAAATATTCATAATTTTCCTCAAAAATAAACATTTTATCGAAGAAAATTTGGCAACTCTCGAATGTTCATATGTCGTTCTTCCTTAGCAGGGCAGAATTGCAAACACTGCGCTTTAAAAAAAGAGACAATTACATGAGTCAGGAGACCAGGTGGCAGCAATAGATCTCAATTCGTCATCCTTTTTTCCCTTCCTGCTCGGCCTAGTGGAGCTCCAAAAAAATTGATGAAATTTCTCTCATCGGGTTCGATTTCAACTTTCTCAGTAAATTTACGCTCTGCTAAAAAAGTTTATTACAATGAACTAAATTTCGTTGTGATATGTTGATAAGTAACGGAAATATCGTTCAGCAAGTTATAAATGCAGCAGTTGTGGTATCGATCTTAGTGTACCGTAGAATCATGTATTTTCATTAGTTTGACCACCATTCTGCTCAAAATTTCACCGCGAATCGAAAAATGTACACTGTAAAAACAATTTCCGAATGATAGAAAAAATTGCATTTTTACTGTCTTTAAATTTTGAGGGTCAGATTTTGTTTAGCATATGAGACAATAGGGCTGCGATCCCGTAGCGGGCAGTCTCGGTCTCGAGGGTTGTTAGACAAAAGGACGGGAAAACCCATGTCATCGCGCCGCTTCGACAGTTTTATGGAACCACGTAGCTGCGGCGGCTTCCTTTTATTCAGACAGAGCCGTGCTGAGACAGAGTCCGAGTTTGACCTTCGGCGTTGGGTGAAGGCTGTGTAGTAGTAATATGGAGAGGGGTCTATTTGCATCTCTCAGCGGTTTACACAGATGTGGCTGAAAAATTGGAAATCCTCATAGTTTTGCGAGCATCTAGGAGCTAGAAGCTTTCAATCGACCCAAAAATCGTAAAAATCGCCCCGGTAGATCTCTCAAAATAGGCGTTACAACGGAAACATACACCAATTCCCGGGAACTTAAGGCCGGAGGGGGGTAGATTTGGCTTTAAGAGCGTCTCAGGAAGAAGAGTCTGAAAAATTTGGAAGTCTGACAATTTTGCGAGCATCTGGAAGCTAGAAGCTTGCAGTCGACCCAAAAATCGTAAAAATCGCCCCGGTAGATCTCTCAAATTAGGCGTTACAACGGAAACATACCGCAACTCTCGGAAACGTAAGGTCGGAGGGGGGTGGATTTGGCTTTAAGAGCGTCTCAAGCAAAAGAGGCTGAAAAATTTGGAGGTCTGAAAGTTTTGCGGACATCGGGACGTCAAGGGCTTTCACCAGAGTCAAGCATCGTCGAAATCGGTCCGGTAGAACTCCAGAAATAAGCGTTACAGTGAAACCCCCAACGATTTTATTTATATAGATTCGTGCGATATTAACTTCGATGCGGAATGAATTCTAGGAATGGCTGGTGTCTCCCGTAATTCTCTTCGGACCGACGATGGAACCAAACGCTAAGAATGCCTTTCTTCCGGTCGATCCCAGACAACTTGACTCACAAGTTCCTCTCCTCCTCGGCATAAGTTCTGGAGAGGGTGCTGTGGTCGCATCAAGTAAGTTCAACTTTCATTCCGGCGATGATACTGTTTTCCTGAAAAGTCCTCGAAATTCAAAGCTCTTCGGGTTTTTTGAACTTCAGTTGAGTCATAGTTATCGGCGAACGTTGAATGAGACGTAGAGTGTTGATAATAAAAAATCTCAAACATGCTCATCCACGCAATACTGCCATGCTAAGGAAGAACGTCGTACGAACTTTCGTGTGTTGCCAAATTTCTTTTGGTGAAATACAAATTTTCAGGAAAACTTGTGCAACTTTTTTGTCCAATTTTCCAAGAATTTTCCTCGCAATGGGATCTAAAGTATCGGAGAGTTTTACATATAAGTATTCATTATTTGTCCCAAAAAGTAATATTTTAAGAGGGGAAATTTGGCTACTCTCGGATATTCATGCGGTGTTTTCCCTTAGCACAGCAGAGTAGGGCCTAATATAAGTAGAGGCATTAAAAAATCAAAATTTTTAAGACAATTTTTAAGGAGACATATCGACGGTGTAAGTAGGCAGCCACATATCTCGGTTCGCGAAGTTGCAGACTTCTCATACTTGATTTTTTGAATGAAAAACTACTCAACGGCAATTCTTAAAAACTGCCGTTATTTTTCTTTTCTCTGCGAAGAAAATGATGCAGCAACTTCAAGGAAAGATGCTGATCAGTGATCAGCTCTCCTTCATAATAATAAGATAGGAGCGGATATTTTGAAACCCCGCAAACGAGAAGCGTGGTTGCGGATTTACACCGTCACGATATGTAAAGTACATGTCGTTGTTGCCTCTAGGCATTTTTGGAGGGGAGGAAGGGGTATTACCAAGTACGATCGAAATTTAAAACAAATTTGGTTACTTTGACTTTTAACAAAAATATATTCCTGAATACTTGATTCTGTTCTCTATGATTATAGTTTTATTTGCTGCCGGAGCTCAATATGAAAAAGACATCAAAGAGCGACCGCTGGATATTCTACCAAAATTGCTTTTATTGAGCGAAATGTTTCCGCAAGATAAGATTGATACGGTTTCGAAGGAAATTTTAAAATTTTACTGTGGGAGCAAACCAATCGACAGAAACACCACGCAAGGAATCATCGACGTACGTAGAAAGAACTTTATATCTCTCTTACACATCATTAGTGAAAGTTCATTGAGCTTGATCAACTTTGAAAAAATTTCCCTTCCACTGCATTTGAACTTGAGTAACCAATGAACAACTGAATCATGAATTGTAGTGAGGGCTCAGAAAGCATCTTTATGCCATTCGTTTTTTCTGAAAATAGCATTAAATTACACTTTAATTTACACCCCCTAAATTTTCCCTCTCAATTTCTAACGTTTTGCGCTCGATAAAATGCCACGCAAGAAAGTTTTGAAAACGTTTACATGCGTGTTGAAAGCTTAAGTTCACTTCTCTTTCTTGCCATTTAGATGGTCACTGATGACTGGTTTTTCGCGGGAAGTGTAGAGGCTGTGTCGAAATATGGTGGAAACGTTTACTTCTATTACTATGACTATAGTCAGTCGGTTTCATTCACAAGTATTTTTGGAACTGGTCAAGTTAAAGGTGAGTTCTGATTTCACATTTTCAACATAATCTTAAGCAATTTTATGATTTTATACCACCAACGTTATTGAGAAATAACAATCGCAATATGTATCCGTTTGGGCATGCCCCTCCAAGCATATTGTGTCAATTGCCGAAGTCAGAAAAAGTGTATTTCTTTTGCAACATTCCATAATTTGAGATTATGTATTATTTTTTCAAAATAAAATCGACTAAAATATCTGCCTAAAATTTCCTGAGAATGTTGTTAAAGTGCCAGGGAACTTTACAGAAACTATCAAGAAAAATTGTGGGCTGGTTTTATTATTTTTTTTTTTTTTTAAAAAGAAAAAAATTGAAAATGAACAACGCTACAATTGGACGTGCGTTTTTTTTTTTTTTTTTTTTTTTTTTTAAATTTCCGCCATCTATATTAGATCTATAGAATGTGTCCATTTAAGGTCAAAAATTGTTCTGATTTTGATGGAATATTTCCAAAATTGGGATGGAAACCCCGATTTTCATGATAATCAGGATGGTAAAATTTGGGCTCCTAGGGGTTAATTCCCTATTCGTTCCCGCGGTCTTCGGTTTCGTCCGGAAAGTCTGGCAGGGATGGTCTGGTCTGGGACACCCTGTACATACCAGGTACCTTGTATAATGAATACTTACGCGTGGCGTGTAGAATCATTGGAGAAAATCGTAGGTTTGTGCCGATTTTCCCAATATGCACTCGAAACGTTAAAGAGTTTCATAATTTCCAATGTGCCCATAACTTACAAAAAATGTATTTAAATTTGTCACAGCTGTATGCCACACCGACATTCTACTAAATCTATTCCCGCTGCCTGTGTTCTTCCCAAATCGAACTCTAACAAAGACAGACGTCACGGTCTCAGAGAAAATCATCGATATTTGGACTGGCTTTGCCAAAAAAGGGTAAGCGGTACTCGACTTAATGAACTGTAGCTTTAAGTTACTTTTCTCTTTCCCCCCTTACTTCCTCTCACTAACTTTTTTTAACGATCACCACGGTTGTAGTGTACGCTCTTTCCCGTCGTTTTGCAGCGGGTATATGTCACTAATGGATCCATTGATAAATGCCCGCACTGCTCCATGGGAATCGGCGCCATTTTTCGTGGCGGGAAGCAATACCTAGTTTCTCAATTTCATTTATGTACCATTTCTACCTTTTTTCTCCTATTTTGTCCACTTTATGTAATGCATGTAGGCTTGTCTTTGAGAAATTAATATCTTTACGTTTTAAAACTCTGCAACGTACTTTTATTTAATGACTCTTTCGGTTATAGGACATTTCGGCAACGATTTTTTGTCCACGCACCTGTTCTTCTAGCAGTTTACGTCCAAGCGTTTTTTTCGGCAGGGGAGTTTTGGTCCACTTACCAATTAAGACCCAAAGTTAATAAGTCCACATAAGAATACATGCAAGTCCTAGTATCTGTATTCAAGAACGTTTAGCATGATTTTTGAACTTCATAAGAGGAAAAAGTTACTTAATTCAAGCAGATCTAAGCTCGAATTTACCGCCGAGAGAATTTGCTCATGAATCAATAAAGAAAATAATGTTTGTCTCAGAGAAGATGTTTACATAAAAAGAAAAGTCACTCACATCAAACAGAAACCCGCTTTCATTCAGCTACTTTCGTGTTGATTTAAAATAACTTATTCTTGACTGCATACTCAAGGATTTTTCTGCCTAAATCGAGTCACTTTCTCTCTCTAATGACATTCAAAAATTATGCTAAACGTCATTAAATACGGATGCTATCACTTACTGAGTTTTTGGACTACAGCTCTCTTTTTGTGCCGGAGTATCTTGATTTATTTTGCGAGAAAAGCTCCGTACTCTTAAAGGATGCCTGTCATCCTCAACATGCTGGAGCGCCTTCAATTTCGTATGATACTGTGCAACACCTCTGTTGTGAAATAGTTGCCTATGGCGCCGTGACTCGCTGCGGCACGGCGCGGCGAGAGGGCGGTCGTCGCGCAACGTGCATTGGCGCCTACAAACCTAAGTGGATACTTCAAGCATTGCGCAATGCGTGAAGTATCCACTTAGGTTTGTAGGCCGCTTCGCTCTGTGTTCGGCTCTAATATTTAAACTCGCGGAGTCAGCATTTTTCAATTCGTGATTTTGACATTTTTGCACACTCTGCGTGGATTATTCTCATTTTAATAGATGGGGAAAATATGTAAAGGAAAACATAATGTGTAATTTGTAAATATTAAAGTGGTTCCGTGTGAAATTTAATGACTTCCAAAGCACTTTAATTTTTTCTTTTATATTTTGTGCGTTCACTGTGCTGTAGCGTGGTGCACGTGGAACCAAACGCTCAAAAGCAAATGGGACGAAGAAAATGGCGGAAAAAAGTTTAAACTGCGACTTTGTGATGCTTGAAAACTGAAATTTAGGAGCGAATTTTTCAAGTACTAGTTTTACTTAAAATCATTAATATCAATTTTTTTTTCAAAAACTGCACTTACGCGCCTTGTCCACCAAGTCTCTTAATTCATCTCTACATTATCTTAGAAAAAGAAAAAAAAAAGTATTGTGACTGCGTATCTCACTATCTTACGAGCAGGTTCCTGTGCATGTTTTTTTTTTTTTTTTTTAAATTAAAACCTTTATTTATATCGAGATTGATCGAATGACAATGGTTGTTTTGATTTTCTTTTTAGGAGTCCAAGCGAAAATTTGAGGTGGAGCCCAACTGCAAAAACCGCAAGTATATCTAAATTCCTACATATTACAGCAGGAGGGCTTCAGGTTCAAGAAAATCTCCTTCAAAAACGAGTGGACTTCTGGGTGTCCTTGAGAGCGTCGAATCCGAAGACGAACTAAGAAGAGCTCGACGGCCAGTGAGTGAAGAACGAGTTGGTACCTCCACAAACGCAACGGACATTACACATTTTTTATGAATGGCCCACACACAAGTCTTTATTTCTTTCTCTTGAAAAAATAAATAAATAAACATAAAAATATGAAATAGCAAACTTTGGGCGTTGTGCTTCCAATCAGCATAGCGACCGATGACCACCACTGATATTACAAGGAGCGGTAGCGACCCCTTGAAGCCTGTGGTTATGCTTCTCTAAGAGGCGCGACTGTATCTTACACGCAGCCGTTTTGGAACGGCCTTTTATTATAATATTACCAAAAAAACTTTAGGTAATGAAACTCTAGAAGCTTTGCACTCCGGATGAAAGAATATAGAATTATGTCGAAGGCAAATAGTCAAATCAGGCATTTTGTTAAATGCCTAGGCAAATGGTTAAATACTTTTACTTACACTGAAATTCTGATTATTTTGCTGACTGTAGACAAAATAACTCTCTGATCATGTGGAAATTGACTCTCTTCAAAAACTTGTTCCATACGATTATAAATCCGTTTTTTCTAGCCCTTAAATGCAAATTTATCTCAAAACATGCAGCATTTTGCAAAATAAAAAGTTTTCACAATTTAGGCGGTTGAAGAATTATGAGGAGCATTTCTGAACGAGAAATAAAATGGCAGTTCGTACTTTGACGGATTCTTAGTCTCAAAATATTGAAAATCAGAGAGGTATTTGTGAATACATAAAAAACCTCGTAAACAATGAAAATTTGAGTATCTGCCTAGGCATTTGATAAAATGCCTGATTTGACTATTAGCCTCCGACATATACAGGCAAAATTTGGAGATGATTTAGACATGACACCGCCACGCCGCTCGAAGAACGCGGAAAGGTAGCGAGAAACATGCCCTCTGCCGGACGCCCACACTTTGCACACGCTTTCTCCACAACTGAAAACATCTAAATTGCGGGACAGCGGCGCACGAGACGATGGGCGAAGTCGGACATGAGATTAGCCACTGAAATTGGCAAATTTTTAAGTTCGATTTGTCTGAAGAGCCAGTGGATGAGGTATATTCAATAATGGGAAAGTTAAGGTGAATCCAGGGTTCGATTAGGGATAATTCAAGATTAGAGATAGCGCCACCAGTCGCCACTGAGAATTTCACTTTCCTTCGACGATTACTGAAATAATATTCCTCAAATTACAAAAAGCAGATCCACAAGATATAGACTATTTTTTGCTTGATTTTTTGAGCCAAAAATATTGGCAATTAGAATTACAAGCACAGAGAAAGTACGGCTGAAACTTTCAGCTCAGAGGTGGCGGCCGAGTGCGCAACCGAGTCCCTCATGTTCTGCCTCTCTCTCTCCCATTGCAGCAATGGGAATTACTTTCCGCGGTAGTTACGACCTTATTTTTGGGAATTTTGAGAAGATTTTTTTACTGAGTGTTCCTCAAGTATGTTGCTATATCCCCTGGATCCCCAATCTTGAATAAGTGATACGGTTTTTATGATTTTGGCAAATATATGCGGCTATTCTGAGCAGCGCGACGTGGTGGCCAAATCGCGAAGTTCTAAGCCTGGATTCACCTTAACAGCAAGCAGGGAAATCTCCACGATCCTTCGAGGATTGCAGGCTCACGTTGGACACTGGCTAGATATTGTGTCCACGGAACCGCGGGTGGTGGATCTGACACCGAGAAATTACAATGATAGAAGCGCGCCGTGCTGCTCGCGCAATGCGTGAAGTTTTCTTGCAGTCTTGTAGGCGCTATTACGAGGTCTGTTAGATTAGAAACCGGATTTTGGTCGTAACTAGCCTAGTGTGCGGCCGAATTAGGTTTTCTTGAAGTTTCCTGATAGCTGATAGCATACTAAAGAACGCTACGTGCACAGATTTTGATCAGTGTCCATTCTGTGTTACCTTAAGTATGAGTAAGTCAGGTGCGTTTTGCGATTTTCATCATGCGATCACCGATAGAGCAAAGATTTAACATTAAATTTTGTTTTAAACTCGGTATACCTCGGACCGAAACTTTTTGTAAGCTAAGTAAAGTTTACCAAGATCATTTTATGATTCCTTCTCACTGTTTTGAGTGGGTTAAACGATTCAAAACTGGTCAGGAGTCCGTCGAAGATGAGGAGCACGGTCAACGACCATCAGCGGCAACTGACATTTGCCACGTGGAAGAAGTGCTGGCAAAAGTGCTCGAAAATGGTCGTCTCGAGCTTGCTGAGCAGTGTAATATTTCTGAAGGCTCTGTACATACAATTTTGATAGAATATGTAGACATGCATCGATTTTCATTCACACTTGCCCCTTGATTGTTGTCCGTTGAGCAAAAATCCAACCGAATGTCAATTTCCCTTTAGCTGCTCGAACGTTTTAACAATGATCCTATATTTTTGGATCGGAAATTTCTCGGTGACAACACTTGAGTGTACGGCCACAATATGGAGACGAAACTCCAGTCATCGTTGTGAGTTAAAAAAGGTATTACAAGACCGAAAAAAGAGAGACAAGTTCAGTTCGGTCAAACATAAAAATCGCAAAACACCCATGAGGTTGCCTTACTTCAAGCCACATACCAGCGAAGCTAATTAAGGTTTTTCAAATTTGTGAACGTAGCATTCTTAAGTATATTTCCAACCATCAGGAAAGTCCAAGAAAACCTAATTCGGACGCACGATAGGCTAGTTATGACCAAAATCCGGTTTCTAATCTAACAGACCTCGTATGCGTCTCGGGCCAACTGACCGACTGCACTCCCTGGTAAAAATAAGCCATAAAGGCGATAGAGAAATCTTATGGCCGTCTGTTGGATTTTCTATAGCTTTTATAGCTGGCGATAGGATTTTCTTATCGCCCTTATGGCCGGCGATAAAAAGCTCTATCGCCACGAATGGCCGGCGATAGAAGGCTCAATCGCCGGCTATAGCAACGAATGGCCAGCGATAGAACGTTCAATCGCCGGCTATAGCCACGTATGGCTGGCGAGAGAAAGTTCTACAGCCGGCGATAGAAAGTTCTACAGCCAGCGATAGCCACGAATGGCCGCGATAGAACGTTCTGCAGCCGGCGTTAGCCGTGAATAGTCAGCGATAGGACATTCAATAGCTGGCCACTTGTGGATAACGGCAATAACCATCCGCTGCCAAAACAGCCATCTGTAGCCGGCAACAGAATGTTCAGTATCCGGCGATTGGAAATACGCGTGTGCACGAGGGGCAATTAAAAAAGTAATTTTTTTCGAAAATCACCATAAGCGCCAGTGAATCTATCCTGGTTTCTTTTCTAATAATATTTTTCTTCAATTTTTTCTCAATAATTCTTACTTTTCCAAAATTTGATTTGATTTTGATTTTTTTTTATTTGAATCGGCCATATGTATGTATGAGCCGCTTTTACGGCGCGCTAGGGCGCTCTGCGACGCCTATTCTCCACAGGAATCTGTCATCCTCCGAGATCCTCCGGAAGGTGGCATCTCTCCATCTCTTCACGGATGCCCTCTACCCACCGTTTGGCTGGACGCCCTCTCCGTCGCCTACCTGGGGGGACCCACTCCAACACCTTCTTCGGCAACCTAGTATCAGCCATTCTCTGCACATGCCCATACCATACCAATTGCTTGGTCATGATATCGTGCACAATCGTCCCCTCAACGCCCATTATCTCTCGGACACGTTCATTCCTGACACGTTCTCTCCTCGAGATTCCAGCCGATCTTCGCCAGAAATCCATCTCGGTCGCCTTGAGCATTTCTTGGGTCCGCTTCTTCAACTGCCACACTTCACTGCCATAGGTGATAATAGGCTTGACAACCGAGTTATAAATCCTCTTCTTGTTGTCTTTGGAAATCCTTTGGTCCCAAAGGATCCCATTAAGCATGGCGATGGCTTTCCTTCCTAGAAGATTACGGTCCCGAATGGCCTGATCCAGCTTCCCATCCGAAGTCAGGTTCACCCCCAGGTACTTGTATCGGCCATATACACTGTTAAAAATCGTTGATTCCGTCCAACGGAAAATCCGGATTGAGAATGAACAGAGGAGTGAGATTCAGCGCATAGCTGTGCTGAGATGTGTCGCATGAGTGCGCAAAGCACTCAGCACCGGAGCTTCAGTTGGGCCCTAAGTCACGCGCACCTAGGCTATCTCTCTCTCGCACTAGCGCTCTATACTGTCTCTTCTTCCCTTTAGGCCTACCAATCCAATGATGAAAATGAAAATTTTAAAGTTTAAATAAGTAAAATAATAGAATAGAATAGTGGAAATAATAGAGTAGCAGAAATAATAGAATTACAGAGACAACAGAAGAGAAATCAAATAAAGTAAATTAAATATATGATAAAATGAAGTCAAAGACTAAATTGAAGTAAAAAATTAGAGGGAGCAAGGAGATGAAGTAAAAAAATGAGGTGAAGAAAAAATAAAGTATAAGGGAAGAAACTAAATGAGGTTAAAGAATAGAATGAAGTTAAAAAGTAAACATGATGAAGTATTAAAATAAATTACAGTAAAAAATAAAACAAAATAAGGGAATAAGAAGTAAATAATTTAAGAAAAAAAATGAAGTACTTGAAAAAATAAAATAGAGTGAAGAAAAAAATAGAGTCAGCAAGGAAATAAATCAAGTAAAACGATAAAATAAATTTAAAAAATATAGTAAAGTAAAAAGTAAAATAAAGACACGGACAAATCCAGGCAGATTGAAAATATCCTAGTTTCCCGTTCAAATCGACGTTAAATATCGGTTTTGCGTCACATGAAGGCAGCATCTGGTGTAGCTTAATGGTTAGGGTCTTCGGATTGAGTAAGGCAGGTCCCGGGTTCAATCCCTAAGGTAGGTAAAAATGCCTAATCTTCAAAATCGGGTAAATTACGTCCCAGTAGTTTCATTATTATTATTTTTCATGGTTTCAAAATTTATTTCCACAATTAACCCTTTTCCACCATCCCCTAGCTGCGAACCCCTAAATTTTCTATAGCCGGCGATTGAGAATTCCTACAGCCAGCCATAGGAATTCTCAATCGCCGGCTATAGAAAATTCCTATCGCCAAAAGGCCATGTTTCAATTTACCATAGGATTTTTCCTATGGCCGGGCTATAGGTAATTTGTATGGCTTATTTTTACCAGGGCTACGTTTGGCGCAATGCGAGAAGTATTCATGCAGTCTTGCAGGCGCTAATATGAGTTTGCCGCTGGCTGCACTGTGTTTGGCGCGATTATTCGAACTCGCGGTAGAATACTTAATCGCCGCGTCGAATAATGGGGCTTATAAGGCCCGTGTTGTTTTTTGACGCCGTATGAGCATTTCAACGTTGCCACGTATCTCCCGATAAAACTTTTTTTTTTTCAAGGGAAAGTTAGGAACATTCTTTGTGTTCGCTTTTTCAGATTTAACTAACCACTAGACGAGGTAAGAATTTAAGCACTCTGATACATGATTCTACACCAAAATTTTACGTAGAACACGATTTGTGCAACAAAAATCACTAAAAATAACTCTTAGCAAAGATATTAACGGTTTTATTGTACATCGGCTACGGGAAATTAGAATTGCCCGGTCACTAGAAAAACAATACTCTACGCGGACCAAACCGTGCACCACAACGGCTTCAGCAGACTACTCAATCGAGCATTGTTTCTTTACCACCCGGTGTTGTTCAAAAAGTGAACAGCTTGCTATAGAGCTAAAAGCGGCAAGAATAAGGTTGCCATACTCATATTGCTGAGTCAGTAATAATGACGTTTAGCGTCCATTTTACCCCAAGAAAATTATTCTTTCTTCTATGAACGGAAAGTTTTAATTCATTCATAAAAACCTTATTACCAACGTTAAGAGTCAATGTAAGATTAGGATTTGGAGCGAGTGGAGCAAAGGTTTTCAAAAAAAGAGTTATTTTTGAAACACCCTAGTATTGCACCGTATCAGACGGAAATGAGGGCGCTTTAACGTAAGTCCGTAAAGTGACTGGTATCGTTTACCACTAAACAGTTCTGTTGATTCTCCGATATGCGGCTCGGATTCGAACGATTTCTGTAAAATTTGGCATCAGGTGGCATATTTTGACGGGAAACTTAATTTCAACTAAAATTTTAAAAGGGAAAAAATCATTTTTGCAACTCTGGTTGGACTGAAATTTTGATAAATTTTTTTTGAGCGACTTGGAACGTTAAAAAGGTTGTTCAACCTACCCCTTGGACCCTTCATCCGCCTGAGGTTTTCGTAACCAGTCTCTGTGCTTAATATAAATCAAATTGGTGTCTTTGTCAAATTGTCTCTTATTAAATTCTAACTTGTCTTTTGTTTGCTTACCTTTGTATATAATCATGTAATCTTACTGTGTCTTACTCTTTGTTTGAGGTTGAATAACAGAAAAAAAAATTGCTCAAAATTTCTCCTCCCGCTTTTATTTGTGAAAAACAACTACCTATCTTTTTTTGAAAGATTCACTACTCACCCAAGCTGCTGAAGTTACAAAGGAAGTTTTGAGCTTAAGGCTATAGACCTACACCGAAGTATTAGGTATTACTGTAAGCCTGCTTCATTTGAACACGGAAAACTTGAGAATTCGCTGAAAGAATTCACTCTGTTCGTAATGAGACAATTTCTTGCAATCGCAGTTTCAAATTGAAAACTTGGCATTTTGAAAAAGACTTGCTCTCTTTTGTAGGATCTCCGAATCAAGATATTCTTTCAGACCTCATGAGGAATAACTAGGTGTGGACGATGCATTCATGTGGCCGAATTTTTTCTCGTTTTTTCTCTCTCTCTTTTTTAAATTGAAAATTTCATAACGTTATGCTTTGAAATTTTTTGAGTGAGTACATTTTTCACAATCCGCGGTAAGTTCACAAACAATTATTTTAAGTCATTGTGTTGTTTAGTTTTCAGTTTCAGAAATAAAAATATAAGTAAATAGAAATTGTAGTATCATTTTACAACAGAATCTGAAAACTTCCGAAACCTGTCGACAAAACCAAAATCTACCTTTTGATCAAATATTTTCTCGAAACCTTCTGAACTACTTCTCCACGAATTGTTCTTGACATAGGTGGGTACTTTTGTTACTTTATGTGTCAATGCAAAACCAGAGGAAATGCACAAATAATAAAGGGAAGAAAGTAAAAGTACAGAGTAAGTAATGCACAAATTTTAGGACTTGATAAAATAATTTAGGTACATTTTATTTTACTCCAAAAAAAAAAAAAATGAAGAAGAAACCAGCAGATTTCAGCCACAACAATAACAACATAAGGCTTGAATTTTCTTAAAATTACAGCTTAAAAATAACATTTACTTCAGTCTTAGAGCATAAATAACTCCATTGAAGAGCAGTAGGTGATTGAAAGGTTTACACTAATATTATCCTTTGATAGTACATATGCAAGGCCTTCATATATAGCTCCAAAAAATTTCCCCTGGACCAATAAAATTGTACTTTAGAGCGTGTGTGCAAAACTGAACTATTATTGAATCAATACCTTCGCAGAGGAAGCCATTCCTGTGTAGGTATACAAAGTTCTGGGATGGGCCAAACCTTGGGATTAATTGTGCTCTGTAGAGAATTATTGAACAGAAGACCAAATCTCTTCTATAAAAGCACTTCTCACAAAAAAAAAACCAAACACACACGAATGGTTTTACAATAAAAAGTGACCTAAATGGCCATCAAAACGCCGTTAATGGACAATAAAATTCAAAGAAAATTCAGGGCAGGCAAAATAGTAGTTGAAGTGGAAGTCACCGGGTCTGAGATTCTAAAACAGCAATTTCCATAAATTAAATTCGCTATTAATTATTGGAATCCACCAAGGCTGAAATTAGAAATCAGCAATTTCCCTAGAATAAGATTAGGAGAAATTATGTAAAAGATCATGATTGATGACTGATGATACTTTTGGCCCCACAATTACCCTTCAAATTCAGCAGCCCATCGCAATTTTTGAGTAATTCATCAAACCTTCATTTTTCTCAGCAGTTGGTGGTCTATCCAACTTTATGCGTAGGTGTTCTTTTTTTCCCAATAAAAACTGGAATCGACCTCATAAAGACTATTAAGTGCAGCAGTGATTCCCAAAGTGTGTTCCACTAAGACTCTTCAGGAGGTACGCAGGACAAAAATAGGTCGATCCAAAATCACGAAGCCTAAGTTTCAAAATGTCGACATCACTCAAAAGATACAGGGAGAGAAATCGACTTGGTAACAGTTGTGAGCAATAATTTGTTCGAAAAATTTTCATGGCGTCTACCGTCCTAGCATCTAGGATGTAGATTTCTGTAAAAATTTAGCACAGGGTCCGCGAACAGAAAAGTTCGGGAAATGCTGAAGTAAAGCACTATGAGCGACAAAATCAAACTTATTTATACAAAACTGAGCATCTACAACAAACTTAATGGTGCATTCAAGATATTTATTTCTTTGGGTCCTACTCTTTTTCTTTGCTTACAAAAATTGAAGAGAATCAATTTCAGAGTTTAGTGCAAAGTATGAATTTCAATGACTAGATTCTTAAACAGTAAAAGAATTCAGGGGACAACATTGAAAAATCTATGAAACAGATACCTCTGCCCGTTAAAATTACCATACCAAGGAGTCCTCTCTTTGCAAAATTCGAGAACTCCATTTTAAACACTTACATTTTAAAATCAGAGTGCATGGCGAGCACTTCCCTCCAAATGAGTCAACAATAAAGACTTCTAGATCAAAGGAAAATTGGTTGGAAAATCCTATGTTGATTAGCTCTTCTAGGTTTATGGAGTTAGCAAGAAAACTTCATTGGACTAATAATATTAAAAAGAAGTGATTAAATTACACTTTTAGGAATAAAATTTGAGGCTGTGAAACAATGCTCACGTATATAAAAAAATATACTTAAATGTTATGTATGTTTTACAGGACGGCAGAAAATATCTATATACAGTATGGTAATCAACAAAGCCAACAGAAGACAAGAGACATCTTGCAAATTCTATTAAAATATAGTATTAATTCGTTAAAAGTATTTTCGATAAAGGAGAAAAACTGTCATTGTAAAAAAAAAAAAAAAAAAAGACAGAAATTGTACCAACATTATGAAACGCTTTTCCAATATGAGCAAAAAGCCACCAGATTCTGCAGTGTTTTGAAAATAATCTAAAAATTATTACTCTTAGTGGCAAGGCAATCTTCATGATGAAATTAGATGAAAGTATCTCTAATGCATGCGGTGTTGCAAAATTTCTGCTCTTACTTTATTCACCAAAGAAATACAAACTGATGAATTGGCATGCGATTTTTAAAGGAAATCTTTCATGGTAGAAAAAAAATCATAGTCATATCACAAAATGAAACTCACTTCCCCGTGTTGGAGGAAAAAAAAAAAAAAAAAAAAAAAAAGGTGGGAAGTAGAAAACAAATGTTTTCTTCAGTTTTCATATCACCATGAAAGTTAATCAAATTAACAGAATTAAGTGTATGATCAACTTGGTGAACTAATTTATAAAATGTATTTCAGATCCTTAACTCTCTTCATCAAAATTATACAGATTTAAATTAAAATTTTAAAATTAATTTTCACCAGGTTGTTGATTCTTGTAGCTTGTTTTACAAAATTATAAGGATTCTGAACTTAAAACTTATGGAACTTAGTGCATGGAGGTGTATTCAAGAGTAAGTGCTTGAGAAAATCAATGAAATCTAGCGATAATAGACTGGATCAGTGCATTGGCTCTACGGGTAAGTGTACATTAAGTATATAAGGATAAAATTGGTAATTAAAGCACATCTTGTCAAAATGGAACTCAATGCAGTTGATAGTAACTCAACAGCGTAAGTCCGCAATCACATATCTCGTTTGCGGTGTCTGAAAATCTCCGCCTCTAAGTTATATTTTAAAGGAGAACAAATTAACAGTATTTCTTAAAGTTTTTGCAGAGTTTTCTTCGCACAGAGAAGAACAATCATGGCAGTTTTAAAGAATTGCCATTGAGTAGTTTTCCCTTTAAAAAATAAAGTATGGCAGGAAGTCTGCAACATCGCAAACCGAGTTATGTGGTTGCCGACTTACACCGTCGAACTGTTACTTCAGAACTTCTGAACATGAAATAAGTTTGAAATCCCCTTGGACAACTCTTTGCTACAAATTTTACAGCTAAATAGACCGAAAGGATTTTAGCGCAAGTTCTGGCAAAGCTCAACAACGATCTAGAACCACACCTTTACAACACTCAAAATTGAGTGATATGACTTTATTCTGTTCTCAGCAAAAATAAAATTCCGTTAAGGTAAATGAAAGAATTTAGTGAACATACCAAAGGTGGACTTTTTTGAGGGTTTCCAGAAGTTGGAGCATTATTGAAATGAATAAACGTACAACATGATTAATATGCCAGTGAAATTGGTAGTTCTACATGAATTTTATGGTAGAAAATCTACTTTGAGTGCGAGAAAGCAAAATTAATTGATTAAACAAATATAAATTCACAATATTGACTGGTAAATCACTTAAGTTCCCACTGTAGGGAAATCTAGAAAAACTAAAAATCATCACAAAATATGTTACAAAAATATGCAATTTCAATTGATGAAATAACCAAAAATTCGTTGGATTTCTTGAAAGTTTAAGAACCACTAAACTTAAAAGTACATGATTCAAAAAAGGTGCTCTCCTCCTTCTCCGAGAGAATTAAGCTAATAATTTACTGATGAAAAACCAGAAATGAAAAATGGTAAAAAATAAGTTTGTGACCTATACGTTTGTTATTCTTTCCCCACAAACACTTTAGTATGATCAATGGAATTGGTTTATAAGGAGACAATGCGCTGATAAAACCTAGAGGTTGATTGAATTTTTTTAAAAAAATTTCTCCCTTTCCTTCTCAAAATTTGCAGATAGTAAAAGCGCATCAAAATTTTACACAGTTAATTATTCACGAGGTATCTCCTTCTGTCATCTGTCATACAATTGTTCAATGTATCTGCAAAAAATATATCCTAGAGTTATCCATTGCTGGCAATTTTGCTTCAAAGTTCGATAAATCAGGGATCTGATAAACTGGCACGGTTCGTTTGAGTAAAAGTTATATGAAATTTTCTATCACTCAAAAAGTCTTTTCGGATTCGAAAAGTAGAGTGAAAATGGAGTCTTTCTAGCTAAAAATGAAAATAGGTTGTTCGAGCTCCTGAAGAAATATACCGTTTTTTGTACTTTTTAGGGCTTATTAGAGCCTGATACGAAAATTGACTCAAAATTACTCAAAGTTTCTGTTTTAATTTCTAAACTAAGCTAGCTATCGAAATGATCTTGGTTTTATTATAAAGCTGGTGTAATTTGCCATCGATTGAGTGGTCTGCAAGCTAATTTGGTTAAAAATTGAAAAAGTTATGATAGCTTGAATGAAGGGTATCCAAAATAAGCTTACTTGTTTTCCTTACCGAGTAAGGCTCTATTTCATCTTTTTTTCCCTTCAAGACCAAAAACACTAGAGTCAATCTGTAAAAATTACAGCATTTGTAGTACCCTCAGGTCTGTTACGAGCGTCAGAGTTTTAAATTTGACCCATTGGTTCCGGAGAAAATCAATTTTTGGTTTCTGTTGCGTTCTATATTGACGTCCGGCTCAAGACGCGCCACTGACGAGGAGACCAAGTACAGAAAATCGATTTTATCCACTTTAACAATCGATCAAATTTAACATCTAAAGCTCGTTAGAAAGTTGAAAATATGATAAAGAACATTTTACTCTTTGCGTAGCTTCCCTAAGCCCCCTTTTTTGGAGTTATGGGCATTTTCGGGGCAATTTTCAATTCGATGCTATAAGCGGCCAAATTATTCAAATTTCAAAATCTAAAAGTCTCCAGTGAGGAGAGGTCGATACCTTTTTATTGATGTGCCATATGACCCCTGCTGCTCAAAAATTTTGGGGCTTTGGAGGGCTTTAAGTCGAAAATTTCAAATAGCAAGGGTATGTTTTGACTTCAGATATGGATTCTACGCGTGAAGTTACGTAGAATTGATATGGCGCACAGCCTGTTTACTCCAGATTTTTTTTGCCCCTTATTTTCTCCAAAAATACACAGCATCTTATGGAGAAACGGGGTTCTTTAGTAATTTGGAGCAAACAGGCTGTGCGCCATATCAATTCTACGTAACTTCACGCGTAGAATCCATATCTGAAGTCAAAACATACCCTTGCTATTTGAAATTTTCGACTTAAAGCCCTCCAAAGCCCCAAAATTTTTGAGCAGCAGGGGTCATATGGCACATCAATAAAAAGGTATCGACCTCTCCTCACTGGAGACTTTTAGATTTTGAAATTTGAATAATTTGGCCGCTTATAGCATCGAATTGAAAATTGCCCCGAAAATGCCCCATAACTCCAAAAAAGGGGGCTTAGGGAAGCTACGCAAAGAGTAAAATGTTCTTTATCATATTTTCAACTTTCTAACGAGCTTTAGATGTTAAATTTGATCGATTGTTAAAGTGGATAAAATCGATTTTCTGTACTTGGTCTCCTCGTTAGTGGCGCGTCTTGAGCCGGACGTCAATATAGAACGCAACAGAAACCAAAAATTGATTTTCTCCGGAACCAATGGGTCAAATTTAAAAATCTGACGCTCGTTACAGACCTGAGGGTACTACAAATGCTGTAATTTTTACAGATTGACTCTAGTGTTTTTGGTCTTGAAGGGAAAAAAAGATGAAATAGAGCCTTACTCGGTAAGGAAAACAAGTAAGCTTATTTTGGATACCCTTCATTCAAGCTATCATAACTTTTTCAATTTTTAACCAAATTAGCTTGCAGACCACTCAATCGATGGCAAATTACACCAGCTTTATAATAAAACCAAGATCATTTCGATAGCTAGCTTAGTTTAGAAATTAAAACAGAAACTTTGAGTAATTTTGAGTCAATTTTCGTATCAGGCTCTAATAAGCCCTAAAAAGTACAAAAAACGGTATATTTCTTCAGGAGCTCGAACAACCTATTTTCATTTTTAGCTAGAAAGACTCCATTTTCACTCTACTTTTCGAATCCGAAAAGACTTTTTGAGTGATAGAAAATTTCATATAACTTTTACTCAAACGAACCGTGGCTGGGTTTTAATAAGCAGGCTGCTGCATGCAAGGAAGATAGGTTTCTCAGTTTCTTGCAACTTATGACAGAACAGAGGATATGATCAACTAATATAATTCACAAATCAAATTTATCAACACAAGCCATGGGCTTAAGAGATAATATCCATAAAAAAAAAATCAGGATGAGGAGGAATGTTTTATCAGCTACTTGAATTTTTTATGTAAAGTTGCAATTTTTTACGACCCATCAAAATTTTTTCTTTCTTTCTCTTCAAAGAGCAACTTTGACAAAAGGAACCAAAATAATTAAAAAAGTACGTTTACTCAGCTTTCAAAATTTGAATAGCCTTTAAATTCTGCAACTGGCAATTGCAAATAGATAACATAGTTTGAAACACATTCTAAAAAATTGTCAAACTACACAACTGATGAGTTTACAACCAAAGCAAAAACCTTCATTGCTATAGAATTTTTCCATGAAAATTTGTAGAAAATTGCAGAGGAAATTTAGAGAATGTGCAAACTAAGTAGCGCTTATAAAATATGGGTCGAATCATAGAAAAACTGAGAGAAGGAGCCCATGAGCCAAAATTTAAAATTTTCTTCAAAGAGAATTACACATAATTCACTTTCAGATCATAACCCCTTCAACATCATGTGTTCAGTTCTGAAACTGAAGCTAGTTTGGTCAACTTTTTGGCTCTATCCTTAGTGAACTTAAAAATTCTACTTACAACTACCCCCCCTTTCTGCCCGTGTCATAGATTTAAGGCTGGCTCTGATCCAGCCGAGGTTGGAACGCTGTTCAACAAAACTGCACCGGGTAACGAAGTCTGGGAAGATTTAAGACTATATGAAGTTGGTTCAGGTAGCAGAGGATTCTCATCTTCTTCACGTAAAAGCTCCTTGTTCAGGCAAACATCATTTATATTAACTGTAGAGTTGGAGAAAATTGGAGCGACGCCCAAGTTTTCATTGACTGCGTTAGTGAAGTGATCATTGGATTTTGTATTGCTACTTGGAGGGTGGATTGGACTCGTTGCAATGTCACGGATGATTCGGATCCGCGATGACTCTGATGAAGAAGTTTTTTCCTGTAAACAAAATAAAAAATTTAATCTTTTACTTTGCCTCTTTTGATTATATTCTGAATAGGTATTGAAGGGCCCTTTTCACATTAATGATATATGAGGACTTATCTGTAACAATAGCGGATGTGAAAAATTACCTTTGCAAAACACATTCAAAAAACTGTTTTAGCATCGAGAAAATTTTGAGAAAATACTTGGGATGTGATCTTCGAGATCTGTACATTATGCCAGAGCCAAACATATTAAATTTTTGAGTGAACAAAACAGTTTTTTAAGCGTGTTTTGAAAAGGTAATTTTTCACATCCGCTATTGTTACAGATAAGTCCTCATATATCGATGGTGGAACTCTTAAACCTGTCAGCGCCAATGTGGACTTTCTTGTGTAATTTACTTTTTTAATGGAAAACCACTTGGCCAAAATTCTTAAAAACTGGTATGATTTTTCTTTTCTGAGCAGGAAAAAATCTGTGAAAACTTTGAGGAATGACGTATATTAGCTCTCTTTTAAAAAAAAATAAAGTAGGATTGGAGATTTTAAAGTATCAAAAACGAGATATGAGGTTGGGGAGTTTCACCATCGATATTTAAACGTATTGTAGAAAATTTGTGATTTCCTAAGAAAATAAAGCGAGCTATTGAGAAGATGAACTGAAATGAATGAATGGCAGTCATGGATTTAATATCTTAATGTACTTGTTATCTCTTGTTACTTTAAGATGTAAGATAAGTTATTTAAGAGACGAACCCTGAAAAATATGAGAGTGCGGTAATGTGGCATAGAGAGAAAAAAGGAGGTGTTTGCATCTTTGGCATCTTGGATTTTTTCAATGATGTAGGTCAGTACAAGGAATTTCATCATCGATTTTCTTAGAAATGGTGTAGTTCATGAAAAAAAGTCATTCTTTCAAAAGTGTTGATTATAAATTATATCATGAGTTGATTGACGCAAAAAATTCGGGCGTTACGGTCAGTTTTTTATATTTCGAATTCCGTATTTTGCTGGCCAGGCTGTACCGACCTGTTAAGGGGTAAACAATCCTCAAGATGCAAACACCTACTTTGTTTCCTCTGTGAGAGTGTGGTCGAGCTCCTTGGGTCAAACACTCCAAAACTGATGCTAACAAACGAATGAATATCAGTACTTACATGATGTTCACTGATGAGATCACAAGCTTTGCCAAGTATAAAGATGCTATTGATGATTCTCGTTGAAGTAAGACATAAAAAGCCGAGTAAGACCAGAAACAGTGCAGAGGGTGTTTGTACACTGATTGCTGAAGCAAGAACTCGTACCATAACCACACCCAACGGCAGAGGAATAAAACCCATCCTTCTTGCAACCAGATCTGAATGATCAGTGAATGCCTGAAAGATAATGAACACAAATAAGTGCTTGTGCTGACAAATCATCAGGATTCAACCTTAAGGTAAGAGCAGCAAATAGGAACCGCTATCACACATTCTCTTCAGACACTTTCCACTTGATCAGAACTCAGTAGACTTTGTCTGTTTGAAATGACATTTAACATATCGGGTCATTGATCAAAATTTTATACTTATACTTATACTCAATCATTTCCATACCTAGGGTACGATACATTTCATTTATTAGGGTTTACCAAGGCTCGTCAAGATGGATAAAATCAACTTTTATTTCACTGAGGACATCCAAACCTTTCAACCTTTGTATACTTACATTATGCTGTCTTGTTTGAGCTACATCATACGCAAGACTCAGAGAGTAATCCCGATAAACATCGACTGGCAATTCATTAAACCGAGTGATGAATGCATGTTTGATCCAATCCACCACACATTCAGACAAAAGGACCCACAGGCAATCATAAAGAAGGGACCATAATTTTTCTGCAAATAAAAAAGAATCTATTACCATACAGAAAAGAATGAGTTTCTACATAATAGAAAAGTGCTTGCAGAGAGAGATGCTTAAAATTATGATGAATAAGAGCAAAAAGTTTATCTCTCATTTGAATGTTGCTTCATTATCAGCTGACAATAGTTAAATTCCTTGGTATTCTCCACATTTAATGAGTCTCTGTATGAGAGACTGGTCTGTTATGACGGCATATATTATTAATACAAACCTTCTCTCCAGACATACTCCTTCATGGTTTGGAGAACAACTACGAAAAGTAGAACAAATAAATGAAATCGCTCTCGAACATCGCTGCAGGCCACTTGAAATAGGTTATTCTTGTCAAATTTCTTGAAGACACTTCCTTTTAGTTCAACAAACTGCAAGGAGGAAAAAACAAAAATTACGCAAACTTTGTCATTGAGAGAATTTTATGAATGTTGAAAAAAGAAACAGAATCTTAATTCAATCAAGTTAAATTAGTCGTATTACTACTAAAGGCATTTCCAAAAACTAACCCTGTTGGTAAAAAATAGAGCCAAGATTTAAAATTGAAACCTGATACTATTTTTTATCAGATAATTTCCCTTAACAATTTGTTGACTATTTTTATTGTAGGGAAATTAAAATGCTGCATACCTGCAGGCGCATATTGATGGCTATGGAACAATACCACTTATCAGCAAACTGGCGATTTTGCATGACAAAGAAGGATCTTCGCCATTTTTGTAATTTTGTGGTTAGATTAACAATTTTTTTCTACATTACAGCGTCTTTACAGTGATCTCATGCGAAGCTGGAAAAAACTAAAAACATCAGCTTGCATATTAGATATTGAAGAATGCGGCAAAGTTGCTGACTCGTTTTACCAAAATTGTTAGTTAGGGTGTATTGTTCCTTAGCCCGCGATATGCTATATATCTTTTGCAAATAGAGGTTTGGATACTGTCCTAATCGGTGATCCTTTTTAGAGGACCTTAGAAAGGAACTAAAGTCTACTTGTGATACAGTTATTTATGGATAAATTATGATTATTTAAAATCCATTGTTCATCAATGTTTTAATATTTTTTCACATCTTCATAAGAAAATAGATATGACACATCAAGACCTAATTTATTCTGGAATACTACTTACACAAACACAAGCAATTTGAAAAAAAGAGAGAAACAACATCAAATAAGAGACTTACATTGTTGGACATCATTATGGTTAATAACGATTTATTACTAGAGTTGATGGCCACATTTAGAGTAGTTGCTTGGCACAAGACTAGGAGCCCATGAAGATCTAATCGAGAGAGAGAGTTAAGGAAAATTTATGTTGATTATTTGTAGCTGAAAATAAACCTTGATAAACACTTCTTAATTTCATAAAATTCTAGCACAATGATTGAGGTTATAAGAAGCTTTTACTCAAGAAATAATGAATAAAAAAATTTAGAATTGCCCTTTGCACATGCTGCAAGTTTTAAGTTGAAAGTGGAGGTCATCGATGAGGGTTTTTGCAACACATTGCAGGATCATCGATGAATGATGCACCAATGACCCCCACTTTCAGCAAAACGCTTGCAACATGAGCAAAGGGCAAATGTTTCTTTTTCCTGAGCCAATCAGGTATGGAAATTAACAGCAGGCTCCCATTTTTCATTTTCTCAAGGTTACTTTCATTCTGATTGAGTGAAATCTAACAGAGGATAGTAAGTATTTGAGGGGTCTCTTCATCACCTAATCATGTAAAAGCAATAAAATTACAAGAATTTGTGTTATGACCACAAAAGTTTCCATCTGTTTGTAATACAAAAGGACGATTTGAACTGTTTGCGACAAAAGAAACCTTTCATAAAAAAAAGAGATACCTGATCTCTGCTTCTTGCAAATTTCAACATGATAGAGGTTTTTTTTTTAAAATCAGTGCTACTGTCAGACAACAAGCTGCATTCTCAAAAAAACCCGCCCATGTTGAAGTCACGACCAGTAGATTTGATGCGACTAATCAGTGATTTAAAGTAGCGGTAATTTAACCACTTCTTGCACCATTTGTTTATAACCCAACTCACAGAGCCTAGTGGAGGATCCAACGCAGGTTAACACTTTGTTTACATCAAGTGTGTTCTTATACTTTAATTGATTGATGGCAATCGAATGCCAAAATGGCAACCAGTGGATTTCTACAAATGATTCCGCCGATCAATGAATAGAATAAAAAATATAGAATGCTTTGTAAGAGGTCTATGCTTCGAAAGGATACAGACATAGATTACAGCAAATATCAAATGAGGAATGACCCCTAGATGCTGCTTGCCACTGTCTTTTGTTTCCGTAGCTGTCCAAAATAGAGCATCAATAATATCTTGTCCAAATGCGGAGAATAATCGATCTCCCACCTGGAAATAAACATACATTTTATTTTTTTAAAGTTCAAAGATTATTTTCAGATGACATTATTGAATGAAATTTTTAAGGAATATAAAAATTTAAAAGGCTCTTGTTACACAACGAAATCACAAACAACAGAGACTTTACTCTGACATGGAACTCCCGGTTAGTTCGAGAGAATTTATATTGATGGCCTCTTTGTCTGATGGTAATTCAATAATGTAAACCAGGGCCTACTATTTGTATGTCAAACGGAATTTGAACTGATAGCTTTTGGATAAGACTGATTACCCTTTAATTTTGACCACGGATACTACCTTTGCTTGACCATTAGAGGAAAAGGACATTTTTTAATGGGTGTGAAATGATGATGGCAGATGCTATATTTCTTATTTTTTTATTAATTCAATAAGAATGTTCTTGAGAAATATCATCCTGCTTATAATTGTTGGGTTAAGAAAAGTCACTCTCAATCGAATATTGACAGGGAAATTTTAAAATATCCCTGAAATTATGAGTCTTTAAGATACCAATGATTCTCGTGCTACATGAATTGAAAATTCATTTTTTAAAGACCTCATAAATTACCTCAAGCATATTGTAGAAGATGTACAGTTTGATTACAGATTGACTTTTGATGAGATGATACATCATTGATGTATCAATGTAGAACATCAAACCACTGCAGACCACTAGAATACTAGCTTTTAAGAGATCACAGGTCTCTGCTGGCCGAATTCGCCGTTTGGCACCAACCCTGCGAACAAAATTTTTGTTTCAAATTTAGAAAAAAGAAAAGAAAAAAAGGTCATTGCAAAACAAAGACGTAAGTTCCGAGACCACCATCCTTTTTCAATCCATATCTAGGCAGAGAATACTATAGTCAATGACCA
The DNA here is from genome assembly GCF_918797505.1 of Bemisia tabaci. Lineage (NCBI taxonomy): Eukaryota > Metazoa > Arthropoda > Insecta > Hemiptera > Aleyrodidae > Bemisia > Bemisia tabaci. The sequence goes on from NC_092796.1 coordinate 21,891,855, forward strand.
AGCAAATAATTATCCTGTAAAGTTAGTGAAAAAGAAACATAAGAGCTTACTTACCCAAAGCATTTGAAGAATGGATGTGTTAGAAAAATCCAGACTGCTATCACCACTCTGATTGGCAGAAACGTGTAAACGAACAGAAAAGAATCAGCACACTGGGGGAAAAAAAGAAAAAATGCTTCAGAACATCTTGTAAAATGACAGGCACACAAATGGTAGTACTGTTTCTAAAAATTCTCATTGAAGCATTTCACTTATTGACGTCAGTAAGATCTATACCGGCAGAGAGATGTTTAACATTTTACAAACTGATGCGGCCATCATCAGGGCATGAACCCTTACAGTTACTGCACTTGATGTTAAAAAATGAGCATCTTTTGCATCAACATCCTGACCATGACGATGTTAGAACGATGCTTACGCCCCCTGTGCACATATCATAACTGACAATAATAACATATCTTTAGTATAGTTATCTTACATGTTTTTTCAGTCTTGATGTGATTATCATGTCGCTGTGAAACCATATCAGGACCGAAAAACAAGTAAGGTGACTAAACCATGCAATCTGCAAGTTTGTCATCACTCCAAAATATCCTTGGTACTCCTATACAGAACTTAATTTCCAAATATTTTGGCATTTTGATCATTAATTAAAGAGAATGACTTCACCTTCAGTGCTTATATTCAATTTTAAAAAAAGTGAATGGAGACATATCTCCACCAAAAATCAGTTGATCGGTGATAATTACTTAGCAAAGAGTTTCTCACCCATGTAGAAATTTTAACATAAATCTGGCTACAAAATTCATTTTCAACAAAAAATTACTTGCCTGCAGGAAACCATAACCCATGAATTTTTCCACCTCTACAGGTATTTTCATAAAAGAATAGACCTTCTCCCTTCTGGCAGAGTATTGATCTTCCTCATTCTGCAGGACGTAGTTCCTGGTGAGCTCCATACCAATGAACCTTCCCAAAGACGGGGTAGATGAATCTGAAAGTAAAAGAAAATAATTATGTTAATTAATTAAGTAAAATAGAAAAAAACTTTACAGCAACAGGTCATCCAAGGTAGAATCCTAGCAAATAATGCTCACGTTCTCATCTTTGTGTCAACTTTTCCAATTGACATTTCATATTGTACAGTTTTTGTGTTTTTTTTTGTTTTGTCATGTCCTTTTTTAGGATTGACAGGATCAATCGGTACCTATTAGGGGTAAAATTTGAGAAAGCATACATCAAAAATTAATGTTTCTCAAGCTCTTTGAACAACCTATTGAGCAAAATTTGATTCATTCCAATTTAACCAGAATTTTTTTTATACCAACAAATTTTTTCATCAAATCATAGTTGACTAATAGAGCGGACACATCATATGTTGAGAAAAATGTCAATCTCTGATTACATCCTAATCAGCACCACTCAACAGGTTAATACATGCAGTTAGATGGCACCACTGATGGGTAGTAATAGTGACCTACACAATACTTGATTTTGTCTCAACATACGATGCGCCCGCTATAAGCATTAAATAGTCTCAGCTATTTCCAGTATAGACCTCGGTAGGGGTGCAAGAACTTCTTAACTACACAATCAGCCCATTAAAATCATGATAATGCAGATGAACTCTTGAAAATGGAAAGACCCATAAAATGGGTTTTGAATCTTATATAAATTGGAAGGCTGAGAACTTTCTGCATTCCTGAACCTCAAAAGCAACACTAACTGCTCTACGGTACCTCTACCCTTTACCAAAGAAGTAAACAACAACAGAGGTCAATGAGTCTTACAGGAAGAATAAATTATTGTTAGATTGAATTGGCTGCGGAGCAGTTTGCTTGATATGACTTCACATTTTATATAAAACTTGAACCTGCACAACTGTCTTACACAACAGCTACTTTGACAATGTTACTTCAAGTGTATCACGACAAGCAACTTTTGAAGTTAGAACAACATCCATTAGTGAAAACTGTTGTCTTAATACTTTTAAATTAAAGGCCAGGAATCGTATGTCGACTGCTTAGTTATTCTGAGAGTTTCTTCGGTTTCTGCACCTTCTCAGAGAGACTAGCAGACTCGATCTCACCTTTAGATCTGAGGATGTAATTAGATACTAACATGCAAAAATGAAAAATTTGCACCTAGACTCGAGAGCATATCGGTTCAGTGATGAAGAAACTTACCAGACAATTCGCACCCTTTGGTGATGTCATGATCTGACTGGGATCTTGGGCGAGAGAAAAGTAACTCCCGGAGTTTGGCTTTGTCATATTCCGAGTCTGTGGTTGATGTTGATTTAAACTTCAGCCTTCTAGCACAAAAGGCATCTTTATGATCAACGTTGATGATTCTATCGTGCATTTTCGTGATTTAGGTACCATAAAGTTTACAAAATCGCATTGGAATTGGAAGCAAACTTCAGGTAAGGGAATGGTTCACGTAAAAACATACGTGGCTGCCAAAATCGTGGAAACTAAGTAGAGAGTAAAGGGAGATGAAACTAAAATGCACAGTGAAAGAAAAAAACTTTGATAAGATTCAAATGAAGAAAGACCACATGAGGAAATAAAACGAAATAATAAACCCGACTTTTATCTCGGCCAGCGAAATCAAAACAAACTCAGCTGATCAGCGGAAAGTCACCATCCGTCGCCCATCGATGACCTCCTCATGTCACCTTCCACCAGATTTTGTTTTTGATTGCATATACAAATTTGATAACGCTGTGTTTACATTCTGTCTGCGCAATTTGAGTGTTTTTTTCTAATAATTTAGACGTTTCTCAAAAACTTTAAATGGCTGATAAATCAAAAAGTGACGCGTTTAAACCCCCAACGCTACCCTCATCCAAAGCAAACCCTCTTTTGAAAGCGGTTGGAAATGATTTTTCTACTCTTCCTGCGAGCTCTCTTCTCTGTCCTGTGGCTGAAACTAACATTTCAACAACTCAAGGTAAAGTTTGTAATTCGACCTTTGGCTCTTTTTTACTTTAAATAAATTCATGTAGCTGGCAGTAGTTTCTCTGCATGTATTTTTGTTGCTTAGTCGGTTATAGCTTGAGCTGAAAAAAAACCCAAGATGTACCTACCTAAATATGTACGTATGTTTAGAGCTCGCGCATCGTATGTTGAGATAAACGTCAATCTCAGATTAGCTCTGAATTTGCACCACTCAACAGGTTAATACATGTCGTCAGGTGATACCACTGGTGAATGGTGACTTAAACAATTCTTTGATGTTTGTCTCAACACACGATGCGCAAGCTCTAGTATTCACCATTGAAAGAAAGGTAATCACTATTTTTTGCCATTGATTCAGCTTCAGCACAACTGTTATGCTTTCTGGTAGAGCAGGATTTTTCAGTCGATAATGAGAAAATTTGGAGTTGATATATTCATGTTCATTCCAACTAAACAATGAACAGCGAGGAATAAGGCAAAAATCTGTGAATCAGGCAGCACATATGACAAAAAGTTGGAGACTGCACCACTCACCTCATGGCCCTATAAAATATAATGAATCCTCTTGTGTTTTAAACCTCCTATGTCTCCTAACAATTGACGATACTGTGCGTAGGAGAAGATGGATACTTTATGAAGGGAGAACATAAGTTGGAAGGAGCCCTGGGTGCTTAGAACCACATAGGTCTAATGCTGAAAATTAGGTTTTCTTTTCTCTTAGAATATAAGGCTCTCAACAAATGAAACCGTGCATAGCTGTTGGAACCACAGCATGGATTCAACATGCTTCCAATACTTACAGAGCTCGCACAGCATAATGTTCAAATCTCTGACAAGCTTAAAAAGCAGCATAACTCAACGGCTTCATGTATGCCTTCAAATGCCATTTTTGAAGGGTCGTGACATTAGAATGTCTTCAAATTTTGTCATAGTATATGATTAGTGAGCTTCAGCAAGGTAACTAGTATGTTGACACAAATGCATTTTAGAAAGCAGGTAAAAAAATTGAGGTTGGTGGTATGGTGGTTTACCCCTCAATAAAAGCCCCACTGCAAGCTAAGTAGTTATACAACACCCCTTGATGCCAACGGATCAAGATCGGTCATCAAGAATCTCAACTTACAACAAGAGAGAAACATTATTTTTTTAAAAAAAATATATATTTATTTATTTAAAATTTACAAAAAGACATTCGAACATTTTCAGCGTGTGAAGTCCCTACTACCTCTATTGCGACAGCAAGTTATTATGCCAGCAATGACTAATCCTAATAGCAAGAGAAGTAGTATAATTCCTAATACGAGTGCTGATATTTCTGCTGCCGTCCACCATTCTGCAACAAACACCAATAATGTTTTTACAAATGAGCTCCAATAAAACTTCATCATCAACACAACACTATCCTCTCTAAGGAAAAACCCGGAATAATATTTGAAAATTTTCAAGTTTCTTCCAAAAAATTTGAATTTTCTACTTAAATAATTTTTTTTTAAATTTTTACAAAATTTTATACCCAATCAAATCTAGGTAGCGTGTCTGAACGTTTTTATTCTCTCTCTCCCTCTCTTTCTCCCCCTTGAATACGTTCGGTTACTCCAGTTAAAACGATAGATTTACGATGAATACGAGGAACAGTCCATCCTGTCCCCCATAATTTCTGGTCGCGACTTATGACACACTTCAACACGGTGTTTTATCCCCCAGCTCTATTTGTTTTTCGATACAACGATATCAGTTATATCCTATTTCGGATGGCTCCGTCGCAAACCGTCCGTTCGACGAAACGCATGTTATCTTTTCGTATTTATTCTGTGACAAAACGAAAATATACAGGACTCATAATCGGGCCTTGAGCGGATTTTAACATGGGTTCCGCTTGTTTTTCGTGACGACAGCGTTAGGGAGAAGGAGAGGCTGAGGACACAATCAACGCGATCTGGAGGCTGCAAAGTTTCAGCGTTAATGAGTCAGATGAGAGGCAAGGAAGAAATGATACGTTACAGTGAGGAGGGATGAGGAGATCATCGAAATGCAGAACGCAGGCATAGAGAAAAAAAAGGAGGTGTTTGCATTTCAGGCATCTTGGAATTTTTTGATGACTTGATGACGTAGGTGGGTACAGCGACGTCCCCTTCACGCTAAACGTCGCTGTACCCACCTACGTCATCAAGTCATCAAAAAATTCCAAGTTATGCCCGAAATGCAAACACCTCCTTTTTTTTCTCTGTGGAACGCAGGAACAATACTGACAATTGGACCGCGTTAAGCAGAAGGAAACCAAGCCACATCAGCTATTTACCTTTAACTGGACAATTTAATTTTTTACATGAAAACGTTTCTGCGGATTTTTGTGCAAATTTCAGTGAATTTTCTGCCTAGTACGTAGCAAATTCCTTAAAATTTTCAAAGGAAGCCGCACAAACGTTCTCTTATAAAAAATTAAATTGCCCAGTTTAATTTGGCGATAGCTGATGTGGCTTGTTTCCTTTTTGCTAAACGCGGTACATTTGTCCTGGCTCTTTCTTCTGACAGTGGCTCGTATGAGTACAGATATCTAAAATGTCTGAATTTTCCAAGAAAACATAATTATCAAAGTCTCAAAGATAATTTTTTTCTTTATCTGAGAAAAAACAACATTCAAAATTTTCTTACAGCGTTGTTTTTTTAGTACGTCAGAATGTACCAATGTATGTTACTAACTAAACGTAAAATGTACGCTAGTATCGGTATTATTTTTACCAAGACGAGTATTCAAGTTTTGTTCATGAAAAAAGTCTTGTGTGCGTGCTAATCTTCTCGAACTACCATAAACTCCGGCTTTGGAAAGTCGCCCAAAATGAATTCACGCAGTTCACTCCCTTGCCAAACTGAAAATATTTTCATGCCGCCAGGTTAGGTTTTTAACTCTATACTAGACGTTCAAGAACCTCTGAAGAACCTAGAGGATCTCTAATTCGAAAGTCAGGAGGGATTAGGTGTCGCAGAGCGCCCGGGAGAGCCGTAAAAACGACTCATTGTGTGTAATTATGTGTGTTAATGCAGGGTTATCGGCGGTCTGGATAATCGAGAAAAGGGGAAATTGCAGAAAAGTCAGAGAATTCGCGGGAAAAGTCGGGAAATTCGCGGGAAAAGTCAGGGAATTTCTGACATATCTACTAATCACTAAAACGTATCACCGATCTTCCAACTGTTCACCCTTTCTGGTCATTTTTAAGACTTGCCATCTTGAATTCAGCTACTGAACGCCTTTTTCCATAATTTGATCTCCAAATGAAAAAATGTTGTCCAAAGTTTAGCGAAAGTCAGCGTATTGAAAGAAAGTGGAAATTTTGTTCAAACGTTAGGGAAAGTCAGGAAATCAGAAAATTTTGGAGTCAGAGAAACAGAAAAATAGTCTGGAAAAAGTCGGGGAATTTGAAGATAAAGAAATTATGGCAACCCTGAACTGTGTCTTTAAAGGAAAGGCCTCTGGTCAACCACTTTCATGATTAACCTATGAAAAACCAATAAATGAGAGGACTTAACAAACTTATTCCAATTAGTTTCGTTGTTTGTAAAAGCTTTAAAGATTTACAAGCAGCCCGCACCGGGCGGCTGCCGTGGGCCAAAATACAGGGAGAGGGGGCGTAATATTGGGTCTGACAGTATCTCGGATAGAACAGAAGCAAACGGAAGTCGCATTTCCCCGTTGAACTATTCGCAAATTTTTCACTCTCCACATGAGAATGTAGCTCGGGCTGCCAGCCAAAACTCTAATTTTATGAGAAAACTCTAGAACGGTGGAACGGATCCGTCACCAATTCAATATATGAATGCTGATTAAGTGTGGAAGTAGTGGTTTTACGCACACTCTTTTGAGACCTCGCATCCTCGCAAACAGCCACTGAAACTTAAATGTTTTAAAATAAAGGGGCATATTCTCTATAGAATTTTTTTTAGGTTTAAAAAATTAAAAACAAAAATATAGGTTAAAAATAACTTATTTGCGACGTTTTTCCTTTATCGCAGACGCGTCGCGGGCAGGCGGCTCAGCGTCGCGCATCGGTGCGACTCAAATGTTTTCAGTCGCACCGCCGCAGGTCGCCTGCCCTATACACGCGTCTGTAATAAACCATAAAGTGTCGCAAGTAAAATGTTTTTAACCTGTTTTTTTAAAATTTAAGTAAATGTGGTTGCCTGCAAGGTAAAAATAGTAACCGTCGAAAAACTCGTATCTTAGAGACAGAATACCAGTTCGGAAAGAAGTAAGTGTTTTGCCATAATAAAATTTTGGTGCAAAGTCCCCTAACATTTTTAGCCAGATCGAAGTTATGACGGTTTGTTATCAGCATCTCTCAAAACTTATTGTTAGCTTTAAAATATGGCTACCTAAAATTTTAGCTACCGTTTCCGATGAGGTTCCGAGGAAAATTGTCGGACAATATTGCTAATTTACGCTCTCGACTCGTCGTCTAATAGCGCGGTGAAAGCTCGTGCGCTTCATGTTTTGCATATGCAACGCGGATCATCGTCAAGCTGGAATAGTTGTATCCATGCTGCATAGGCGGCGCACAGTGGATCGAGTCAATTAGAGAAGTCGGACACGAAATTTTTGACTAAAACGGCAATTTTTTTTGTTTATTTCGTCATATCTAAAAGTTCAAGGGGTGCTTTAAGAAGAAAATTGTACAAGGAAACCGATGAAACCACTTTTAGAGCCTCAAAGTTTTGTAAAAATGGAGCTACAAGCGTTTAAAGTTTCCAAATTATGTCCGACCTCCCTTTTTGACCCGCTGTGCGGCGTGTTATCTCAGTTCATTTGTGCAGTGGCGTGGCGTGCTTTGCGACACATCGATTGATCTGCTATTGAAACCTATGGGACAGGATCGATAAATAGGGTGTTCGCAGCGAACACCTTAACAATAGATTATTTACCATTGCTTCAAATGGGGAAACATCGATAAGGGATCATCCACACCTCGCAACTGCATTTGTGGGATCATCTCCATGGCAAAAAACACAGGAACTCTGATTTATTTGAACTTATTTCTGGCAAACGAAACTGTAGAGGAAGGGGAAAGATGGGGTGTGCTCCAGAAAGGTGGATAAGGAACAGTGTTAAAGTGGGCGGAATTATCTTTGGAGAAATGGAAAAACGGGAATTTACATTGTGTCGAACGGCACTATGTGCATTATGACGTGAGCCCTGTTACGAATGTATTCTTAAGGGTCTCAGGGCGGTTATAGGACATTTCGTCGACAAGTTTTTGTCCGCGCACCTGTTTTTCTAGAAGTTTACGTCCACGCGTTTTTTCAACAGGAGAGTTATGGGGTGGAGCGGCGCGGCGGGCGGCCAGCGCGTAACGCGCATTGGCGCCTACAAACCTGAGAGGATACTTCACGCATTGCGTAATGCGTGAAGTATCCCCTTAGGTTTGTAGGCGTCTGTCAGTGCACGTTTCACGCACGATGCTGGCAGCACGCCGCGCCGCTCCGCTCTGTGTTTGGATATAATTTTTAAACTCGCGGAGGCAGCGTTTTTCAACTCATGATTTTAACGTTTTTGCACAATCTGCATGGATTATTCTCAAAAATATGCTCAACTCAATTTTTTCGAAAATGTGGGTTGGTTCCTCTCTGATGAATTCGGTCAAATTCTCTTTTATTCTTACGGCCCTCGACCAACGAGCACTCACCTTCTTTCCCGCATGTCTCTGGTTTCGTTTGACAGAAATACGTCCATTCATATTTTCATTGTGATAAAAAAAACGATGATATGTTTATCGAAGAAGCGCACTCTATCGCTTCATTTTGTATCAAAAATCTCTCTGAACTCTCCATCTTTTGGAACATAGGTGCTCTGGTTGCTGTCAAGGGTCCTCAACTAATAAAATAGAAAGTGGGATTAGATTTATTTTAATCCTTAGATACGTACGTCGCTCGACGTTGATGGTTCTCTTGTAGGTGTTGCCTTTGAGATCAGTAGCGATGACGTCGACTTTAGTGTCGCAGCAGCTGGCCGAGTAGTGGAGATAGACGTTGTCTCGCGTCCCTGCGACAAAGTCCCCGCGGTACTGTAGACCCAGTGGAAACGAGGAAACTCTTAACAAACCTGGTGGAAGATCAATCAAAAATAGTTTCATGTTAAAGTGAAAGGCTCTCAAATGGAGCAGGACGTTATTAACAATAAATAATTTTGTTTCTTTCCCCCTTCCCAACACTCTTTGAATCCTCGGTAAAGTTCCAAAAGCGCACAAAAGTGCAAAGGAAGTTTTGCGCTTTTGAGGTAGTGATAGCAGAGAGTCTTTAGCGCGAATAATTGCCCTTGAAACTGGAGGAAGAGACGAGAGAAGCTTGATCTATTTCAGAAATCTGACTGTAACGTAACAATATTTTGTAATTACGAGTTGTCAACTATAGTCTCTGTCCAAAAGACAAATGAGCACAAAGTCTAGAAAATATGTTGTGACGGTTTTTAAAGCGCAAATGCCTAATCAACAAGCAAGCTTGGACGGAACGTTTTCTTGAATTTTTTCACGCCTAAACTAAGATTTTATGCTAGAAACACTAGGCTAACTTCCTTGGAATATTTTGTCATCAGATAATTTGCAATGTTTGACAACCGGGGATACCGGTGCTCCGCACTCTACATTTCAGGAAAGCAATGTCGTAATACATTCAAACAATCAAAGGATTTTTTCTGAAAATTTACTGTGTCGCGATAAAAATTAGCAATAGTTTACAAAAGTGGGACAATATATAACGTTGGAATTAATTTAAGGCATTAGACAACGAGCAAAGCGCCCTCCTTTAGTATCGCATGCGTTGGACACTAATCGAGTTTCATTATAACGCCTGGATGCAACTACTCGGCCTCCACGGGTGTCCGTGTTGCATACGCGCAAAAGTGAAGGCGTTTTGACTTTTTCAATTCTCATCGCTTCATCTGCAGCACGCCGCTGGCGGACTATACACTGCGAGGATCCAAAATAACAGGGCGCCCTCAGTTCTTTGCTATAATAAGGAGACATCTTCGTCACGGATAGTTGCACTCGGTTGTAGGATGAGAGCGCTGTATTGTGCTTCAGTTTTGAAACTGCGATGTGCATGATTTGTAGAGTAACTATTCGTGTCTTAAACAAAGGTGCACAACTGTCGCGACCAAACGACCGACATAGTCGCGATAAAAATACTATGGCCGCAGGCACGGGGTTTTTGAAATGTGAAGTCACCTGAAAAGAAGGAAGGAATGCAAGGGCAGCTCTACTTTTTGTGAATGAATTTATTAAAAGCGTTATTATTTCCAAAGAAAACTGCTTAGCGCATTACCCCTAGCGGACGAAACTGAGGACTGTGTGTTTTATGCAAAGAAAACAGTGAAGTTCGTGGTTTTATGAAGACAGTAGTGTGAAGGTAGCCTCAAAATATATGAAGGCTGCCTCAGAAAATTTGGAGGCAAAAAACTCCCTGCACCCTTTGCCCCAAAGAGGATGTCTTTGTAGGATAACGAAGATTTGAAAGCGCTCTGTCAGTTTGGATCTTCGTAGTGCAGTCCATACCGCAACGGCGCGGCGCGCTGGGGGTGAAGCGAAGAATACCTGAAAAGTCAAAACGCCTTCTCTTCCGTGCGTATGCAACACGGACATCCGTCGAGCTCAAATAGTTGCATCCAGGCGTTATAATGGAATTCGCCCCGTGTCCGACGCATGCGATACTAACGGTGCGGGCTTTGCTTGTCTCTTTTGCACATTAACATAATTCCAGCATTGTGAACCGTGCTGATTTTGTTAATTGCTATTGATTTTTATCACAACTTCGTCAATTTTCTGCAATACGCACCAATGGGCCTGTTGCAAACTTTTGCTAGAGCAAAAATAAGAGTTGTTTCTTATAGATAATGCCTCAAAAATCACGATGAGCGCATCGGCAAAGTCTGAAATGCACTCATAACTTCACAATCTGCGTTAGAAATTTGCGTTTTTTTAAGCTTCCCGCTTCAAAAACGATACTACGGCATAGGTGAACATTTTGTTAGAGGAGTCGCTCCATCGTCGGCGATATTCATCATGGCCGACGCTTGCACGCAGTTCCGCGCGTAATTCAAGGAGAGTTCAAGGTCAATCAATTCGGGCGTGGAAAATATGAACGTTAACACACCGATTGTTATCTGGTCTAATCCAGTTCAGGTGTTATCTCGTCCCATCAAACGTGTTTTGGCGGATTGGCGTCGGCTATGATGATTATTGCCGACGATGGAACGACTCCTCTTACAAAATGTTCACCTGTGCCGTAGTATCGTTTTTGAAGCGGGAAGCTCAAAAAACCGCAAATTTCTTACGCAGTTTGTGAAGTTATGAGTGCATTTCAGAGTTTGCCGATGCGCTCATCGTGATTTTTGAGGCATTATCTATAAGAAACAACTCTTAGTTTTGCTCTAGCAAAAGTTTGCAACAGGCCCATTATTAAAATATATATCAAAGTTGCCGGTCCTCAGAATCTCGAACAGTTGGGTACCTGAGCATAATCTGGACATTACTCCTAAACCTACTTCGATTAGTCGCCTTTTGTTTTGATTTTTTTCCTTTCGGAAAATTACTGTTGACATTTAAGCACGAAATTTTGGGAAAACAATCCTGATAAATCGTTCGGAATGTCGAAAAAGACTTATGACCGCGTCTCTGAAAGAATGGAATGTGGTAAGAGACCTGTAACATCGTTGGGTGGAATACACTTTTTTGCCTTTGACCTCAAACTGAGGGAATTTTAGTTCTTTTTTAATTACACGAGCGAGTTCCCACCTGATTCCGTGTCACTAACGGTGATGTCGGCTCCCCATACGGCCGTACTGCAAGTCTGAGGCGTCCATGCGTCCCTGCAGTCTCCGTTGTAGCTGTAGTCGATGTCTGGACCGGTCGTGTCGGATACCTGTGAATCAATCGATCAATTTATCAGACACTCCATCAATCAATCAATTAATGTTGCATTTAATCAATTGGATTTCATGTTGCATCAAGAAACCACTATATCTGGCTCATTCACTAAAGAATTCATCTGCGTATCTGTGTGCATCTAATGGCACTTATATCGTTTCTAGAATGAACTAAACAAAGTGATTACTTATCGTAGAACATAAGTAGTCCAATTGATCTATTCCACCCTAACGCGCCGACATGAATAATGCATTAAAATATGAAGTTTTTGCGTGCACTTTGTCATTTTTTACTCCTGTTTTGTACTCAAGTTTTGAGTCTCCAACCGAGGACAACTTTTTTCGACAAAAATCGGCTGATCTGAACTTGTATTATTTTTTAAGTCTGCTCCTTTTTAGAAATTATACTCGTAGGTCTATCTGTCGAAAACAAGCATTGCACTATCTTTCTTTTTCTCTCTTTTGCACAGTCTGTTCTGTATTCCAAGAAAGTGATTTTTGAATATTGACGTCGAAACCACCTAGCTAAATTAGTCTTTTTTCATTTAATGTTGACTTAATTATGGAGAATATGATAGCTGAATTGCCTGAATTCGCGCTTAAAATAACAGTCTTCCATAGGCAATTAAAAAGCAGAGGGCGTGCGCATGTCGCAATTCCTTTTGGGATGAGAAACAGGCCGTAAAAATAACACAATTGCTGTGAATTTTTTAATACTCGTTGTTAAGTGATCAGTTCTATCTTGAGATTAAGCACTGCAGTTGAAGGCAAGTATCGGAACTAAATGAATTTGAAAGCATGTAATCGGTAACCCTCTTGAAGATAGTGCCCAGGCCAGACTCGCTGTCTGTGAGTGTTAGTTGCAAATTCGGTTTGGCACTATCGTGCAAGACATGCACAGTGAGTAAAATATTTAATCGTCTTTTTTTAACTGTTGCATCGTTTTTTGACCGATTTTTCTCTTCTTTCATAGCAAGTATTCGAAGAAAAATGTGTCGTTTTATCCCATTTTTTCATGACGGTAAAGTTTAATGAGTCACTTGCGCCTCTACAACAGTTTTGATTCGTCCCTAACTTCAACTTCAACTTTAAATAACGCGGACCAACGTTCTTTTTAAGTCCATGTATATCGCTTTTCGCGAAGATCGCGAGTTACTACCGACAGATATAGAATCTGTGTTCAGTTTTAATTAGTCAAAGGTAGAGATTCCTCGTTCCGAAATTTCCCATCGGAATCGAAAGTATAATTCAGATCATGAGAAATTATGTGTATGAAGTATACGAGAAATTTGGAATTTCTGAGGTACTTTTCGTATCCTCAATAAAAAAAACATAGACAACACAATTTTGCGCGGTAAACCACGTGACCGAAAACTTTTGGCGGAAAAACATTCTCATTTATTAGATCATTGAACTTAGACACTTGAAATTAGTCGCACACCTCGCTGTGAGTATCGAGCTAAAGTAGAAGTTTGATAGAATCTTACCGGTTCACCGATACGGAAGATTGCTTTTCGACCCACAGTTTCGACCGACCCCAGGTGAGCTATGAAAGTTATGAGGTCCACCTCCGGTGCACCCATCCTAGTTTCAACCATAACCGTGACTATCTCCGTTCGTAGGGACTCAATCCGTCTCCTAAAAAAATAGTACAGAAATAAATTTTGCAGTTCTTAAACTTTGTACTAGATGGAGACTAAGGAATCAAAATACCCTATTAAAAAATAATATTCTCTCTTTTGTAAAGTTTCGGGCTGCATTCATACATGGATGGATACAATTGAAATCACCACCATGCAAATTCTTGTTCTGGAAAAAAGTGTTTTGAAATCGCCGTTATGATTTCCTGTAGAAACGAGAATAAAATCGCTCGAATCGAGAAAGCTCCTACTTGACATAAGCGGCTTTCGTCTCGGTGTGGGCATCGTTTCCTCTTGATGCAAGAGAAATCTCTTCATGAAGGCAAATTCAAGATAATTTTTGTCCTTAGTGAGGCACTTTTTTTCCATGTTAACTGGATACTGAATTCTTGTGAGTCACGCATCTCGTAACGATTCCCCATTTTAAAAATTACTATACGTCGCCTTGAACTTCGGTGCGAATATTTAAACATTATGAAACAGATTTGATCCTTTCATACCTCTCTGTTATGCTCGTGGTGATTTTTGCACGATTTTACACCTAACGCGTACGCAGATGGTTTTACTGTAGTAAATCGCAGATGGAACGGGCTATTGGAAATCACTATTTTTCGTCATATTGTGGCACGAGTCAATGGAAGAGTTTGGATTTGATGTAAGAACCTTGAACTTTATCGTTATCTATTAGAAATATGGATGTCTGTAAGAGGTTTCAACATTGGTTTTCTCGTGAAATGTCCTGTAGAATCACACCTTAAAATGTATAACTTATCGCAATAAACATCAAAATTTGCGGTTTCAGAAAAAAATATAGTGTCGGACTCTCCCAATTGCTCGTTCTATAGTGTATCAGCGCAATTCATCATTGAAACCACTCACTGGATTGGTTGGATGCCTCTGATGAGATTGTGCCTGTCTTGGACATTGAAAGTGAAGAGAACGGGGATGTTAAGATTGTTGGTGACGTCGAAGTAAACGTTCACCATTGTACCCGGAGGCGCCACCAAAGTTGACTGCGGGTTCACCTGTACTGTTGCATGCTCCAACATCTTCACTGAAATCACGAGACGATCTTTCATTATTCGAGTTCAATTTCCTTTCCAGTAGGACTGTCAGACAAATGTAGTCTAGACAATAAGTTGGAGATGTAGTCAACGCACGTTAAAATCCAGAAAACTGGAAATCTCAATACAGAGGGAAAAAGCTCATTCGAGCACAATTTTCCCTCAAATTAGAGACACGCTGCTGGTGCAACACTATTACGACTATTCAGCTTTTGGAATGAGTTTTTTTTCTCTGTTTTGAGTTTTCCAGCTTTCTGGATTTCAGCGCTCGTTGGCTACATCTCCAACTTACTGTCTACATGACTCGTGCGTCTACCAGCAATCAGTTTGTGAAGTATAGTCTATTGCCGCTATCAGAATTGAAGGGGTTTTCGGCTCAATGAACTACTCGCCGGCACGATTTTATTGCGCGACCGACACCGAACACGTTCTGGTTCTGGTTCAAGTACGTCGAAGTCATTCCAACTTTGATGATTTTTTAATTCGTTGGAATAATACTACGAAAATCGGATCCTTGTTCTGGACAATAATTAAGTAACAAAATTTGAAAGCTTCGTATCCAATTTTAAGAAGTTTACTCATAGCTTGATTCAAACATTGAAGCTTCTACGTGTACTCTTTGTGATTTGGGTGCACAATGCTCAAAATTAGTTTACGGTTTTTACAGCAAAAATTATTATTCTGAAGATCCTATATCTTTTAATAGTACACATAGGCAGTTTTTAACAGAAGCAAATTCCTTGCAGCAACCGCCAAAGAAATACGTAATTTAAGGGATGAAACTAATCTTAAAGCACATTCTCTCCAAAAAGCAGTGCAAGTTGAGAGGGGGCGGAGTTTTGCTAAGCTTTACATGTGTTTAGTGGGGGGGGGGGGGGGCTCTTAAAGTCCAGAGGCCATAAAAAAGCTGAAAATTCGTTAAGCAAGATTTGAACACCCCTTTGAAACTAATAGCATAATGTCCTGACAACTTTTGGACGTAAAAATGGGAAAAAAAAAAAAAAAAAAAAAAATTGAAGAATACCAATTCAACTGCTCACGTCAAAGCGTTTCAAGAACTTTCAAGAAACGTAGGATTTTGATGAAGTTCCCTAGAAAAACAGCATGTGACATTGAAATGATAATTTTTACATTATCTCAAATCGAAGCAATGATTTTTGCGTAAATTTTTTCCCCTCCTCTCCCGTTCAACAATGCAACCTCGGTTGTCTACCTTGAACCAGGTTTGCAGGCCGCGATTCGCAAACATTTCGCCCGCTCGCCATTTTGAGTCTTTCGGGTTATTTCGCGTAAAATCAATAACCCAGCGCGGTTCAAGCGATAACGTTAATTGCACAATCGCGAATCTTCGTTAGCGGATAGCGCCGGTGTCTTGCGACCGAATTTCAGGCTACTTTCCAAGCACTGTGCTCTGTTTTTCCCCCGAAATTTTGGCAACGCCCTCAGCTAGCGCACGCTCCAGACAACACTCTCCTCTATTTACTATTGCACTTACGTCTTCTAAGACGTAATCAGAGTCTCATTAACACTATTCATGTACGTTCGCGCGCACTTTGTAAGTAACTTGTTGCTATCCTGCAGTCGGACCGCGGAATCAGAGCTTAAGTGCATTTTTTGCAAACTGCATGCACCAAATGCACCTAGATATATTAGTCCTGTACCCTTTACACTGGAAAAAAACACATTGGATCTTGAGTCCAGACTCTTGAAAACGTTGACAAGAAAAAATACTCTTGATTCAATCGGATTTTTGCTTGAATCGAAACGAAATCCGCTTAAATTAAAGAGGCTTCGTTCTTGATTTAAACTAGATTCTGATTGAATCAAGAGTACTTTTTCTTGTCGATGTTTTTAAGAGTCTGGACTCTAGATCCAATGTGTTTTTTTTCCAGTGTATAGTGATCTATTTTTTGAGTATTTGCTTTTATCTTCGTAGAGAGTTTTCTCTCGCCTCTATTTCTCACTTTTTCACTTTTTCTAGCGCAAGAGTCCTAAACCTTTATCCGTAGTAGACAGAGCAGTTCCACTTCAGAAGAAGGACTGTATGGTTTTATGAAATCAATAATTCAACAAGTAGTGACCTATTTATGCAATAGCTTTAAAATGGCTAATGATGAAGCTCTAATTTTTTATTGATTTGGAGTTAGCTCAACAATAACACCGGTATAAATGGTTTCCGAACGATTAAGATCGAAAAATTGAATAGAAAAAGGTGAATCCCTGAAAATTCAGATTGAAAATGAGTAGAAAGAAGAGGTGCGTCCTGCACGCCTACCTTTCAAATGGTCAGCGATAGAGCTCTGATTTTGATTAATCCAAAATTAGACACAAAAGTACCTTTTTTATGGGCGAAAAATCGGAGGGAAAATATATCCCCACGAGTTCGGTTCGAAAATGTGTAGATAGAAGGGGCAAGTGCAAATGCACCCTTTTCAGTAAAATCGGTAGTCTAAGGACCATTTGGATCGCTTTTGGCGAGATTCAGAGTTTTCTCCGCAGATTGGCATCACTGGTCCAAGTTGCTCCTTAAGCTCCGTACCTTTTTGTTGCGCAACGCGCTTATTTTTCTATATTTTCATACGATATCCATAAAATAAGTTGAATCCGAAGGCAGGTTACTGAACGATATATACAGTTTTATTGCCGTTATCAGTTCACGCCTTCGGAAGCTCTATCTCAAAGACCCGCGTTTTTATGGATTCCGTTTAATTGCACTCTAATTCCCATGACTACCGCCTTCCCGGACGCACGACCGACAGTCGGTTACCGTGCCGCCCAAAGTTCAAGCCGTGACTCACTTGTAAATATGAGCCCTCCATTTTTCATTCCTTCGGGAATATTATAATTAGTATTGTTTCGATGAAAATTACATCGTATTTGACGTCATGACCAGACAGCTTCTCCGGTAAGGTCATGTCAAAAGAATGACGGAAGAAAAGCTGCTGAAGAAGATGCTTGATTGGGTTCCTCCCGGGAGGAGACGAAGGGGACGCCCAGTGAAAGCGTGGTGACAGGGGGTTTCAGAAGCAATGAGGTACTTAATCAAAACCATAGAGAAGTTGGGATTAAAACTGGATATATTACGCTCCATATCGTTGACAAGTGAGGCAATTTGTTGGTTCCATTTCTACAGCCTCCCCTCCCCACCACCAAAACAAAAAAGTATGTCATAATTTTGTGCTATTTTGTATCGCAAATTAAATATTTCGTATCACTTCTTTTGTTAACTTTATCGGCCATACTTTATAAAATTTTGTAATAACTTTTTCTTACCGATTTTTCTAAAACAACATCAATTAACAACAAATATCAACAGTATCAACAACAATTTTAGAAAAATTGGTAGGAAAAAGTTTTTACAAAATTTGATAGATATTTTGTGCTGCAAAATCACGGAGGGAAACGCTTCTCAAAATTGGGGAAAGAGCAGCCCCCCCCCCTTCCCACTTTCAGAGGCGGATCCAGCAATTTGCCAACACCGGATTGCTTCCATTTAAACCTATGCTAAATAATCGATTTTTGTCGGAGCACTTGGTCCCTTCAAGAATCAATACATTTCCATAGGTTTAAATGGAGAACAGACAACGTTGCCACTTTGCTGGATCTGCCAATGCCCACTTTAGAATTTCCCAAAAAAAAAAATTGAAACGCAAGAAAATGTGTTACTTCGCTTAATTGCTTTGTTTTTCTTGTGGTCTTCATTTGGAGCCCCTAAGCATCCCATAATAGAGTTAAATGGGGCAACTCACCAGGATTGAGGCCTAAATTCTGTCGGTTGCCGTTGAGGTCGAAAACGACGTCCTGCTTCCGTTGCATTCCGTTCTGATTGTTGACGATGCGGCTGACGAGCTTGCTTCCTGGCGCCCCTTTCACGTCCTCCTCCATCAGCTCCACGGATTCGGAGTCTGTCTTCTTGTCCACTGCTTTGACCTTTTTCCCTCCGTCGCCCGAGCCTCCGTCTACGCATAATATCAGACCAAAAATTACCAAAATTGTATCATGACGTATCATTACGAATTCAGTAAATATTAGAGTCCAAAATTCTGCCCGAGCAAATGGCTACTTCTACATTAATCTGATATCGATAGCAATTGCTGGCGGTCTTGAAAACCGGGAAAGTTAGGGAATCCGCGATGACCGGGAAAAGCCAGGGAAAGGTAGGGAATTTATGGGAGCAGTCAGGGAATTTCTGGCCACATCTACTCATCAAAGTCTAGCGAAATTCGACGTATTAATAAATATGTACGGAAATTTTGTTCTAAGGTTGGGGAAAGTCAGGGAATTAGAAAATGTTGGATTTAGGGAAGGTACACGGACTTTATGTCCACTCTTTTTACGTCCACAGACTTTTCGTCCACAATTTTTACGTCCACAGTTCTAAAGCCCACACTATTGTTAAGTCCATTACTTAAACGTCCACTAAGTTAAGTCCACAAAATATGTAAAGTCCACTAAAATCAAATTCAAGCGTCATATTTTAGTCCGTGTGTAAAATTATATTGACAATATCGAAATGAGAAAATTAAGAGAGAATGAGGTGTTGTTATCGTAACTCATATTTTAAATGAAATGTTAATTTCTTCTTTTGATTCATCTTTTCAAATTTTCTTTGGTAAATACTTGGTTTCATTTCTATCCTTGAAATTTCCAATATAAAATATGCCTTAAATGTACATTCTTTTTTTTAATGAACTTGATTGCTTCATTTTAAAAACATTTATATTTTTAAAACTTGGTAAATATTTGTAAAACTTTTTCCTAGCAATGGCATCGATATGAATCTCAATGAGCCGTATTTGTGATGAAAGAAACTATACAAAAAGTAATAAAAGAGGAAAAAAACCAAGAAGCACGCAATTTTTTGTTGTTACTTTTGTACATCGACCTCCTTGAGTCAATTACGTCCAATTTTGAGCGTTTAGTTGCGCTTACATCACGCTGCAGCACAGTAAAAGCCCAAAACATAAAAGAATAAATTTGAATGCTTTGGAAATCATTAAATTTGACACGGAACCACTACTATATCTACAAAAAACACATTATATTTTCCAGTAGTACATATTTCTTTTTCATCAGTTTAAAAGGGAATAATCAATGCAGAGAGTGCAAACATTTCAAAATCATGAGTTGAAAAACGCTGACTCCGCGAGTTTAAATATTAGAGCCTAACACAGAGCGGAGCGGCGTGTTAGCAGCGCAGAACGCACACTGGCGCCTACAAACCTAACGGGATACTTCACGCATTGCGCAACGCGTGAAGTATCCCGTTAGGTTTGTAGGCGCCTATGCGCGTGTCACACTGGCTGCCTACCGCGCCGCAACGCTGTAAGCAACTATTTCGCGTCAGAGGCGTTGCACAGTATCCTACGAGATTGAAGGCGCGAAATAACTAGTTAAAGAGGACTTTAAATTTTGACTGCATCTGTTACTGAAAAATGTTTAATTTGGCATTGGGGCGTTTCCTAGGCTCCCGCTTTGGTTTTCATCTTATTATATCCGTACAGTGTACACATGAACATATGTTTTGCTCTTAGAGTCTGTTCCTAACTAACTCTTTCATGACTTGATTCATGAATGAAATGTTTTAAAGAATGAAGGTAGTAGTAGTAGTATGCATCTATTTTTGAGGTGGTTCCTGTCATTTAAATGAGAAGAAAAAAATGTGGACATAACATGTCCACAATTTGGACAATTTTGGACATAATTGTTGGACATTAAATCATGTGGACTTAATAAAGATTAGACTTAACGTTTAGTGGACATTAATAGCGGTGGACATTTATTTAATGAACGAAAGGTAGGTGGACATAAAGTCCTGGAAGCTTAGGGAAAGGCAAAAAAGAATAGCAGCTAAAAGTATCTTAAAAACAGCTTTACTGTATCCAACGTCGTTTAACGTTTGCTCATGTTTCATTTTCCAAACAGGATGTAAGCAGAATTTTTATTTGAATTTTGATGATTGTGTACTTAACAATGTGGGAAAAATTCATACAAAGTTTTGAGATAGTCTGTTGTTAAGTTTTTCGTTTAAAATATGAAACGCTAGAGGGAATTAGCACCGTGGAGTGCAGTTTGTTTAAATCTGTTCAATTATGGTAAAGTAAAACATAAAATTCGTACACTATGTTCAAAATCATTTCGGCGAACAGCCTCCCACAGACCAGTTTAGGGGTTACATCCTTCGATTTATTCGATGACGGCAAATGAAAAATTAAACAAAACAGGGCCTTAATCCTCAAAACTAAGTATTTTATCAGCGTGTTTTGATTTTGCCACAATTTTGAAGCGCGTCAAAATTCAAACTAGCCCATTACATTGAAAAGAAAGTTTAATGGAGTACGAGAGATATTCTTAACACTTCTTCTTTTTCAAATTGTATTTCCCCTAAAAAAGAACTTTGTTATTGCAACTTGTTCTTTCAGATCACCTCACCCTCTCTGAGTTCATACCAACGAAATTATTACTCATGAAATCGAACTCCAAAAATTGCAAAATTTTACGAAAGGGGTAACTGGGTCAGTCCGTCGAGAATTGTGTCCCCTGGATTTTCCGTAGTTTTTATGATTCACAGGCAGTAGTTCTTCCCTCGAAACGACACGCAGTCCGATTCTATCTTATATTTTTCACCCATTTTATCAAGAACAAAGACTTGATCTGGAAATTATGACTGGCGAACAAAAAGAGATCATTGAGGTGCACTTTTACAGTGGTGTCGAGTTTTGCGGAATGTTCGATAGGTATAAGCGAAGACCTAAAGTTGACTCAATCGTCTAATCAATCTCGGTTTTCGTCAATGACGATTTTAGGGTTCGCACCGCCCGATGGGCAAATCTTTGTAATGGTGACTCCCTAATAAATTCTTTGAGGTATGTTTCCGATTATTCAAAGTTGGGTCCTCCAATTTGAGAGGGCCGGAAGGTTCCGTCAAATTGTTGGCTGTATTAGCGTCGCAAGCACCACAGCATGAAATTAAGTAAAACTACATTTTTATTTTGAAGTCAAGACCTAAATTGCATCTAGAAATATCAGGTGTTTCGAATATTTTTAGAAAAATTTATGGCCACCTTTCAGCCGGTTCTACTGATTTTAATCGTTTGGCAGTTTGGCCTTTACTGAACGGTGCCAACAAGTTTTTCCCCAAAAATGTTTTCTGGAATGGTCCTTAAACATGTCTGTAACTTTGCAAATCAACTCCGTCCAGCTCTCTAAGTATTCTCCGAAATCAGACTGCTTAATAAATAAATAGAAAAATTGCTTTGACATTTTCACTTTTTCGTGATGTTCAGTTTTTCCAGCGAGAGGATCTTTGTATTATGCCCTCTATTATTCTCGTAATTTTACTTCGGCGCTTACAATATTTCCCCGTTTGACACAAAAAAGTTCATGCTGTGTAGTCTACATTTGCAGTGGTTAACGATGAAGGAAGAACAATCCGCTTCATTTACTTCAGTCTCAGGACCTTAGTTTTTACCGAATTTGATCAGAACAAAACAAAATGACTAAACTCTTTCGGCTTTTCTAAAATCGGGTTTTACTGCTTTCCCGTGACGTAGCGCAGCAATAGTGTCTACAGCGACTGACCTTTGCAACGCGACTTTGATAACAGCGCCTGGATGCAACTATTCGTGTTCAAAGGATGTCCATGTTGCATAAGCACACATTTGAAGGAGCTCTGGGTTTCCTTGCCCTTCTCAGTATCGCGTATCACAGTATTATTGTCAATGTTCAGCATTCGCTGGCCAGGCGGGCCCAATGTTCAGTGCGTCTAACTCTAGTCCAAAAGGCCCCGGTTTCGAATTCCTGTGGTGGCGACAAATTTTTCAGGAGCGGACGATTAGATCCGCAGAAACGGGCTTCACTCGGCCTCAATCCCTGAAAACTTGAAAGTCTGGAGCATGAATGTGAACTAACCAAATGCGGCGGCTGCATTATGTCTAGCGACTATAAGGCCAAAGTTAAATCAAACTTGGGAGGGCTTCAAGCTCTTCATAAAAAAAATTCAAAAAATTAAAAAAAAAAACGTTAGTATTTAACCACCAAAACACGATTCTTTGACCAGCTTACTTGACCTATCGCGATTTTTGTTTTCCTTTTTTTCCCCCTTTTTTTGTGGAATCCAATTCGTTGTAAATACAACAAATGCCTCTAAATGTTGCAGCAGGGCGTCATCACCTGGGCGCTCGCTCAAAGGCTGGCCAAAGTCCACGCCGACGGGTGAATCACGAGCATTTCGCTCCGATCCAATCCAACTATTTTATCGTTGGCCCGCCGATTCTGCCGGTAGTACGCTCTCATACATTACGCATGATACATTGACGAAATTATCCGATTGAAAGTCGCCAGTCGCTATTTGCATTCAGTTCGACGTGTTGCAATTTGACCATCGTCACTTCGATTTCAACTTGTTCGGCTCTCCCGTGAGAGTTTGTAATTTTAGGTACAAATCTGTCGCGAGTGTCGTGTTTTATTGTAGTGCTCCGTCCCACGGACCTAACTCAGAGGTATTTAAAGTTTGACTGCATATTGAGCTTGATTGTTCCTGTAACTGAATTCTTCATGATTTCACTGCAATAAAAACATTTAAAATTACACTGAAATTGGAGGTGAGATCGGTCCTTTGGTGTCATTTGAAATTTTGAGGACAAACAGGAACTAAGATATTAGAAGAGCTGACATTTTTAATTATCCATCCATTACGCATGTATTCAAGGTTAAGAGTTTTTGTGCAATCCATTTATGTGGACTCTACTGTATAAACGATTTGATAGGTTTTTCTGACAGAAGCAAACCTGGGAAAGTCAGAAAATTTTACTCCGCCATAACGATTTAGGGGTGGTTGGCATTAGACCTTGGAATCTCCTAAAGCAATCCCGTTCAATTTATATTTTTCCATCCCGAAATTAATCGTGTGAAATGACTTTAAATCCTTTTTCATGCTGAAGCACGTGTTAATGATTTTTAGGGGGAAAAGGATGTTACTGACTACTCTAAAACTTCAAAGGTTTCGAGAATTTAAAAAATCCTAGAGAGTCTGTCATTCTGGAAACTTACTATTTAACCAATACTTGGTTTTACTCTTTACTTGGATTATAGTAAGTATCTACTTTGTGATTTTAAAATTCGCCCCCGAGAATGATCAATCCAGAACCTTGTACTGCTTGCCTTGTAAGAAAGCAATACAAACATCCTCTTTTATCAAACTGAAGAATTCTTTAGTCTCTTCTCGTCCTCAAAAGTTACGTGGAAGGCAGGAGTCAGGTGCCACAATTAAGATAGTTGAAGTATGTCAAATCTCGTATGTTTTCTTTAAGGAAACTCCGGGTCCCAGAGCGCACGGGTTCACCCTACTCTCAAAGGGTTGACCTAGGCTCTCCATATATTCTTCACCTTCCCTTCCCAATCATTAGATGCCATTGGTCCACATATGACCACTAATGAAAGTGGGGTAAGGAATAATCCGAACACTTTACCAGATAGAAACATGCAGTTTTGTACATTCGCCTTCAATCAGGTACATGTTCGTGAAATTTAAAAAAATGTGTCTCATAGAAGAGCAATATCTGCGATTGAGGTGTGTCCGTGTAGATCAGTCGTTTTACTTATACGCAACGGTCAATCTGATTTGACGTGCCAGAGACAGAAAAAAAGTTCCAAGCAGGGAGATCTTGCTCCGTAGGCATTCTGCGTTACAAAATATGTCATGTTTTCTTGTTTCTCTTAAATAGAAAAGAAAAATCATCAAAAAGTAATCCTTTCTCAAAAGTTTCAAATCAGGAAGCAAGTATTGACACATTCTCCGAAACTGCATCCTCGATCATAATCAATGTGGAAAAGTTCTTTAACTCAGGTGTAATGCCGTCACGAGAAAGTTGGAACTTCAATAGATGTTTTTGTTTCGTTTGTTAACGATGCGACTCACTTCCAAATAAGTTCGACGACATTTTTTTTTTCTACCACGCCTTTTATTTGTGATAGATTACTGAAAAGATAGAAGAAAAACAAAAGAGAGAGAAAAACCCCGTCTGTTTTTTTATACCCACGATTTGCTCAAATGAGAAGATCACTCCTCAGCCAGACGCGTGTTTTGCAAACAATTGATTTATCTATTTTTATCAAAAGATGGAGCGTAATCATCAATTAAGTAATTCCTGTGAGAAAAGCTGTAATCAGCTGAAGAAGAGTGAGAAGATAGCACATTTTTTCCTCTCGAAAAATGCACTTAAAGAAAAATCGTTATCTTCATCAATTTACGCGAAACTGGCTTGAGTCAATTTATTGAAAACACCCAAAGAGTTCACATTATCTCTCTCAAATTTACGCAAAAGCTGAACCAGCAATGAGGCAACTTGTTTCCAATCCTATTCAAATTTTATTCATGACGCGTCATCGTGATGATTTCAAATGGATCGTTAAAAATACATCAACCAGCTCATACCCTTTAGCTTTTGTTTCTTCGTGTTTTTTGAGCTATATTATGCCTTTTGGTTCATTTTCGTTTTTTCTTTCATCTTATCTATGCTGTTTTTGTCAGTATACACAGAAAAACACCAAAATTTGATTATTATTCAGGGCAGTTATGCAGACGTGCTGTTAAGTCATAGGAGAGGGGCGTATTTGTCATTTTGTCAATTTATTGAAATTAAGACTTCTACGCCCTTTGTATCACTATTTTAGACCATTTCGATTTTTAAAGTTTCGAAATCTGTCGAATAATGTTTCAGAAACATGCGGTATACCATGAATGAAGTTATCGCCGTTTCGATTAATTTCATATACCAAGGTTTATTCTTTGCGCTGTTTCCTAATTGATTCCAAATGTTTTAAAAAAGCTTTGCGTCTAAATTATCACTGCCAACCGCTGCGCAAACCACACCTTTGATTTCTATATCGAGGATAATTCTACTTAACCGCCCCAATTAGAAAATAAGATTGAAGAAGTATATCGTCCAGTTGTGTACGTAAATAACATGAAGCTGTTACATTTGTAAAAACATTGTTTGC
This sequence comes from Bemisia tabaci, assembly GCF_918797505.1. NCBI lineage: Eukaryota > Metazoa > Arthropoda > Insecta > Hemiptera > Aleyrodidae > Bemisia > Bemisia tabaci. The sequence goes on from NC_092796.1 coordinate 21,917,431, forward strand.
ACTTCGAATGTTTAACAATTTCTGAACAACTTAGGTATATTTAGAAGCAAATTTTCAGGACTTCTGCCAAATATATTACTCCAAATCCCTGAATGGAAGCTTGAAGCACCTACCACAATGTGGGCTCAAATCTTAGATTTCAAAAATCTAGGTACCATTTTTTGTGCATCCATAATTCGCCTATAATATAGGATATACGGATTTTCGAGTTGAATTTTTGTGCGCCTAGAAATCATGAACTGTCTACCAAATGAGGAACATTCTTGTTTTGCGCAAAATTTACATGGAACTGAGCATTTTAGTATGATTTTAATACCAGCAAAGCGAGAGTCCCCTGACAAGTTCTCTCCAAACTTCCAACTCAAGCATTGCGATTTTTCAGCATTAAACAAAATCAACAACCATGGTCGTAACTAGGGTGTCCTTGAGAGGGTGGAGGGGGCTCAATAGGCACCAGAATTTCAATACCTAGTAGACCTCCATGATGAGTAAATGAGCCCTTGAATCCTCCACATTTTTTTCCTGGCTACGTTTATAAAAACAATTATGTTTTTTTACAGTATCGGGCGTAATTATTTGACACTTAACTTTACAAATTTGCCAAACTTATTTTTTGTCTAATCTAATCGCAATCCCTTCTTTCACCGGAATCTTTAAACGCGTGTAGACCGCAGGAATTTTTTCGTAAGGTTGAAGTTTTGTTTCCATGATCATACATTTCTCTTTATTCGTACAGAGATAAAGAAAAAATCTGAAGTTAGCCGAAAATGACCGTTTAAGAGGGAAAAAATTGGGTTTTAAGGACAAGGCCTCTTATCCCCTTGTCATACTTCAGTGTGCTCTAAATTTAAATGCACTGGGAAAAAAACACATTGGATCTAGAGGCCAGACTCATGAAAACATTGACAAGAAAAAATGCTCTTGATTCAATCAGATTTTTTCTTAAATCAAAACGAAATCCGCTCAAATTAAGAGGCTTGGTTCTTGATTTAAGCTACATTCTGATTGAATCAAGAGTACTTTTTCTTGTCGATGTTTTTAAGAGTCTGGACTCTAGATCCAATGTGTTTTTTTTTTTTTTTTTTTTTTTTTTTTTTTTTTTTTTTTTCAGTGTGTTCGTATACAGCCGCTGAAAAGTCTCCTCAAATCTATTAACTTATATGAGAAGAATACTGGCGGAACGCGCTCACATGGGAATTCATGTGCGCAGGTCACTGACGGTACGTCAATGAGTCTGTTTTGACACGGAATCAGTCGATGCGATTCGCGGTAAAAATCAGCGTCGACGTCGGCAAGACGGCATGACGTGAGCGCGCCGAAAAATGGCGCGTGGCGGCGCGGCCGCGGCGTGGCGCAAGGGCTCGAAAGGCTGACGCACCGCGCGCACTGAGGTGAAAAGCCGCGCTTCGTACGTTTATCGTTTGTTGTTGCGTCTCAGCCCAAGCAGCTTTTGCAAGGTGCTAGATCCACGCTGTTTTCGTCGACTTTCCGATAGTTCGCCAAGTTGAAGGTCGCGCTAGTTCCTCCTTCCCAAAAGCTGCGTCTCTCATGAAAAAGTTTTTTTTAGAGACGTCGCACTCTACATTTAGAAAAGAGTTCGGTCTTATAAACTTGGGCGGAAGTAAGGGGCCTGCGGGCCGATTATTGAAATTGATGGACAAAGCGATAGACAAAGAATACATAGGGAGTATGGAGCGATCCTATTGGTTGACATAGTTGGTTCTTATAGACTAAGGAAGAAAATGATGGACTAACTGTCGGTCTTTAGTGGGTTGCCGTCAGTTAGTCCATTACCTACCTCCTATGTCCATTGCCACCACCTGCCTCCACCAATAGGATCCCTCCATATCCCTTTTGTCGTCTTTGTCTATAGCTTTGTCTATAAGTTTCATAATCGGCCCGCAGGTCCCCTCTAGAAAGATACAATTTTTATGAAGCAGCTCAAGACAATGGTAACGGGAGAAAAACAAGGGGGAAAAACGGGGAGAGTATGGTTATTTTGAGGTTAGGTCAAAAAGCCTAAAAAAACCTTTTAATAGCCTTCTGAAAAGGACAGTCAATCTATGAATTTAAATTATCCAGAGTGATTTATTATTACGTTTGTTACGACTCGTCGTTTGTGAAGCACGTATTTGACTTGGTTTTTGCATAAACTTATACTCATTTTTGCGGAAGAAACGCTCATTTTTAAACACTCTTGACCATTTTGGTTTGATAATGGAATCAGAAGATCGGTGGTGGCATTTTTCGTTTTCAAAGGTTGACTGTCCTTTCGGGCCCTACGAGACCATATTTTGACATGTCCGTACTCTCCCTACATAGGTACTGTACTTTGCGGTAAATTAGGTCGTACTATCAGCCTGGTACGTAATGATACTCGCTCCGTATCCATTTTTAAGGACTTACTCACTTTAAACTACGAATTTTTTCTTCCAAGTTATAGTGTAAAATCGCACGTACCTGATATATCTGGCTCGGTCGTGGTGTAACGATAGCTGTCCAGGTCTTCTCTCGAGGGGCATCGCGGCGTGGGGGTGGTTGCGCAGCTTTTGGGGGGCTCACTTCCCCCGGAAAACGGACGTCAACCCCTAATCCCCCGGTTTCAATCCCTTTGGCCACACACCACAACAGCACCAACACACTTAAAGAAAGGCACCACCGAAAATCCATCGTGGTTTGCCACGATTACGAACACACACAGAATATCACGCACTATTTGGGGGTGCACAAAACACGCAAAACGAAAACGTGCTGATCGATTTAGCAGAGGCTGTAAATTGTCCTCCAAACTTTTTTAAGCAAATTTCAAGACACTGGAACTTAAAAGCGGTGGTTACACAATTTTCAAGCTGTATAGTATTTTTTTCAAATCATCTAAATTTTTCCCCAATCGTATATGAATGTGTAACAAGATTTACTTCAAATAGAGAGTCTTTCGCACAGGATCAGATATGGAATTTTATGAACGAAAAATTAAAATCTTTGTGAATGGGGTTTCAATGGCACTCGAAGGCTGTGTCTGTTTTTTTAGCGTAAACAAAAACTCCTAAATAGGTGTTAAAACGATTAAAACAGATCTGGAAAGGGGATGGGCCACTGGACCGCTTTCAAGAAAAAGTCGGAGTAATGAGCAATTAAATTCTTTAAAAAATTATAATATTTTGATTGATAGTCTTTCATTCAACTCGAGCAATGCACGTATTTATAGCATTTGAATATGATAATAACCACAAAAGATAGGAAATTCTGCTGGATAGCGGGGGAAAGGTAACTATGCACGCACCTAAGCACAACGAAGTCTTTGGAAAGCTCTTCCGAATAATCAACGCAGCGTTTTGGAAATACCTCTTCGAACAGACGAACGTAAAGAACAAGAATAGTGCAGAAAATGACGGAATTGGAATCAATAATTCGTTGAATTTTTGTTCGCGGGTGTTCAGGTGCACAGACGTGAAAAACGAACGCGAAAATATTTATTTGGCACGCGAGGAAAATTATATAAATTTGCAGATTTCTAAATGCTCGGGTGGTGAAAATGTCAAAGGGTATAACTTCAGCGGTATTTTTTCTTTTTGGTGAGAGGGGGTGTGTTACGCACAGTCTCGTCGCGGGGGAAAGCTCTCGTTTCCTCTGGCGAACTTGGAATGTGGAACGGGACCGGGAGCCTGAGTGCGAGTGCAAACTAGGTGCGATTGTGACGGAACTATTTTTGTTTTTTGTTTGCGGCCCTTTTTCCCGTAATCTCGGTTCGAGGTAGCCGAGGAGCCGCGGCGGTGGTGGTGGGTTAGAGGTGGGCCCGCGGCGGATGTGCGGATGTTGCATCACGCTTTGCCGAGGATTTGTCAGGTGATAACCTAGCGCCATCCTCAGCCCCGCGCCGCGGCTCCAGGAAGCCCGCTATCTCCGCCAGTCGGACTGGGAGAGGTTGGCGACGCCAGCCGCCTCCCCGGGGTCACAGATGAGCTCCCGACTCAAATTTTAGAATTAAAGGTGCTATTCGGTATCCCTAAGCATGGGAACCAACCCATCTTGGGTCCCCCTCCGACGTACAGTCAGAAAAAGTAACCGACATTTTGTTTTAACCATGGGGCTACGCCCCCTGACCGCTACGCGGACCTCTTGTGGGTTAATCTAGCATAAAGTGCCTCTTTCGGAACTTCATTATATTCTTTTATGGCAATGGTATAATGACGCAACTTTTCTCCTTGAATTTAAGAGAATTTTAGTTTACACGGAAATAAAAGTATCGCGATCCCAACCATACTCTTAGCTGATTTTGGCGTCAGATAGTAGAGTAATTGCACAAGCCAGAGGTGTGGTTAAGTTAGCTGAAAGTGTGGTTGGATCAACCGTACCTCTATCTGGTGCCCTCACAGTCAGCATTAAGTGTGGTTGGATTTACCGCTGGCTGATGACTTTACACTTCTGGCTAGTGTAGCTACTCTTATGGCTGACGCCAAAATCAGCTGGATGTATAGTTGAGACTGTGATATTTTTTTTCAGTGTACGTAGTTAGGGATCACTTCGGTAAAAACTTACTGAATTTGTCGCAAGAATTCTGGGGTCGTAAGTAAGGGGTGCGAAATGGGTAACTTGTTCCATGGATTGTCCATAATCTTTTGACTGATAGCATTTTAAGCGGACACGAAAAAGAGCAATAGGTACATAACTTTTTTGCTATCCTTAATACTATTAAGTTTCCTGAGCATTTCTGTTTCAGCCTCCGATTGTAAAGGTCCCAGTATCGTGACCTCCGTGAGGTGGGGGGGGGGTGGGCGGTTATATGACTTTTTTTTTTAAGTTTATTTATTTACTAGCCGTTCTGGGCGCGCTTCGCGCGCCCGTCACGTCTAGCCGGGGGGCTGCGCCCCCTGGACCCCCGGTCACTCGCTACGCGAGTGACATTCGGCTCGCTTCGCGAGCCGATTTTGTAGTGGTTGCGAATTTTTTATCACTTTATTAAGAAGATTTCATAAAAAACATTATTAAATTTTCACTCCACAATTAACTTGTAGAATAATAATGACGGGGCAAGAGATAGACTGTATCTTGAAATGGACGGTTCCCACTTAGCAGAAACAGCCAACACCACGAGTAAGTGAGGAACCATCTTTAGCCACTTTTTTTTTTACTTTTCTGAAAAATATTACTGAAATTTTAGTTGCGCTTCCTTAAATGATAAGTATTAATATAAATTTCCCTTTTTTACAGTGTTGTTAAAATAATAAAAAGTTACCCAGCGGGAAATTTCATTTATATTCCCGGTGGGCCTGCTACTCAAAATTTGATTTGCCGTTATTCAATTGAGCTGGGCCTAAGAAATCCCACAAAACCCATTAAATTTACATTGACAGGTCGAAAGTTCGTCTTATGACGCACAATGTTAAACAGCGAATTTATTGTGTCGCCAGACGACACGTCCTGCAATACGTCATCATTGAAGCTGGATTCATGCTTATTTTATCAAAAATATCCTCAGAGAACAAAGGATAGGAAAAGAAATATTAGAACAGAAAGGAAAAGAAAAGACAGAAAAACGCAGAAGAGATTCAAGAAAAGCACAGTATAACAGAGAAAAATATATAGAAAAATAACAAAGAAAATGACTCCACTAGGGTAATCTGAGCTCAGCTGCGTGTGAGCATGAGCAAGATAAAAAAACACCGAGGAGATTTAAGAAAAACACAGCAGAGAACCAAGGAAAACACAGTAAAGCAGAGAAAAAGTACAGTCAAATAAATAAAGAAAATTACTATCGAAGAAATTCTAATCATTCGGAAAATAATTTGCTGGCGTAATCTATGCGTTGCGTGGGAGCATGAGCGAGATTTGTCATCAACTGACCGCTGGCCGCTAGGTATGTACCCTGGTACCTGGGTGGGCGAGCGACAATGCGTAAGCGGTGGCATGGTTCGATTGACAGAGGAAAGGGGAACGGTCAGACATAGGGGAAAGGTTCAGGCTGAACCGTTCAGCACAGCGCAGCGTCAGTCACCGGGTGGGGAAGAGAGGCGGGGAGGGGACACTTCCCCTCGAGTGAAATAGAAAAAGGCAGAATCCTTCGAAGTTTATATTAATGATGATGATTAATGATTTCTCCATTGAGCTCCCATACCATCGTCAACCAGTTAAAGTTACGCTACTTTTGAGTGCTGAGTTTTGACCGACATAGGTCCAATTTTCGGCAACTGTGCTTAGGGTGCGGTTTCTCATCCTCATGACGTTCTTACGCTGACGCAGCGTGTACTTTGCATACGTTAATCCCAACTGATTCACCCGGCACAACGTCATCGATAGCATCGTGCAGAGCTAACAATGAGTATCGCTTTATTACTCCACGCACCAACCAGAATGTTTGGTCTCTGACGAAACAATTTGTCCGAACTTGGTTTAATGATATCTTAAGTATTCATAGAGCGTGGATAATTTATATGACTCCGCCCCTCTTCCGCTCCGCGAATCAGCTCCGGAAGAGGCAATGTCGTCACTAAAATAGCAGAATCATAAAGAACAAAATCAATCAAAAGAAGGACCTGCTTTCATTGAAAGATTCGAAAAAACAAGTGGATATTTCGTCGCTCAGCTGACAAAAAGGCGTAACTACAATTTGAGATAAGCCATGGAAATCATTGAGTTATATGGACGACAGGATTCGTCGCGGAGTGCGGTTACGCCTTTATGTCAGGAGGGCGACGATTTGCTAAGATTGAGCTCTCTCTCCATTGTGGAGGTACGAAATTTAACACATCTCCTACTACTCAGTGCAAAATAGACTAATTTTGCTTCATTTCTGAATCCAGGCACTGAAACAGTGACCAACCGTGATATCCATTCGTGATTGTTGATAGACGATGCGCCAATCTCTGGAGGGCGCAGAATCTCAGTCAATAATCGCGAAAATATTTAGATAATTGAAGTTGGTCACTTTTGACCATAAACTGAATAAAATTTTAAAATTTTACTCATAAATTAATGAAATTTTGATAGACGAATACAATTTTAAAATTGTATTCATTTTATCGATTGGCTTGTATAGACTGCGGAAAAGTTTTTTTTAACATTCTTGGCCTTTCACATTTATTCGCAAATCATTTAACTGTCTTCTGTCATTTGACTCAAAAACCCTAACCCAGAATCTCAAATGATAATATTTGTGAATTTCTTTTGATTTCAGGCTCAACAGCTTCAAGCAGTAATCCTCTCTTTTCGGGTGCAAGCAGTCCAGGGGAAACAGATCCTCACAGGAGTTTCTCCGTTCAGTCTCAGCTTCCCTTGAACCCTCATCTACCTCCACCCCCAACCTCGCGTCGGAACCCTGAGCCCTCAGACGCTCCCACTTATTCAGTACCTCTGACTTCTTCCAGCCCTGGACCTCCGCGATATCCACCCTCAAACCTCTACAATCCTGCCAGTGAGTAACTATACTAATCAATTTTATTTATTCTTTTCTTTCTGTTTTTAAATTTCATCCAAATTTACCACCAGACCCGACTTTACAATGGACCACTGGACAAGGTACGAATTTCAGCATTCTGATACGAGGGCTGTCCCAAAAGAAACCGGACTTTTGTCACAGAAGGCGAACCGAGCGTCGTAATGAAGTTTTCTTGGGCTTGTTTGAAAGCTGATAAGCTACTGGAGATGCTGCTTTTTACAGAATGCAAAAATTCGTCTTGGTAAGGAAACTACACGCTTTGGAATAAAGGAGAGTCAAACTCGAGTTGCGATTTTTGTCTTTATTTCAAGAAAAATTTCGATACAACTTAAAAAAACCCAGGTTTTAAGTTAAAAACTTCGTTGCTCTCTCTTATTCAAATGCTTAAAAATAAGAAAATTAACATTTTCAGCAGCTTACCAAGTCATCACCTATTCCCTTCAAAATACTCGCCAGCTTTGTCGATGCATTTTTGCCACCGTTTCTTCAATTGGAAGAGAGACTGTTGGAAATCCTCGGGTTTGAATGATCGCAATTCCTTCAAGGTGTTCTTTTGAATTTCCGGAATGGTTTGAAAACGTCGACCTTTCAAGGTAGATTTAAGTCGTGGAAATATGAAAAAATCACACGTAGCCAATTCCTGGTTACTGCATCACGATAATGCACCTGCCCAAGCATCCCTCCAAATTCGCGAATTTTGTGCAAAGAATGCCATGAGTGTCCTCCCTCATCCCCCTTATTCACCTGACCTGGCTCCGTGTGATTTTTTCTTATTTCCACGACTTAAATCTACCTTGAAAGGTCGACGTTTTCAAACCATTCCGGAAATTCAAGAGAACACCTTGAAGGAATTGCGATCATTCAAACCCGAGGATTTCCAACAGTCTTTCTTCCAATTGATGAAACGGTGGCAAAAATGCATCGACAAAGCTGGCGAGTATTTTGAAGGGGATATGTGATGACTTGGTAAGCTGCTTAAAATGTTAATTTCCTTATTTTTAAGCATTTGAATGAGAGAGCAACGAAGTTTTTAACTTAAAACCTGGTTTTTTTTTAAAGTTGTATCCAAATTTTTCTTGAAATAAAGACAAAAATCGCAACTCGAGTTTGACTTTCCTTTATTCCAAAGCGTGTAGTTTCCTTACCAAGACGAATTTTTGCATTCTGTAAAAAGCAGCATCTTCAGTAGCTTATCAGCTTTCAAACAAACCCAAGAAAACTTCATTACGACGCTCGGTTCGCCCTCTATGACAAAAGTCCGGTTTCTTTTGGGACAGCCCTCGTATATGTTTCCTGACCAAAATTTTACGTGAAACACGATACGCACAACGAAAATTACCGAAATTAACTCCTTACGAAGATATTTAATGATTCTTGATGCGTGAATTGAAACCACCCGCTCATGAAAACTTAATGCTCTACGTGATTCACATCGCGCGCTAAACGTTATCACAAACGTCTCAGCGATATAAAAATCTGGCAACCTCAATCTTGAAGCTTTGGCTCAGCTGTAGCAAATTGCTTAAAGTTTGATCAACACATGGTGGGAAATGAACATGACTCGATTGAGAAGCTTGTTGAAACCGTGGTAGTGCGCGATTTGACTCACGTAGAGCTTTGTGTTTCTTGTGAGCGGCCAGTTCAAATTCCTCGTAACTGATGTGAAATAAAAACGTTAATATGTTCGCTAAGAGTTGGTTTCAGTAACTTTTGTTGCGCGAATCGTGTTCTATGTGAAATTTTGGTTTAGAAACATGTATTAGAATGCTAAAATTCGTACCCTGTCTAGTGGTCCATTCTCCCAGCAAGAAGTAGCAGCAATTTGCGCCCCTAATTTTCGAGAGTGACGTGATCTTTTTTTCGCTTCATTCCTATTTTCAAGTATGTAAGTATGTAAGATGGAAAAGCAAAACTTTACAAGTCATTCATCTCAAAATCCACCCTCTCGTTCCCGTAATTTGACAACCCCTTTTGTTGCGGGGGTTAGCGACGCCCCACAATGGATCGAGTCAATTAGTAGGTTGGACACAAAATTGACTAAAACTGCAAATTTTGATGTTTATTTCTTCGTACTTTAAATTTCAAGGGGGCTTCTAGAAGAATTTTTCCCGAGGAAACCAATGGAACCACTTTTAGACCTACTTTTATGAGTGTTTAAAGTTTCCAAATTTTGTCCGACTTCTCCTATTGACTCGATCCACTGTGGCGCCTCTAGCTCCTCTAAATCTGGCCCTGATCACTATATTGGAGATCGAGAAATCAGCACCACAACATGTGACAGTTACTCTGGTCACACGTTCGTCACATCTAAATTAGAAAGCTCTATGTTCTTAATTTAATTGCTTGACCTCTTTTTTTGGAACCTAGGTTTCACAGGTCTTTCTCAAGGGCCAACCGTCTTCCAGTCGGCGTCCAGTGCAGACGACGACCTGAGCGGGTACTTCAACAACCTGAAACTGGCCTCCAACCTGACGGCTTCCAAGTCAGTACCATCTGCCGTCTCGAATGCTCAATCGTTTGCCCCTCACCCAACTTCAGCGCTCCCGACTAGTGCCTCCTTCCCCGCCGCCCCACCCACAGCGCCACCCCCAAGGGGTCCAGCTTCTGGTGCGTATTAAACTTAATTTTTTCATTCTTTATCCATTGGAAATACCCAGCGAAACACATTGTGCCCGACAGTGAATTTTGAAAAGATTGGCTGTGCAGGGGTCAAAAGAGAGTAAGCCAGGAAGCTACTTGCACGTCACTCTGATTGGCATCGATAGAAGCATCTACACGGCTTTTGTTGAGTTTCTCGAAAGCATCGATGCTTTTTCCAGCCCTTTGATCGGCCAGCAGTGCAATTTGTAGTCCATAATGACCCTATTTGCAGCGTGTAAACTCGGCAACAGACGCTCTCGTTACGATCAAGCGTCATTTTGAATTCCGCGCGCTTTCAATATGACTTCCCTCTCGCTGCGCGCCGGCTGTGCGCAGTAGATATGGCGCGAAAGGAAACGTTAGCTGCGTCGTTTCCGTTTCCGCCCTAGGGATGGTCGAATATTTAGATATTCGAATTATCGGCACCGAGATAATCGCATCACATTCGAATATTCGCTTCCGAAGTATTCGAAACCGCAAATTCGAATATTCGAATAATCGCATTCCAAAGTGTCAAAAGTGTCATTTTATCTCTCACGGTTCATAAAAAATCAAAAATCGAGGCAATAATCGGAAATATTCGAATATTCGCTTCCGAACTATTCGCAATCGCAAAATTCGAACTCTCAAATAATCGCATTCGAAAAGTTTCGAATATTCGAATACTCGCATTCGAATTCGATATTCGTCCATCCCTACCCCAGACGGTCCCGAACTCCGAACTGTTTACTTTGAAAACTGAAGTTTAATTCCGAATTCTACGAGTTTCTAGATTCGAGATTAGTTCCTTCGCATAATTTCTGGTTCTAGAACCGAGATGTTTCCTTTGCATAATTTCTGGTTCTAATCACACTCGCACGGTAAAAATTGTGCGTGAAAATTGAAATTTGCACTAAAGGAGCAGGATTTCTAGTTTTTTTGGGGCACCTTAGGCTCTTGATTCTCAATGCTTAGAGAGGCTCTTCTCCCATACAAAAGCGCTGAATGTGCTTACAGATCAACCTTTTTGTAAAAAACAGACCTATAACCTAGAACTGTTCAAAATTGAATTCATTGTTCAGAAAAATTAATTTTTTTCATGCTCTGTATTTTTTTTTTTTTTTTTTTTTTTTTTTTTCTTCCATGCTGTGCTGCATGAAGATGTAAATATTATGGTCCCATCGTTAGTTTATCATAGTGATAGGAAATAATAATAATACCTAATCTAATTCAGACAATATCGTAACAACCTGAGTAACTCTGTAATTATTTTTGTCTCTCAGGCAACAACTATCGATTGGGAAATCTCCATCGAACCGCTTATGCTCAAGTACCTGGACTAGCAACAGTGGCAAATCCACACATAACAGCACCCTTGCAAAATCCGATACCACAACAGCCAATGCCTGTCGCACAAACTCCTGTCATGATGGACACGTCACAGTACTCTGTACCTCCACACTCCACACCATCTCCGCCTGCCTCAACATCAATCATGTCGCCCGATGCTGTCGATGGTGGAGTGGCATCGACACTGAGCTCAGGATTTGACTCCAGTTATGCCAGTGGTTTCAATTCATCTGTAAGAACCTATCTTTGTCTAAAGTTTTTTTTTATAATTAGAAGAGCTTTGGAAGAATGAGAAGAGACATTTTTTTAGGCAATTACTCAGAAAGGAGAATCAAGAAGAATAAAAAGAAAGCATTCTTCCCTAATCAGGTACACAGCAGGGATTGTCAACTGCCTCGTTTTCTCGGATGCTATCTTGCTTTTTAAATTAAATATGATTGTCAAAAATAGAAATAACTCTGAAGGAAAGATGATTTTTTTAGAAAGAAGGAAAGAATAAATTAGTTACTCTTTAAAATATGGAATGTTTAAGAATAGAACTTTTGCTGATTCATAAACCAGCATCATAAAGTTTCAAAACATTTTTTTACATCTTTAAATTTTAGAATGTGTCCCTCTGCAACTTGTTTATTTTTTGGTCTCACCATTCTTTAATTTTTTGTATTTTTATTTTTAACAGAGTAACAATCCCACTTACAGACCTGTTTATCATCACTGGTTCTTTAAAAGAGAAATCGAAGGGAAGGTTGTATGGTATCCACTCAGCATGGCTGATTCAACAGCTCTGGAAGCAGCATTATGCTCTTGTAAGTCAATATTACCCATTAAATGTCTCAATCCATTAATTAAATTAATGGAAGATATGATGTTGGAAAAGTTTCACTCTAGTATTGAGTATAATTTAAAGTAATAATGTTTGCAATTCATTTAATCCTAATCAATATTACTACACGGCATTTACATTTTCCTCAAATTTCCCAATACTAGAAACATTCTTTGTAAAATTTAGTGAGTAATGCATATACTAGTTCAAAGAAAGGTTTATGCTACCTAAATTTGGAGCATGAGATAGAACATTTTTCATTTGCTACATCCTTCTAACATCATTAGCAACGTCAGCCCATGACTCCAACCATCATGGATATCACGTAAAGAAAGTAATGAAACAACTGCCATATGGCTCCTGCTTATGACAAATTTTTCATTTTTGAAATTTCCCACCATTATTGCACATGTATTTACATAAATAATCTGCAAGAACAGACAAGATAAGGAAACAAAAAGAAAATAGTGAGAATTGGATCATTAGAGCAACGCATAATCAATCTCAATCCATCTAACTAGCCTGAGGAATTGAAATTTTAAAAAGTAAACAGGCATGGGAGAGACAAACCACGTTGTTGATTCTCTATGAAACATCATGAAATTAGTCTGTTGAAACACTATTTTTCTATTTGAAATGGAGCCCAATTTTCCGTGACTTTAAAAGTTGGTTCTGTTGAACTTTGTATGAAATTAAAAACAAATGTTTGTTTCCTCATTTTGTAAGCATTTTTGAAACTGAATTTAAAAAAATAATAATAAAATTGAACATTACGTGCGTAAAAACTTAACGATTTTAAGTATAAATTCCTGTGTTTCCTAATAATTATCTCCATCTTTCTGTTCTCTCAAATTTTCAGCTGAACTGAATGTCGATACCAAAGTCCCAACCGATGGTGGTAGATATGATGTAGAAATACTGAGACGTCAAAGGGTAGCTGTGTTTTGGAAGGAAGAACCAACCGAGGTCCGCCGATGCTCATGGTTTTCGAAAGGCCCGACTGAGTCCAGACAAATGCCTTACGAAGAAAATATAGCCACTTTATTGGAGGTAACAGTCTATCTGATTTCCTTATCCTGAGATGAACATTTTAACTTAGTCCTTTGTGGTTAAATCTAAAAAAATGTACGAATCCTATTGAAGCTGAAGAGTCAGTCTAAAGGGCAAAGAAAAAAAATTTAATCTCAAAATAAAATTCAAAGTGGTTGAGTGTCAACAGTTGGCAGTGGTGGAACTGTGTTCTAACTGCAATATAGCATTAATACTTTATCATTGTAATGATTCATGTGATACAAGAGGACATGAATCTATTGTAACATGAGAAAAGAGAGGGAAGAAATAAATAGAGTCCTTCTCAGTTTTATCATTGCCACAGCATTCTCTTCAGCTTTTTAGCTTCACAATTCGTCGGTTCTCTGATGTAAGGGCGTATCTAGATTTCCACATGAGCCCCGTAAAGCATAGAGTTATACGGAGAACAGGGCTCACGTGGAAATTGAGATACGCCTTTACGTCAGAGAACCGACGAATTGACCCAAAGAAATAGCATTCCCTGGGCATTTGTCACCACTAAAGTGTAGGACAATAATTCTGACCAAGATATGCTCTTCTTGAGTTGCATTGTGCCCATCATGTGGTAGCTTTTGTGTACAAGCAGAGTAGTTACTTATCTGAGGAAGTTCTACGAACCGAGCCCTAGTTTTAAAAAGTGCATAATAGGGAAAAATATGCAAGTATACGTTTTTTTCTCTCTAATCCCTGTTTTGTTTCTGAACAGGAAGAATATAAACAGGCTGTACTCACAAATTCTTGGAGCCGAAGAATTACACTTCCCAATGAGGATGAAATTGTTATTCATAGCCCAACAGCCATTGTACATCACTCGAAGAACATTAGCTTTTCAAACTTGGCAACATGGGACTCCAACACAGTAAGTACTTTTGGTTTAATTTTTCAATTTCTTTTAAATGTATTTCTTTTTATAACGTTTGGATTACATTTCCCAGAAAATAACGGTTTAATCCACAGGATAATTCAAAACTCACAACAAAACTGTACTTCTTATCTTGAGTGTTCTTTAATTTGGAGATAAAAGTACCTAGGTTAAAGAATTGTGATGTGCAAGATCAGAACGGCAACAAAAAAAATAAATCTTATTCTTTCCATACCAATGGAGTGATCATGTTCTTTGACAAATTAATTTCAAAATATTCCCTTCAAATTTTCAACATTTCCTTTCAGTCAGATTTTTTGTATTTTATCTTCTTTAAATTTTTAAAAATGGTATTCATAGAAACTATTAGTGTCTAGTTTGTTCTTTTCTTTTTTCTCCACACACTGACACTTTTTAACACTTCAACTGGTTTTTCCCTCTGTAATTTCAGCCTGTTCAACTACAACCTAAAATTGTAAAAAGAGGTTTAGATGAATTCAACATAGCCGAAGGCGAACCAGAAAAAGTAGACCATTTGTTGTTCCTTGTGCACGGCATTGGTTCATTTTGTGATCTCAAGTTTAGGCCAGTTATCGAAGTCGGTAAGCATCTCACAATCAGATGATTCAAGTTATAATCAAATTAGAATTTTAATAATGATCCATTTCAATGGATTTTAGAAAAAAGAAACACTTATTTATTAAACGCTTTTTGTAGTCTACCTCTAAAGTTCTTCTTCATAGCCTACATATTTTTTAAAAGAAATTATTTTTTCTTTATGTTTCTTGTGTTAGTTTATCTACAGTGTAAGAAATTATACCATTCTGATGTGACTAACGTGAAAACCCACTCATGTCAATTTTGAAAACTAATCATGAAACTAAATTGCATAATGATATGAATAATAAGCACTTACCCTGGTATAATTTGTGTACAAGAACTTTACATTACCTGTTATAAACAAATGTATTTAATTTTTTTATTCCAGTGGACGATTTTCGAAACATATCTCTTCAACTAACACAATCGCATTTCCGTGGTGCAATCGAACAAGGCATCGTAAATCGAATTGAAGTTCTGCCTGTGTCTTGGCATGATGTGCTCCACTCGCAAGAAACAGGCATTGATAGAAAACTCCAGTCCATCACTTTGCAGTCCATACCCAAACTTCGCCACTTCACCAACGACACTCTCCTTGATATTCTTTTCTACACAAGCCCAATCTACTGCGAAACAATAGTTCAAGCTGTCGGCAACGAACTCAACCGGTTAGCTCCACAAAATCTTTAATTTCTATAATTTAATCTTCCAGAACAGCTAAGCTCAATGTTTCAGCTGTTTTATTTTGAATTTTCAGGTTCCAAATTTTTAAAATTTTCAACTTCACATCTTAGGGTGATTTCCTCTTCTTTTTACATTTTAATTTTAATGTACTCCTGGGAAATTTTTGTACTTAAAATCTAGAAATTCCTGCACATGGATTTCAAAATGTATGGAAATCATCTGTGAAAATTTTACAAGTAGAAAGTTTGAAGTCTGTTTTGAAACCTCACTTGTTATGTTGGATTTCATGAATTACCTATTGCAGTCCGTACATCCTTCAATGAAGAGGATTTGAATTCAATTCAGTTGTACTTTATTTCAATTTGAAAGATAATGTAAACTTAAATAGTCCGCATTGTTTAACAACAAACAAATTTTGATCCAACTTGTTTTGACAGAGTGTTTAGGGGTGTTCAAACGAATTCTTGCCGAAACACTTTCGATATCGTCTCTTATTGAAACTGGCGCAGTACCGACAGTGGCGATGATATCGACAACAGCCGGCCTTATCAGATTTTTGAGAGCTCGCACTCAGTGCATTGTTGCCCCGTGTGTCGGTTTATCAGATTGCCTGGCGCGGCAGCGCATAAAATAGATGTACAAATGGCAACAGCTTATTTTCGTCAACTCCGAAAACTCTGATCGCTATCGGCATGAGCGCTCTTATCGTAACTGTTTCTTAACGGAACTATTTCGGTAGCTTACCGACAACCGATAGAACAGCCCTAAGAGTGTTGGTGATTTTGCCAGTGTCTATTAAAGTTCAATGTAAAACTGAAATTCTCATCATAGAGGAAAATAATCTACCCTAACTCTTCTCCAAACTTCACCACTATTGTCAGTCACGATATTTTGACTCTCAGCTACTGAGGTATTTTTAATTTAAAACTTTCAATAGAATTTTTAATTATTATATGTCAATTTTTTCACAATGATTTTAGGTTGTACAGTCTCTACTGCTCGCGGAACCCTCATTTCAGGGGTGGTGTGTCAGTGGGTGGTCACAGTCTTGGATCCCTCATCTTGTTTGACATGCTCTGCAACCAGCTCTCTGTCGGTCACCCTCTCAGCTCAACAGAAACATCAGAAGAGCACAAGAACGGCCATGACAGTAGGAAAGTCGGCCTGGGTTGTTTGAACAGTAAAGATGCTGTACTCAGCAATGATGTAAGCTATGTGACCATCGGTCGTGCTGGAACAGGGCAGCCTTATATCAAATATCCACAATTGTCTTTCCAACCAGCTCACTTCTTTGGTTTTGGCGCGCCTATTGGGATGTTCATCACGATCCGAGGAATCGCATCGCTAGGTACGACTGGATGTTTCTTTGTAAATTAGTCTGTAACGAGTTTTTAGTATTAGTATCAGTATCTTGTTAAAAGAGAAAGTCCTCATACCACAAAGTAGAAGCTCATTTCAAGCTAAGCAGGAAATTTCAGGAAAGAGCTATGAGTTATTATGTTTTATATTAAATATGCTCTCTTTTGACGTTGTAAAAAAAATGAAAGAATAATGAAAAAACGTTTACTGTACTGAAAGAGTACAGATACACTGCGAAAGTACGGATTTCGAAAAACCATTACAAAAGTACGGAAAAGGCACAAATTCTCCGTTAACTGGTACGGAAATTCGAGATATTTGTGATATACTCTAAAAAGTAGCCTTTTGGGGCATACAATTTCCTAACATAATCCATTCATCGAGTTTCTGGTTTGATTCCTTGTTTTTTCGGTTGATTCCTTTGTCATTCCATCATTCCACTTTACCAATCCAAATACCGTCACAGATGTGTGCAAGGTAAAGAGGAAGTAAGGAAATGGCAAAAATTTTTAATGACAGGGTACCAGTAGACACCCAGATGTAGGAACACTTGTGCTCTGTACACTGTACAGTCCTTGTTTAAGATTCATGACAAATAATTCAATTGATCATGTCGATTGTCTGTTTCATTCACAGGTGCAGACTTTAAATTTCCAACGTGCCCATCTTTCTTCAATATTTTCCATCCATACGATCCAGTGGCTTACCGAATAGAACCTTTAATCATTCCCGAAATGGAAAAACGTCATCCAGTCCTCATTCCGCACCACAAAGGCCGGAAACGAATGCACTTACAACTGCGTGATACAATGGCTCACGTTGGTGCAGCGCTAAAATCTACTCTCATGGACTCTGTCCGACCTGTACTCAACACTGTGTACCAGTTAGCCGGCTACAGAGGACGGCCTGATGAAGCAGCAATTGAGGAGCAAATGACCAAGGTAACCTCCTATTCCTTTTGCCATTAAGAATTTTGCTGCTTGTGAAGAGGTTAATACAAGTGAAAAATGTTTGAATTGCCATGAACTAATGGGCTTTCAGAATTATGTGGTAATTTCAGGAGAGAAGCGGGAGAAAAGAATCATCTGAGTTTTTAAGAAAATTGTTTATCAGGGAGGGAAGGAGGGATTAAATCACACAAAAAAGCACTAAATAAAATAAAAAAAAATTAAAGAAAAGTGACCGTCGGTTTTTAATCAGAATTGAGGAAGATCAGTTTTGCGGGTTAGGATACATATTTCATCCAGTAATCCATAGAGAAGTCGAAATCTAGATAATTTACACACAAAGTCTGCACACAAAATATCACCTTTGCAAAAAGTTGTCAATGAAAGATTGTATTTTGGGGGTGTAAAAAAGATAAATTCTTGGCAGTCAGAAAAAAAATCCGAAATTTTGTCTGAATGCCGAAACAAGTAGCACAACAGTCTAAAGACTACGTTTACAAGAAGGTTGACTTTCATATTTTGACTCTCTGCTCGGTCATGATATCAGTTTACAAAGGAGTTGTTTTTGTATCAGGAGTTTTAATTACAATGGTTTTTTTTTTTTTTTTTTTTTTCGTAACAGGCCCTTCAAGAGGAATTGACTCAAGAGCAGGAACCCTCTTGTGCAATGCACTACGATGATGACCATTTGGATGAATCTGTGCGAGTAGGTCAACTGAATGGTGGCCGTCGCATCGACTATGTTCTGCAAGAAGCTCCTTTGGAGAGCTTTAATGAATACCTTTTTGCCCTGAGTAGTCATGTTTGCTATTGGGAATCAGAAGACACTATGCTCCTGGTTTTAAAGGAAATCTACTCACACATGGGCGTTTGCGTAGATAACCAAATCCCTCAGCAGATGCTACCATTTGACATTCCAATGTCGGAAGCCCAGTCTTATAGTGAGGGTGTGCCAAGGTATGTTTCCACCATGGGGCCAGTTAGTGAAAGTTAATGTGAAAAGAGATATATATTTATCAATCCCTGAAGAGGATGATACTAAAAATTGAGAAGTTTTCATTGCGGAGGAGTAGATAAGCTGTGCAACATTCTTAAGGTCATGCGTCTTTGTATTGAATTTGGTCAATTATTGAAACTCAATGAAATTACCTTCGTGCATAAGAAGTCTAAATGTAAACATTTTTATTTACAGAAAATGAATATAAGTACAAAATTGCTTCCTGGCTGTTCTCCATGAAAAACTCTCTGATTGGATGTATGTGATAGGAATATCCATCCATGAATTTTCAATATAGGGTGACTCAAAAATCCTGCACCACTAGTGGTGGGCATCACCCCTGTAACTTTTGAACTATTTGAGATAGCAACTTGAAATTTCGTAAGTGCTCCAGGTCAAATGAAACGACTTTTGGGAGCCTCCTAAAATTTTAAAAGTACCATCCTAAAAAGGGGCAAGAGGTTATAGAGGTGTTACGGGACTTGTGTTGCACCCTATACACCTAACTCAAACAATTTTAGTAGTATTTTAGGAAGAACAATCAAGACACCTGAGGTTGCCCTCATTGCATCTCAACTACCTACTGTAATTAAAATTCAAATTGTAATTTTTTACTTAAGTATGCGAAGACACTGTGTCTCTGTAATTTTGCGTGTGATTAATACATTTTCACAAAGTTATTTCCTTTTTTATTTATCATTAAAAAGTATAAAACTACCATATTTACCAGGCATTTTAATTTCATCAACTCTGTAACAAGAATGGGTCAGGCACAATTACACAAATCGGAATCATTCAATCCCTGCCTGGAAAAGTTGCAATTTTTTTCTTTCTTTTTTATGATATGCATGTTTTTTGTTTTTTTTTTTATTTTACAGCAGTCTAATCTATGTATGTTTTAAGTTTAAAGTATGAAAATTACTCTGAAAGGTTTCTTTGTTTCCATAGTTTTTTATGTTGTTTATCGTGATCTTTAAATCATCGGAGCCTCTTGTCATACAAACTGGTTACCTGCCACATTAATTTAAAAAATTCTGTGTTTTCAAACCTGTCAACAAAGTAGATTATACATCTCTACAGTTAACTCTCTTGAAGGTTTGAATTTTTAATGGAAAAATCAATAATCAAAAGTTACTGCTCAACTGATTGTGTAAACCAAAGTTTTCTGACGAAGACTTTATCCAAACCTCAAAATTTTGATTATGAAACTGTATTTTAAATTTGAAAAAGATCAGTCATTGTGAGAACTTTTAGAGACTCAAGTCATGAATTGCTTCTTTGCAAATGATTTCTTTCAAACCCATGGTTGGCCTAAAAAGTGAGGAATAGACAAGAGGTTTCAATCGTGCCTATGATATTAACTTTATTTTTTTATGCAATAAGTCCAGTCATTTGCTGATTTTTTAAAACTATTTATCTATCCATTTTAAGACTTTTTTATGCAGGTATCAATTTTATATTATGTAAGAAAGTCAAGATTTTTATTCTTGTATTGTAAATCATGAATTAATGATGCTGTTTTTCTATCAATTATTTTTTATAAATGTTAATGTTGATATTGTTTTAATTTATAATGAGAAGGGCTGTTTTAAAGGTACAAATAAAATCTTCAAGTAATTTGTTTCTTAATACCTTCATTCATTTGAAAACTTGAGAGTGTTATGCTGCTCAATGTGGAGTTGGCATTTTTATATTTTTGTTAACGCATGGGAGATGCAAAAGCTACCTCTTTAAACAGCCCTTTTATCTCATATAACTGCACTGTTAGTCAAGTCGTTTTTTGTTTATTTTATGTTGATAATTTTTAGATTTTAAAAGTTGCGTTTTGTGATTGACTCACCTTTTTCTCTACAGCGGAAAGTCAAGTTCTGTGGCGCTCATACAACCCGTTACAAAGATTAAAGCAACACATTGCTTATTGCAATAAATTTTAATTTGCATATTCATTCACTGTGCTCAATGCTATGGACAAAAATACACACACAGAGAGCTTTCTCTTCTCATTTTTAGCACATGATGACAACAGCGCCAGGCATTTGAGCTCCATTAATGGAGGATATTAAAGCTTTTTGCTCTCCTAACAAAATCTTGTTCTCTAATTCCTAGTCTTCAGGGCAGCACATTAGTTTTGTTTATTTTCTGCTCAGTACTAGCCCATTCATCTTTCCTCAATATAAGGAGTATGCACAGTACTTTTTGTCTTTTTTTGTGATTCGCTCTATTTCGAGGAAATTTTCAATAATTTTAGGAAGTTTAACTGCTGTCTGATTCTGCCAGTCCTGAGTACTACCATACACGAATTCATGGCCTGTGATCAGTGTAGCATCAAGCGAACATACATTTTTTTCCTCCACATTTTTCAATGTTACCTCTATGATTTCATTTTCAATAATCATTTTCAATGATTTCATAATCAATGACAGTGCAGCTTCCAGTCAGTTTTTACTTGGCATCTTAGATCTTTAAAATTTGTTTTTGATTGTACAGACTATTTTTATAAAAGATTTTATGCATCCTTAAATTCGTTTTTTTTTATTTTAATTTGTTATTACTGTGAATAATTACATATAAAATTCAGTCATTTTGCAAAAGTGTACTTACTTATTTACCTCTGAATGTATCTTAAAATAAAATAAAATATAAATAAAGAGTAATAAAGTAAAACTAATAATTAATTATTAAATAACAATTAAAAGTATGCCTGATTCACTTGACTTGCCAAGAAATAATCTAATTTTGACAGATTTTATCAGAAAATAACCGAAAAAAGTGATGATTTTTGTCATAAAATAACGCATCCAATTTTCCATTTTTGCGTAATCTCTCTAGACGATCGAGGCTCTCTCAAAGAAAAGTTTTTCGCGAATAAAAGAGAAGGGGGGGGGCGTTGATTTTTTGACTTGTTGGATTTTCCGACCCAGATATAGGTAACCGTTTGCAAGGAAAAGAACGTCAGTCTACGAGGCAAAATATTTACCTAGAAGCTACCTATTTATTCCCATCGAAATCTCGGGTATTTAATCATGTTTTACGGCCTAGAAAGCTTTCGCCGTCATTTGCTCATTCGATCTGGCAACACTCACTACAAAATACTACGTAGAGTACTACATAGCGTACTACAACGAATTCTTGGTCTCTCATTGGCTTGTTCTGTTTTGAATGGTTCATTCATGGATTGCAAGGCGCCCGTTATGCGCAGCACGTGACCACGCACATGGTAAAATATGTAAACAAAGCAAACGCGGCGATTTTAAATAATTCTTTAAGTACATTTTTTATTTAACGTAGATTTCCTTATTGATTAAAATTGCCTAACTTGTTAATGCGGAGTGAAATATTCAGAAACGGTTTTTAAGATTGTTATATCTTCATTAAAATGTTAGCCAACATCTGAAGAACAGAATGTGTCGATGTGATAATGTTTACTTTTTTGAGGGTGAAGTGCAGACCAGCCAAAGATGTTGGTCATCAATCGAATGTAGTTTAATTTTTTCCCTCATGATCATGCCACAGCTGGCTGGAGTATTTCCGTCCAATGTACGCACGGGCATAGGAAATGTATCCAAATATATAAATCCATGAGCCCGTTCTTTATTTCAAAATTCCGCGGGGACCGTCGCACAATGGATCGAGTCAATAAGAGAAGTCAGACAAAATTTGGAAACTTTAAAAGCTTATAACTCCGTTTATTCAAAACTTTGAAGTTCTAAAAGTAGTTCCATTGGTGTTTTTCGTGAAATTTTCTTATAGTAAACACCTCTGAAAGTTTACATTGTGATGAAATAAACGTAAAAATTTTCAGTTTTAGTCAAAAATTTAATTTCCGACCTCTCTGATTGACTCGATCCACTGTGCGTCGGTGTTCCCGATCCCCCGGGGTCGGGAAAATCACGGGATTCACGAGTCGGGCGACCCTCGCTCCCTTTGAAAAACTGGGTTTCTCATTCTTCCCACTGAGAGATGCAAGGTTTTTCGTTTGTCCCTGGCGTATTTTTTCTGATCATCTGACTTGGCTGACCGGCGCGCGAGTTTGTCGTAATGAATATTTGCCGTGTAAGAAGATGCCTGATTTTTTTGGCGTTAAACTTGAACAGGTATGTAGAGTGCGCGTCGTTTGAATTTTGCAAATGGATCGGAGTCAAAATCGTGGTCGTCTGGCGAAGCGTGGAAATTTTTCTCACTATTTTTCCGCGCAGCGCATCGTGCGGTATGTATGAGAGCTATATCAAACGCATAGTAGCGCCTTACAAGCCCCCAGGATACTCCATGCATTGCGCGTATAGCACGGTGCGCTCCGCGCCGAGTATAGCGCCTTACAAGTCCGCAGGATACTGCATGCATCGCGCGTATATCACGGTGCGCGCCCAAGTCGTTAAAAAGTGGTATTTTCATGCTGTCGTGTCGAAGTTTTCAAGCCTATATACCCCAGTGTACACAATTTACGAACAGTGCACACCGCGAGCTTGCATTTCTAGAATCGCAGGATTGTAGAGACTTTGTAATCCTGTATGTTTTCCGGTGAAAATATAATTTGCGAGTGGAAATTTTTCAAGTTGGAATGCTGCTACGTTCTATCGTCCGGAAAATTCCGAACTTAGCTAACTTCCAGGGAGGGAAAGTACACATTTTTTTTATTACAAATGTGGCAAAATTTCCTGGGAGATATTCTTGGTATCACATTCACACAAAAATGAACTCTGGTGATCCAACCTAACTTCGGCAATTTTTGCAACATGACCCAGGTATGCCTATGGATAATGTGGAAAAATTTTTGGTTGGAAGGGGGGGGGGGGTCCACCCCGGTGCCGCGATGGCTGGTCTGTTGGTGATCTCCTCGGCCGCTTCTAGGCGCAGGCCGCCTCTGATCTTAATTGCAGGGATTCAGAAATTCGGACGATGATCAATTTTTTTTTTTTTTTTTTTTTTTTTTTTTTTTTTTATGATGAAAATAATAAAGAAAATAGAATGAACGAAAATATCGGGTCGACATTTTCTTTGATTTTGTTTGAAATCAGTTAGGCGCTTTTGATTCTTTGCCCGGTTTTTTCGATTAATTAAAGGGAAAATATGTGCATATCTTAATTGTAACGATTCATAAACTAGAATCACGTAAAATTAATTCGGGGTTAATAGAAAGAAAATAAGACGAACGAAAATATCGGGTCGAAATCGATGATTTTATTTAAGATCATTCCAAAAAATTCCCGGATACTAATCATGCAGAAAAACTGTACCCATATTCTTAAGAAACCCTGAAATAAAATAAAACATGAGAAGTGGCGTGTAACGTTGCAAATCGAAGATGAATACGCTTTTTCTCGTGCACTTGTCGGCATTTGAATTCATTCATCTCTTTAATAACTTGAACATAGTTTTTCCTTCGATTTTTTTTAGTAACTAACATGATGCTGTTTTCTAAAAATATTTTTGGAACAAAAGCCAATACATTTTTTGGAAAAATTCCCCAAAAAAGCCGAAATTTAAATTTTTGATGCCCCGCCATTAGAAGAAAGATAGAAAAAGGAAGAAAGAAAGAGAGGAAAATCCTCAACTCCTGAGTCTCACTCTGTTTTAAGAACTTCATTAAAATTTGATGTATAGATGGTACAATTTTTTTTTTTCATAATTACAGTACCTAATACCCTGGGAGAATGGATATTTTCAAAGTTTTTAGACAGAAAATTAATTATCTATCACAACATTTAATCTGTCTCACTGGCAACACATTATATTGGATTTTCTTGTAAGACTTTGTAGATCAAGAAAAGTTATGTTAAAAATAAAGGTTGAAGCTCATATTCTGGGGCGTAGCGTAAGATACATTTTCTTAAACTTAATTGAATGCATCATTTGCGGAGTTTTACCCTTTTCTACTTAGAGTCTGAAATAGGGGAAACATTCGTCCCATCCAAAACACACTTTGAATTTAATATTTTCTTTGGAAAGATTCATGAAATTCAGAAACAGGATCCACCTGCACAAAAAGTTCATTCTGTCCCAATCTTTACTATTTACCTTTTTTAATTATTTTGACTCTTAGGTATCCGCTTTTGCCTATCTTTTCAACTGAAGGCAAATCTTGTGACCGCTCAATAAGCCGTCGCGTCGTCTCGAGTGGACGCGCGATCCTTCATCAACGCCTTCATCCGCCATGAGAATACAACTATTGTAGCTCTGGAGGACCCGCTTTTGCCTATCTTCTCGATTGAAGGCAATTTAATGGTTTTCCAGGAAGTGTACCTACTCCCTATTCTACGAGAGATCTCATGAAGTCATTACCTTTGATCTCAGCATTTGCGTTACGAAAAGAACCGCGATGTGTTGATAACGATTAACAGTAGATCGCGAATAACGATAGACACGTATCCCACTGCGATGTTTCAAAGTTCCCGTTGTTTTTTCCCATTTGAAAAAGATGGGAGAAAATGAACGATATTGCTCGTAAATTTTTACAGAATACTATGCACACAACGAAGAAGGTTCAGTGAAAAATACAGAAATTAATCTTCTCCATTTTTCCTCTTGAAAAAACAAAGTGCAACAAGAAATTTGCAACGTCACAAATCGAGCTATGTGTTTTGCGACAAACTCTGTATTTTCGAGTACCTAATGTATATATCGGCATCCTGATAGGTACTCATTTGTGTTGGCTGCAGTTCTCCTGAAGTCAGCGCGACAATCAATCTTGCCAATGGATCTGAGCTGAAGTACAAACTTGCAAGCTCGGGGTATACATCATAGGATCAGTGATACTTTTTCAGAAGATGTTTGCACCTACAGTGGATTCTCGATTGTCCGCGGCTCGGATTATCCGCGGATTGGGTAAAAGGAAATTTAGGGGTCAACCTATTCAGCTCTGAAAAAAACTCTCTTTCAATGCATGGAGAGGATTGCAACCCAGAAAGGTTACAATCTTATGCCACAAACTTCTCTAAAAAACTTCTAGGTAGAGATGATGTTAGCCGAAATAATCTCGCCTAGGGTAAAATGTATAACGTCTCTATCCATTATTTGACAAGTGTTTCTACAAGGTCGCCTTTAAACTAATGTTCTCTTGATCATCATTCTTGGCCAAGCAACGTACTTTTGGATTATCCGCGATTTTCAATTATCCGCGGTAGCTCTGCTGGCTGATTATTGAAATTGATAGAAAAAGCGATAGGCGAAGAGGACATACGAAACGATCTTATTGCGGTGAAACGGGTGGTCGCAATGGACAAAGGAGGTAAGTAATAGACTAACTAACGACAACCCACGAGAGACCCTGCAGCTCGTCCATCATTCTTCTCCCCTAGTCTATAGCAACCACCCGTTTCAGTCAATAAGATCGCGCTATTTTCCCTATGTCCTCTTTGTCTATCGCTTATTCGACCATCAATTTCAATAATCAGCTAATAACCGCGGATAACCGAGCCTCTACTGTAGTTGTGCCTGGTGTGATAGTTGTTTGGATTATGAATCTCAGTCGATCTCTGAAACTCTATTATAAAATTGACCACAAGTGTAAAAGCTGTAAAACCCCCACTTCTTTAGTAAGGAGGACGGGGGAATACATCGTCACCTTCCAGGCAAAGTATCACACAGCGCCATGCGACGTTTAAAAAATTTCCGCCGCCATTTTTATTTCTTTACTGAGAAATTGTTGGTTGAATCTGTTTGGAAATTTCACTAAATTTTATCGGCAGCACAAAGAAAATTCAGCGAAATTTTCGGACAGCTTCGTTGAACAATTTCTCTGTAAAAAAATAAAATGGCGGCGGAAATTTTTAAACGTCGCATGGCGCTGTGATACTTTGCCTGAAGGTGACGACATGTACATTGTTTCCTTTCTCTTCCATATGACGCCACCTCTCAGGATCCTCTCGCCTCTTCCGGCGAGCTCTCTCCGCGCCCTCTCGATGAGAGACCAAGTGGCCCTTCCACGTTGCTTCATTGACCGCAACTGCCCAAGTTTCTGACGGGAATTTGCGGTCATTTGGCAACCGGGGCCGTAAGTGACGGGTTTCTTGCGGTCCGACCGCGTGTCTCGCGTTTCGAACGGTTAATAAGTGGCCGCGAGTGGACGATGCCACGGTGAACGGAGCGCAAAATTGCGAGTTCGCAACGGGCCCTCAGTGCCCCCCCCGCCCCCCTCATTGCCCCCACCCACCCCCCCGCCCCATCTGGATGCGAGCAGTGCAGCGGAAACTCCGAGTGACATCTTCACCTCACTTCTCACCGCGTGCGTGAACTGTGAATGGGGAATCTCGTGTGAATGTACATACATAATTCAAAAGCAAATCTACTTCCTCCACCGGCCTTCAGAGCCAATTATCAAATTTTTAGAGAATGAGAGGCGTAAAGGAGACACCAGAAGTCTGCAAATTTTGCTCCTGTGTCTATTTTACGAGGAAAACTCGAGATCAAAAAAATATCCATGGGTACAGTTGTGAAACTCCCATCTCTAATTGCGACGTTGCGTAGGATCGCTTATGTCTTATTTTTTCACCAATCATAGGTTTTTTTTTTTTTCTTTTTTCTTTTTTAAATCTTATTCCCTCATTCAAAACAGCCGCATGTAAGTTTTAAAGAGATAATGTTGATAGAAAATAGTTCAAGAAAATATAACCCAAACAGACATTTTAATCGTTGCAGTTGAGTTCCGCTTTTTTCGACTTCAAGCATCGATAAGCTACCGCACACAACACCTAATGCAGATAGAGATCCCTTGGCTTCGGTGGGACTTATCTCTACATGGAAATTTTTTTAAAATGATTTCTGGGGCCTAGGTAAACCACTAAAGGTACCATGTTACTCAAAATGCCATCGTACCAAAAATTTCGTATTTTTGAAACATTAAACAAATTTGAAGGAAAAAATATGCTAACTTACTTATGACTGAAACGCGTGTGTGTGGCGTGAGTACCGAACTAATACGGGTTCGCGATGTGTAAGTTTTCGCCCGACTCAATCGAATTTATCGGAGCTTCACTGGAGAGGGCTAATTGTGATATATTGAGGGGGCGTTCTGGACCGTAGGGACGAGATTATTCGCCCTGCGGTCGCTCCTAACGCCCCAATGTCCAGACACGGCGCCACGCCCCCAACATACCTACCTGGATATTATTTAACAAGTAAGCTCTGAAAGAATAAAAATATTAAGAACCTTATCCCCTCTCTGTCTGTGATTTCTTGCACAGCAAGTCGTAGTAGGCAAAGAGACAAGAGGTGAGACATTAATCAATATTTTTAAAAAAAATGTTAAACATTAATTTAAAAATTAATTTAATTAAATTTAAGATATCAATTAATGTAAATATGAGCCATCATGCAGTGGTTTAAAGTGAGTAGGTACTGCACAAATCGATTAGCCACGAAAGTGATTTAGTCCATCTAGTTCTCATAAGCGTTGTTGCGTGAGAAGCTCAAAATAGCGGAGGTATAGCAAGATTTACTTGAACGCAGTTTCCAAGAATCCCTCAACTATTGAATTTCCTTCATATAAAATAAAATGGATTTGAAGTGACTAGTTATACATTTAAAACAGTAAACAAGAAAAACCTCTGGTGAAATGTGGCCCAAACTGTATGTAATAAGGTGGTAAAATAGTGCTGGGTCTACTCTTTCTTTACGGGAAGCGCAAGGCTAAAAATTCTGAAAATTTCAATAAGTGCCCAAATTTTTAATTGAAATATTTGGGATATGGTGACCTTACTTCCCCCGCAAATTAGTGTGGACCCAACTCTATTTGCCACCATCGTTCTAAACAGTCAGCACGCACTTTAAGACGGCGCGAAATGGACAGATGTTCGGTTCGATTTTTCCTCATCAATTTCTTTTGGACGGAAAATACCCCTGCCACGTATTAATTTCTGGAAGTAGCGCCCCCAGCCCCACATTTTGTGACAGGATAAGGTGCGATGTTTGAAAATAATGCACTAACCGTACATACATCGATCGTGCGTGGATGCATATCCACCCTTTTGAAGGCGACTTTTCCACGCGTGTTAAAAATGAATAATACCAACTGAAGTTGAATGAAGCCGCATTGTCCCCACAATCCTAGGAAACGCATGATTTTTCCCATCATAATGAGACATAACGACAGTGTAAGTCCGCAACCACGTATCTCGGTTTGCGACGTTGCAGAATGCAGACCTCCTGTCATACTTTATTTTTGAAACGGAAAACTAATTTAGGTACCCTCTCTGTGCGAAGAAAAGTCTGCAAAAACTTCAAGGAATGATATCAATTTGTTCTCCTTTAAAAAAATAATATAGAAGCGGAGACTTTCAAATACTGCAAACGAGATACGTTGTTGCAGACTTACTCCGTCGAAAAGTAGGTTCCCGTTTAATGGTAGTTCAGCTGCAGTCAGGGCCGGATTAAGAAGGTGGCCACATGGGCCGCGGCCCATGGCGGGAAAATTAGGGGCGGCAAATTTTGCAATTTTTTTAAATGCAGGTACAAAAAAATCGGATTCAGAAAAAAATTACGAACAGGAAAAGGTGACAAAATCTCTCATTTCCTGAGAGTTCATTGATTTCTAATTTTGTCGTATTTCGGTGAAAGACTGTGCACCTTTAATTAGTTGAGTTAAGAGAGAAACCAAACACGTAATTTGGCCTGGAGCGGCGCTGCGCAAAGAGAAATGAGGACTAGGACTTGAGATGAAAAGGAGAAGCCCTCGACGCGGCGGTCGGCATGTAACACATGTTAGCGCCTACAAGACTGCATGAATACTTCACGCATTGCGTCAAACCCAGTACGGTCAACAGCGGTCGGCGCGGCGAGAAACGCACAGTGCCTACGAGACTACATGAATACTTCACGCATTGCGCCAAACACAGTGTGGTCAGCGCGGCACGGCGGCGGAAGTTAAAATTATTAAACCACATTTATGTTTGTTCTTTCTTCATTTTTTAGTTCATTTCTTACAAATGAAAGGCCTTGTCCCCACAGAGATAGGTTTACGGAACTGAACTTTCGCGCGAAGTTCCGTGAACTTTTGCTAGTAGTGTTGACAGGGCTTACGCAAAAAATGTGTCCAACACGAGTGAAAGCGTCTTATGCACCCTTCTCCCTCCGACATGTTCACTTGATGGTTTTTATTGATGTTTCAAAATGAATGAGAAGAGGGCGGCAAAATACAAGTGGCCCATGGGCGGCAAGTAGGTAAATTCGGCCATGGCTGCAGTTTAAGTCCCTTGACCGCTGCACGATCAAACCGCGTCTACGATAGGATCCTCCTCTTCTTCCGATTCTCTGAAGCTTAGAGGTTTTAATTGACCTTAAAGCGAAGGATCCCCAAAAATAAATACATTTCCCATGGTTCTCTATAGTCTTTATACGGGTATATTTGGCCACCATGCGATGGAGTGTGGGTAACATCTCGCGTACCACGAAGGGGTCAGGCACTCAGGTCCAGCGTGGAGCGTCGCGTCGCCGGGCGTCGCTCGTTGCGAATTGCGGGCGATGCGGCCGCGGTCGGCGCGCGGAACCGCGCTCCGGCGTTCCTTTCCACTTCAAGCTTCATCAAACCATCTAAACCGCGTCCAATGTCCACCGTTCCAGGACCGCTGGTCGCCGCCGATGCAGTGTGCCAGCCAGGACTTAATAGCTCCATCAGCTCCATCAGCTCCATCAAACTGCCCATCCTCGTCTTCGTCTCAAACAGCTTTGCCTCACACACACGATGCCTTGACGCGATGGGCTCACGTGTAAATTAAAAGTAGGTACAATGGTATTATTATATTTTTACAGAGAAATAAGAGGAAATGGAAAGCATGGCACTAACAGATGCCGTTTTATAAACCATGTGGGGTTGGTACGGTGCGCTTATGAAAAAGTAGGGCATCGATGAAGGCCGTTTTTTTGGGCCACCTTAGCTGAATTTCCTCACCTCATGATTTCCCGGTAAAAATTGGCGATAAGAGCTGCGTTTCAAAACACCGTAGGAATTCTTATAGCCGGCTAAAGAAGGCTACAGAAAATCATCATATAGCTGGCTGTAGAATGCGGAGAAAATCATACGCCGGGCTATACGAAGCGATAAAAAATTATGCAGCCGGGCTATAGTTTCCTATAGCGGGCTTTACACTTTATCGCCTGGCTGTTGCTTTTCGCCATCGATTATAAAAGGCTATAAGAAATTTGTAGAAATTCGTGTGCTTTGGAAATCATTAAGTTTGATACGGAACCACCTTAATATTTACAAAACACACGTTATATTTTCCTTAATACATATTTTTTTTCATCAATTAAAATGAGAATAATCCATACAGGATGTGCAAACATTTCAAAATCATGAGTTGAATAACGCCGACTCCGCCAGATTAAATATTAGAGCCTAACACAAAGCGGAGCGGCGACGCACTGGCGCCTACAAACCTAACAGGGATACTTCACGCATTGCGCAACGCGTGAAGTATCCCTGTTAGGTTTGTAGGCGCCAATGCGCGTTTCGCGCTGGCTGCCCGCCTGCCGCCCGCAGCGTGCCACGGCGCTTGAAGCAACTATTTCACACCAGAGGTATTGCACAGTATCATACGAAACTGAAGGCGCTCTAATATATTAGGAATGGCAGGCATCCATCAAAAGTACGGAGCTTTCCTCGCAAAATAAATCAAGATACTACGGCCCAAAAAGAGAGCAGTGGTCCAAAAACTCACTAAGTCCTAGCATCCGTAATTAGTAACGTTTAGCATACACTTTATCGCCTGGCTGTGAGTTGCTTAATCGCCATCGGCTATAAAAGGCTGTAAGAAATTGTGTAGCCGGCTATAAAAGCTATTGGAAATCTTACAGCCGGCCGTAGGTCTATGGTATTTTGGAACACAGATTCTACTGCCAATTTTTACCAGGGTTTTTGCTCATTGAAGGTATATATCTTACGGGATGCATCATGATTCGGTCATTTTTGATCTCTTTTTGGGCCAAAAACTGGCTTAAACATGGATCTACAGCGCAATTTTGGCGGGGACATTGGGGATTTGCAGGTTTGAGGCCGGAGGCCGAAAAATCGGCATTTTTCGCCAAAATCCGCCTTTAGACCCATACCTATTCAGGCCAATATTACCTAGATCTGAGAGGAGATCGGAAATAACCATATTATGATAAATTAAAAATATAGACCTTCAATGTGCAAAATATCACAAAGTTGAGGAAATTCAGCTAAGGTGGGCCCAAAAGCGACTTTTATCGATACCTCTACTTTCTTCCACTAATGCGTATGTCTCTGACGGATTTTGACGGGGAACTGAGGCCGTAATTATAAAAGCCACAATTACAAGAATTAAATTGGTAACGGAGGTCTCAATGTTCAAGAAACGACTTGTGGATACAATCCCGAGGCAAGGAGGTATGGACAGGGCCGGATTGAGGGTGGAGCTTGAGGAGCGGCTACACCAGCGGGGCGATCAAGGGCTCCAAAATTAGAAGAAGGAAACAGAAGAGGAAAAACATGAAAAGAAGACTAACGAACGATAAGTATCAAATCTACCGGAGAGCACTAAGTATAGCAAGCTATTCGAATGAATGGACTGCATATTGCAATTAGGAACTAAAGTGTCTCGCTCAGTTAAAAAACAACGTGTGTACCATTGTAGTTTCCCATGCACATGAGTGGTTTTACGCATGAGCCTGAAATCGTGGTTCCTAATTTCAAAATGATAATGAAGTCCAAATACGGTCGTTCTGCGACCGCTGCATACCTTGACGGAACCAGTAACGATGGATGATTTTGTGGGCAGATATCGTCGACTTGCATCTCGCATAAGCAACAAATCTACCCGAGACTAGGGATAGTTATCTATTTCTCTATTATTAGCAACTCGTTTTACCACATTTTTTTAATTTTCTTTCAAAAATGTATATTTTCTATTTTTTTTTCTCAAACTTCACTTTAGAAAAAAAAGCGTTTTTATCAGAGATCCATCTCCATTGTGGCGCTCTACACTGAAAAAAAAAACACATTGGATCTTAGTCCAGACTCTTGAAAACATTGACAAGAAAAGGACTCTTGATTCAATCAGATTTAAGCTTAAATAAAAAGGAAATCCGCTCAAATTAAGAGGCTTGGTTCTTGATTTAAGCTTAAATCTAATTGAATCAAGAGTATTTTTTCTTTTCGATATTCTTACGAGTCTGGACTCTAGATCCAATGTGTTTTTTTTTCCGGAGTATGAGAGGATAAACCCGTTGCCAGCTTTTTTTTGTTCACAGGAGGGGGGGGGGAGTAAAATCACCAACGTGCCCATTGCACACAATCAGTATCAAGAATTTCACCAACTCTCCGGTAATTTTACCGTCTTCGGTACTGAAAATCCGGACGAAGCCCCGCGAGCTCCTCGTGGTTCGATCAATGGCCGGGCACCCGGGAAAGCTCGCGCGGATTTCGTTTTCAAGCGTGCTGCCGGAGGAGGTTGGCGCCGAAATTGATCGGGAACAGGAGGAAGCTCGCGGCGGGAAAATCAGTGGGAGTCCGGAGGTCGGGCGTCGGGATGCTGGCGGGAGTCGAGCGACTTGCTGCCGATCTCTGCTCTCCGGGCAGCGAGCGGTTCACTCCGATCAATGCGCCGTTTCAGGTTCGGGGGAACGGTTGGTAACGTCGGCTCCACTTGGTGCTTCGTCTTGCCCGCCTCGCCTTCGCGTCCGCGCGCCGCCGCGGCGGAACCCCGCGCCCACCGCGACGCCGACCCGCGGTCCAAGCGCCACCGGGAGCCACGCAATGCTCCCGAGTTCCGCTCCTCGCGAGAATGTCATGGTCTCGGGAACGTGGGAGCTTTTTCCGAGATTTTCGTTCTAGGGTCAATGGCATCCATTTTTTTTAACCCTTTACTGCATACCGTTGCATTATAGCAATAGATGGTTTGGGATGGATTGGGGAGGGGGGGGGGGTAAGAAATCGGATCTCTGACAAAAAAAAAAAAAATCGACTAATGTTGCCTCTGTAATAAAAAAAGAAGTACAGTGTAGCTATTTTCTTCTAAAATCGGCGATTCGCTCATGCAATAAAGGGTTAATTCATTTTTTGACAGTGCAGAGTAAACTGAGCTTCTAGGAATTTTTCAAACCCAACTGACAAAGAAATCCCCTTTTTAAAATGTCATAAATAGAACCAGTTTGAAACAATATTTCTGACGGGCTCTGATGACGTAGCCAAGCGTGGGAAATGTCGTTTGCTGATTGGCTAAACTCAGCTTTAGGCTTTGGAGCTTTCCCGGCAACCCGAAATGTTAGTAAATTTTTGATCCACGCTCCGCGGTAATTCAGGGCTGGGTTTACCATAAAAGTGCACTAGGCGGACTAGGCGCGCACCCGGGGGCCCGCACCACCGATTTTTTTCCTCCTTCCCTCTTAAAATAAACTTTTTAATTTTTTCCGACCATAGTATACTCCCTTGTCTTTCGTAAGCTGATGTCTAAGTCTACAAATGATCCTATTTTCTCCTCTTTCTTTGCAATGTACCTACCTCTAAAAACACCTCAAATTTGCGTTAAAGAAGGGTCAAAATTTCAACTTTTGCTCGCTATAAGTTCACCACTGAACTTCCCTTTTCCAGAGAGGTGCAGTATAATGGGAGGCCCACGCCCCAGACTGCGCCTATGTACCTGTAAAAAGTCTAAATCCGGCCCTGCTGTAATTTATACATCAAATTTTGATGCGAAACTTTCTTTCCGCCTCGCAGAGATTGTTATTCGCACGAGCCGAAAACGACGCCCCAGTCGCCTCTTAGTACCGATTATTTGTCCGTATGTCCGTCTATTTTAGCGAGATAATATGTTTTCTCCGCAACAATCTCACACGCCGGTGTCCGAGCTTGTTGAAAATAATAATTGCGACCAGCTCGGCTGCTGAGCCGGGGTCAGTGTGTGGATTTCGCGCGTTCCCAGACCAACTGTAAGCAACATTATTCAGCAACCCAGAAACCGAGCGAAAGTTGCTCGGAAGGAAATATGCTGAGTTGATTGCAGGCAGACCAGTTGCGGCGAGAGCGCGGTGCGCGGGTGTTTGACTGATCTGGACCACGGACACACAGCCTCTGTAGTTGGCCAGTCATATCCTTAGCTTTGCAGTACCTCCTTTACTCCGTGCTTATGTATATGCACCTTTCTTAGGCAGGAAGAGAGGAAACAGCAGGCCGATTATGAACGATCGAATTCAGACGGAAATTCTGATCGATTTGGGGACGCTATCGATTTAGAAAAGCATTGCGCTTATGGGCCGGTCAAATCGATAGGACACAAATCGATGCAAAAATGCAGAAATACGGCCCTAAATCGATCAGAATCCCGAAATCGATAGAAATCCAAATCGATGGGTCCGGACCCATCGATTTGGATTTCCATCGATTTCGTTAAAAACCAAGTTTTCCATCGATTTGGATCACGCTTCACGGGATAGTTTTAAAGATGGCGAATCTCGTGCTAGTCATTGAGAACTACGAAGATGTTGTAAATGAAGAGATAGAGGAGCGAATACGAATTGAGGAGAGAAGAATATTGAGGATATTACCGTGATAAAATTTAAAATTCATAATTAAATTGCCGTGATAAAATTTAAAAATTTCTAAAATGGAGCATACAAAATATGTAAAATTGTGAATGAAGTTAAATAAGTTAAGAAATAATTTTAAAACAACATATACTTCCATCTAACGATAAATTGTCTATGAGCCCCATAAGAACAGAGAAGATTTCTCCATGACAGCAGTTTGAACTTTGGCCTGCTCACTATCCAATAAAGAATTTTAAATTCTGATTTCAACTAGGTACTTACACTTAAGAATTAATTAATTTGCCACTTATTTTTTTGCAAGACTATGAAGGAAGTTTGCACAAATATTATAGGGGAAAGAAGAACCCCGAAGAGTATAATATGAGAAGGATTTTAGCTTCATTGAGGCTGGCTCTACTGAAACAATGGGCTGTTGAGTAGAAAGCAACACGGAGATTTTTCATGATTTGCTTTTAAGAGGGGAAAAATATGATGGGAAATGTTCTTGATTTCAACCGCCTCAGCTCTAACATGTAAAAATACATACCCAGCAAGACTGCGGTATCTAGGGAAATGAATCTGAGAGAATAAGAACTTTACACAAAGAAACAGGAAAAGGCGCATGAAAATTTGTAACTGAAACACCGACTTAGATATTTTAATTGGGATGAAAGTGCAGGTATACAAAGAAAAATTTGCATGCAGCATAAAACTGAATGGAAGAGTAAAGATTATTTTGACACCACTATTAAGATTTAAAATATGAGATCTCTTGAAGACAGAATTGTTAAACCTAGCAAACAGTGCTGAAATGAGATGTATCATTTGAAAATTGAGTTCACTGTGCATGGATGGTTATGGAGATGTCCAAGGTTCAAAATAAAAATTGTATGAAACGTATAAAACTACAGCTAGATAGGTACTTACAGAAAATTTTGTTGCTCTTTGCGACATTCTAGTAGATTCAAGTGATGAAAAGGGAGTTGATGAAACTTGGTGGAATTAATGGCTGTTTACAATCAAGTTATAGTCTCCGCAAATCCTTAAAATGTACGATAGAACAAGCGGAAGCCATAATTCTGAGTGACACAGCTATTTAGAATTGGTGAAGTCCATGGTGACTTGTTGCTCTGGCTAGCAAGTGTTTTAAAACATTTTGAGTTGAACACATAACTGAGAACAACTGATGATAAACTGACCGCTTGCTGCTGTGAGATTGGACTAGTTGAGCTTGTTAAAAGCTGATTATCCTGGACTTTAGTAACTATCAGGACTCTCAGAGCCCCCTCATGATTGCACAGTTATTATTGCTTGATAAATCAATCCATAAAGGGGCAGCATATCAAGATAAATAAACCTCTGGTTAGGCATGCAGTCATGTAGATATTTCTCTATAAGGCTCTCCTATGGGTTCATTGTCAATCATCACTCGGGCCCATCATGGAAACTCTTAGGGACAAAGATGAAAATCAATGACGATTCATTTAATCAGTAAGGAATGGTAAAACTTTCTTCTCAAATAGTTTATGGTATTTTAATACTACATGTGTTTTTGCACTGTTGGACCAATACGCTAGTACTGGTTAGCTACGCTAACCTAATCGCAACCAATGATCCGATGAATTACAGTTGTGATGTTATGCGCAACCAGAGGATTTTGGAAGTGAATTCCTTAAATGGAGAAGTGATATTATAAAATCTTTGACACATGGTACCTGAGGATGTGAGATATAATTACTAATGAAATCACAGATGATAAATGATTTGGAAGCTACCCGAAGAAGGTTATCATAAGCGGCGATGTCTATGATGATCACTCAGTATCCGGCACGAACTAGTTTTCGAAAATTAGAGCACGCACTTGCGAGGGATTACACTACAAATTACGGATGAAATATTAATGACTAAATGTGAATAAGGACCTCGTGTATCACCATTGAATAGCTTTGATCGGTATTCAGAGAGCGAACCAACATCTCGTAGATCCGTCACACACACACCACTTTGCGGTTTGCTAACCATTTCTCCAAAGGATAGAATGTGATCCAAATTGACTGCCTTATAATGGAAGTATTGTAATGATCTAATTAGTTCGATAATATCTTCAAAAAGTAAAATAACTGACAAGAAAACACTCATTCACCAAGAGACTAAGAGAGAATGCAGAGTGATAAGCAGTACATAAACAAACCTTTCCGAATCAACCGTTCATCGCGCGCGCTTTCAAATATTTTGAATATTACCGCGAATATTTAATTTGACGGACTACAAATCATCATTTGTACACTTTTCATTGTAATTCTTTCTTAATTTTCTTGATTCTTTTCTTATTTATTGGATCTGTTGTCCAAAAAACGGCGCTTCCACTTGGAAGCCATTTTTTTTTTTTGGAAATCGATCGGAAATCGATCGAAAATCGATAGGCCTTAAAATCTGTCAGAAACTCCTAAAATCGATCAGAATTCGATCGTTCATAATCGGCTTGCAGCAACATTTCCGCCTTTGTGAGGTCTATAATCTTCGGTGAAATAAACAACCACGCATCTTGCTTTAAGACGTTGCAGTCGTTGAACTTTCTTCCCTCAAAGACGAAAAAAGGGGTCTTTTTAAACATTTTCGGAATTGGATCTCCCTTGAGATGTATGAAAATGGACTTTTGGAATGTGATTCAAAGTCTCAACAACATTAGAGCCTAAGTTAAGTATTGTTTAGGTCATTAAGTTTTAGTCGAATGAACTTTGTCCCAGCAAACATTTGTTAGTGATAACCCTTCTTAGCCTCAATAAGGGTGGCCTTATTTCGATGTTCACAAAAAAACTACTTATATTCTTGTCTTATGTTTTTATGACAAATCGATGGCGAAACTGTGAAAACATGTGTACATCAGTTTGCTACCGCCTGCAGACTTCCCGTCACACTTCATTATTTCCAGATTTTTCAGATTCAATTGCGTGCAAAATTGTTTAAATATTTTGGGGAAACATTTTCACAAATTTCCCTCTGATTTTGGTTTTTATCAAAGAAAACTTGACAACGTCCAGGGCCGGATTTAGGGGGTGGCCACATGGGCCGCGGCCCATGGCGGCAAATTTAGGGGGCGGCAAGTTTTGCAATTTTTTTAAATGTAGTTATAAAGAAAATTCGGAATCAGAGAAAAAAATTACAATGAAGAAAAGGTGACAAAATCTCTCATTTCTTGAGAGTGTATTTCTAATTTTTTCGTCTTTCTGTGGTACAATAGACAGGACCTTTAATTAGTCGAGTTAAGACTAAGAGAGAAACCGAACACGGAATTTGGTCTGGAACGGCGCGGCGCAGAGAGCAATGATGACGAGAACTTGAGATGCAACGGAGAAACCCTCGGCGCGGCGGTCGGCATGTAACACATATTAGCGCTTACAAGACTGCATGAATACTTCACGCATTGCGTTAAAGACAGTGCGGTCGCTGCGGTCAGCAGCGGGCGGCGTGAAACGCATAGCGCCTACAAGACTGCATGAATACTTCATGCATTGCGTCAAACACAGTGCGTGCAGCAGCGGTCGGCGTGAAACGCGTAGCGCATACAAAACTGTAGGAATACTTCACGCATTGCGCTAAACACAGAGCGGTCAGCGCGGCGCGGCGGCGGAAGTTAAAATTATTAAAACCACATTTATGTTTGTTCTGTCATTATTTTTTCGTTCATTTAATATAAATGGAAGGCATTGTCCACAGAGAGATAGGTTTACGGAACTTAACTATCGCGCCAAGTTCCGTGAACTTTTGCTAGTTTAGTGTTGACAGGGCTCTCGCAAAAAATGTGTCCAACACGAGTAAACGCGTCTTATGAACCCCTCCCCCTCCGGCACGTTCACTTGATGGTTTTTATTGATGTTTCAAAACGAATGAGAAGGGGGCGGCAAAATACATGCGGCCCATGTGCGGCAAGTAAGTAAATCCGGCCCTGGCAACGTCTGAAGGCTCATACGGCGTTCTTCCTTAGACACGGCAGAAAACCTCTCTGATATTTTTCTTTTCTATAATAAAGAATAATTCTGCAAACATTTCAAGCAGTTCTGTTGTCAACCCTTCGAATGTAACTCTTAATTCAATGGATAAGGGTTTGTTATTCGACTAATGCGATTCATTGACCGAGCCGTGACTACACATACTAATACGATCCACACAGTTGGGCGTGTGCTTTCCAGCCCGAAGCAAAATTGATGTTCCGAAGGGCCGCGAGGGTGGCCAATGTGAAGAAGCACCAAAAAATATATTTGTAGAGGTCATTACACCCCTCCCCCTTCATCCCATGCGCGTCTGCCCCTATGAGGGTCGCTCTAGACGCGACGCACAGTAGATCGAGTCAAGGAGCGGTCGGACAAAATTTGGAAACTTTAAACGCTTATAACTCCGTGTATACAAAACTTTTGAGGTTCTAAAAGTGGTCCCATTGTTTTCCTCGTGAAATTTTCTTCTTAAACCACCCCTACAAGTTTAAAATGTGACGAAATAAACATCAAACGTTTCATTTTTAGTCAAAAATTTTATGTTCGACCTTTCTAATTGGCTCGATCCACTGTGAGACGCGACGGACGGCCCGCCAAGGGTCCACCCTCCTCGGCATCGATTGCGCCTCATCCCCGTCAATGGAGTGACGTCATCGATATTGAATAATATGATGAAACAGTCACGCACACACCCGTAAGATAACGACAACGACAATGACGCGATAAAGGATAATGTTACGATTAGGACCGACGGGTGACGCATCCACGCGGAGAAGGGGTTCCCGCGACCGATGTGATAGGGGATCATCCCCTACTCCGCCGTGCTAAGGAGAAACGCCGTATGAGCCTTCAGACGTTGCCAAGTTTCCTCCGATAAAAACCGAATTTACTGGGAAAATTGCGAATATTATTTTTCAAAATTCTTCAGACAATTTTGTACGCAATTTAATCTAAAATATCTGAAAATTTCAAGGAAAAATATGCGAGAAGTTGTCAAATAAATAGTGTTTTATTCAGGGAAATTCGGCAACTCTCGAATGTTTACACGGCGTTTTTCCTTAGCACGGCAGTACTGCTTCGCTTTTGTTCTTTACGTATCTATTTCCTTGATTATAAGTTAAAAAACAAAAAAAGAGACTTGCTCTTCCGCGATCGTATGATTTTCTTTGACTTTATACGTCCACCCTCCATCCTTTCTAGTGTTTCCTCATTATTTTTTTTCCTTAATTGGACCGAGTTTATCAGAAAGGAACCAACCCACATTTTCGAATGAAATTGAGTTAGAATGTTCTTGAGTTCCACTAGTCGTATATTTTCTCCTGCCAAAAACTGAGAGTCCAAAATCAGAGATTAATTTGTGAAAGAGGAGTTAAAGTTTATTTTTTATATTGGGCCTCATGCAGGAATAAAACTTCAAACCTCTTTCTCTCAGTTTCAACTTAATGTGGGTTGGTTTCTTTCTGATGAACTCACTCGGTCCAATTTCAACTGAGGGATTCTGTTACCGTGTCTCCTAGCCGTGCTACAATTATTCTAAAATATGCTGCCTCTATGAATTATTTAGGATATTCTTGGATCATTTCTTAAAAAATAAAAATATTTCTTAAAAATTAAGCAATGTCAAAAATTATCAAAGGAATAGGTACTTCCAGAACACTATATCTGCAAATGTCCCATTTTTTTGAAAGGAATGAGGTTAAAGTATAATATTGTTGAGCAATTTAAGCCTACTATTTTCATTTTCTTGATACTAAACATTTCTTTCAAGTTTGTTTGTTTTTTTTTTTTTTGTTTTTAAACACCTGCGATTTCATGATGAGCGATAAATTCAAAAAGTAGGTGCCCCTTGATGACTTGGTGAATTCGAACTATATACGAGAATAATCACTAACTAAGGCCGCAAAGAGAAATAGCGCACTGCATCGGGCATATTTCAACTTCTAAAAAGGTCGCTCTGGTTTTCTGGGTTTTTTACGTCATAAAATAATTATAATTCGAAAAAATATTGAGCACGGCTATAGTTTAAAAATTTAAGAATTCAAGTACTCATCAAACACAGAAAATTAAATTATGATCGGCATAGTTATCTTTCCTTCCCATTCCTCTCTCAATGAAAAAACCAAGAGAAAGATATTCACAAGCAGAATAGCGGGCCGCTAGAAAAAGAGCGCAATTTTAAATTTCCCGGTTTTTACAATATTCCTTGTTTTTTCTCAAACATTCCTCTGGTTCTCATTTCGTTCCGGTGAGGAATTGGAACTATGCAATGAAATTCACTTCATTCAACATGGCGCTGACCGACTGCCACCACCGTAGTTGTAGTAAATTTTTTATGAGTTTTCTACTATTTTCATCATAATCGATCAATGTATTAATGAAATTTTAGTTCATAATGTCCATCTAGTGTCTTTGTGTTCGTCAACCTTCGCTTTCATCGATATTATTGCGAGTTTCGGCAGTGTGATACTTCCACCCGTGTGACCACGCTCGGAGCGTTTTGTTTGTTTACGTGTTTCAAATTTTATCAGAGAACTTACATTTTTGTGATTATTCTCCTGCATTTCGAGTTTGCATTACTGTCATCTCATTAAATATTTTCAGTTTTTATTTAACATCAGACCAGTGTATTAGCCGTCGAGAAATCATTATACTTATCGAGGAAATCGGTTGTGGAATGTTGACACAGCTCAGGACAAGAATGTTCGTTTTCACCCCAATTATGAATTAAAAGTACGAATGTTTCACATCTATCAATGAGATTCTCAGTTGACTTCAAATAATTATCAGGTTTTTTCGCTGTCATGTGACCAATGCTGAATTTGTTTTCCTCCTTCACGAATGGATACCAATGCCCCCTCAAACAATATTGACACTATTTATCAAAGAGCCCCCTCCTGATAACAAGAAATGTGTAAATTCAATCCGAACTTGTGGTGCGTTTTGGTGCTTTATGCTGTTATCAGTTGTTTCTCAAAATGCAGTGGCTATCTAGTAATCATCACCAACTCCAATCAACCAGGCACCGTCATATTCGAAGCCGGATTTTCGGGTGCTGGAAGTGGGCATCGAGAGTACTCGCTGAATCCACACCGCAATGGATATTTTGTGCAAAAGTTGTTTTATGTTGATCCCTCCTCCGGAAGTGTAATTCTAGTCAAGCATATTGATTGCTCTAGCATCGAATACCCTAGTTTGTTCACGTTGTATGTAGATTCTACATCAAACACAACATTGG
Source organism: Bemisia tabaci (assembly GCF_918797505.1). Taxonomy (NCBI): domain Eukaryota; kingdom Metazoa; phylum Arthropoda; class Insecta; order Hemiptera; family Aleyrodidae; genus Bemisia; species Bemisia tabaci. The sequence goes on from NC_092796.1 coordinate 21,959,881, forward strand.
AATATCTATCTGTTCCACTGCGGATATTGGTGAAAGACTGTGATGATAAGTCAGAATTCAATGGTGAGTTGATCAATGTCTTGACAGTTATTTTCTTCAGCTCTCCATCTCAAGCTGAAAAGTTAGATGATGCTTAAGTAGCAAATGTTATTTTCATGAAACGTCCTCAATGGGAGAAACACTGTAGTTTTTCCCTCCATGTGTTTGAATATCTTTACTCAGGGTGGCTAGTGACTGGGAAAAATCAAGGAATTTCGTCAATGGTCAGAGAATATTTTGTGTAGCCGGGTTCCACTTAAAAATTGGGTCCACTGCGGACCAGCTGATCGCATTGTTTGCCAATGTTTTGACCACATTAATTACTGAGTGCCCTAATGTTTTTGTAAAAAAGTCAAGGAATTTCATCAGAAGAAGTCAGGGAATGGTAAAATGAAATTTTACTAGCCACCTAGCTCCGCTTGCACGCCACCTTGCTAGCTCACTATCATTGAACTTATTGACTATAAAGCATAATGCCGGCGTAGGTCCGCAATCACTTATCTTGTTTGCGGAGTCTGAAAATCTCCATCTCTATGTTACTTTTTTTTGGCATCATTCCTTGAAGTTTATGCAGAATTTTCTTTGCACAGAGAAAAAAATCACGGTAGTTTTAAAGAATTGCCATAGAGTAGTTTTCTGTTTCAAAAATAAATTATGACAGGAAGTCTGCAAGGTTGCAAACGGAGTTATGTGATTGCTGACTTACACTGTCGATAAGTTAGTTTCAAGTATTCATATTGTTGAATTCTAAACTTCATATTTTAAGACAGGAAAATACTGCCAAGCCCACACTATTTTCCAGGGAAAGCAAGGCCCATAAGTTCAAAACTTTCAAATAAAAATGTTTGACTCTAATTAAATTTTTTTAACTTTTTGGCCTTTCTGTCTCTGAAAAATAGTGTGGACCCTGCACTATTTTACGACTTTGTTGCATACAGTTTGGGCCATATTTTTTGGGGTTCTTTTCTCCATACTATACTTCTATGAGACCCAATTAAGTTCCTCAGTCAATTAGTCTACTTGGTTGTAATTTACAAAATTCCCTATCTAGTGAAGTAAGTAATTAATGATAACTCCATGAAATGCTCAGACATGAGGAATTAAGCTTTCGTTACGATCATCTTTTATTTAAGGTAAATATCTTACTGATGGTCAGTTATGTAGTAAGCAAATTTTTTGCTGAAAATTAGTAAAAATCCCAAATTTGCCCCTCTGAAATCATTCAGCAAACTTTGAATTCCAAGGTAAATGATATGCTGATCTGACAAGCAATAATTTTATCAGAGGTAAATCTTGTCTTTTTTGTGAAAGATTCTTCCAGTGCTCAAATAAAATCAATTTTTCACATTTGCAGATGCTGATGCACGAGCATTCATTAAATTATCAGAAGCAAAAGAGTGGTTTAGTGAAACACTAGCATCGTTTGTGATTCCTGGTAGCAGGTGAGAGTTTTATTTTAAAGCATTTTCTTCAATTTTTACATGTATGCTTTGCAAAAAATTTAAGGTTTGTAAGATTTTCTTGAATGCTAAGTAGGTACTGTATGTGATTCAATAACTACAAAGCCATACAAATTAGCAGTAGCCTGCTCCGAAGTGTAACACCTGAAGTTTAGCTAAGAGGTAATCTTTTTGGTAGTCTTTATTTGGTTCTGTACAAATTGTATTAAATTCTCTTCATCTATATTCTGCACTTCTGACTACAGTAGACTTTTGGAAATCAGTTAAGTACATGCAGGTTACTCTCCCGTTTTTTAAAAAGAATAAAAAAATTTGAGAGGTTTTGCAGTGAGTTTCTTATTTTTATTACCTAATGGGATCATCAAAAGATGAAATATAAGTCAAGCCCATCTTCAGTAAATATAGCCGCTTATATTGAAATGGTTGAAATCGTCCTGTAAATGCACTAATTCTGCATGCTTTTAAATATTATAATTTATAAGAATATCTGTCTCCTTCCCACCCTCCAATTCTGCTGAATGTTGACACTATCAAAAGTAAAAAAAAAAAAAAAAAAAAAAAAAAATGCCCTCCAGTATGAGTAACAATTTTTAACATCCTCCTATTAAACGTGTCCAACAGAAATATGAGTCGGCTATCAAGTTGTCAATTTTGAAAACCCCCTCAAATTCTGCCTTGTTGATGCAACGAGTAAGACGTTAATATTTGAATGGAAAATTTGGTTTCCCTCCAAGCCAGAATTCATCCCTCCAATTATTATTAATAATGCAAGTTTGTTGTCACTCTACTGTAATATCTCAAGTAATTGCAGTCAACTCTGAATAACTCTGAATCTTTTAAAGTTCAGAAAATATCCTATTGAAACGAAAATACACCCCTCTGAAATATAAAGGCATCATTATCATCTCAAATAGAAAGAAAGACTTCCGTCCTCTTTATTTTTGTCGAACCACTTTAATGTAGTTCTGCTAGTATTCCAAGTTTTTTTTAGTAATGGAAAACCCATCAGCTTCTCTTATCTAATTTAACTTTCACTTACTTTTGTGCAGTTTTGAGCCAGGACTATTGGCCTCCCCACCAGCAGAAATCTGCCTGAAGCAAAGTCAGTTGCTTACGAACGTTGGATCAGCCCTGATTCCTGCTTCCATATCCCAGCGATGCAGAATCAAGTACATCGATGTGAGCGATCAAAGATTTAAGTTCGAAGAAAGCATTGGAGACCTTGTTGCTGCACAAGATGTTTGCATACCAGCTGAGCCATCTTGGGATGTTAGACTCCTTTTTCAATACACTTGCGATGGAATTTTTGATATTGTGTCTCCCAGTGAACACCATATTAAGGTATTTATTGAACACTTTTCTCCTATGTAATCAATAATTATGTTGGGTTATTTTCTGCAAATCTTTAAAACAAATATTCTCCAGGAATCTAAAAAATGCAAAATAAAACTGTGTTTTGTATCCAACTGACCATCAAGATTTTGGCTTATCTATAAAAAAATCGCTATCAAAATTTTCAAGAGTTAACCATACTGTGGCTCTGAACTGCCTCCAACTTGGAGATGAGCCCAATGGTTACCAAGGAATCTTACCAAGTTACCAAGTAGTACTGTAATCTTTGACAGTCAATTATGTTCCTCCTAAAATGTTCCATCCTACCAATTAGTTTTACTCTTTATTTGTTTTGAATTATTTTCAGCATTTATTGTGGGCCTAGGAGGTAATGAACAAAACCCTCCTTTAAACTTTTTATTAAAATCTCCACCCTCCTCTCTCAAAGAGCAGCATGTGTAACATGTGTCAAAAAATTGAAACAGCCTCTACCTCTCCTTCACTTTCTTTCTTGCATGTTGCTGTGTCAAACTCCTTCATAGACACAAAAATTAGGCTTGTTAGTCCCTTGAAATTCTGTTATGTTGATAGAACACAGCTCCATATCATATTTTTCATTTTCTACTTTATTTGTTTTTAAATATCAATCTTTGCTTCATTGCAGATCGTATTCTGGTACAGAAGAGACTTCAATGACACCAATCGAGTGCGCCGAGATACGCGTCAACCAGGACCACAATTTGAACGCGCGCTGTACGTTGCATCCATAAGTGAAGAGCAGCCCCCGGGCTTGTCTGTCTGCTCTGTCGTTGCTCGAGATGTAGAAGGCAGTAGTTCTACGTACTCCATGGTCTCCCTCCTAGACGCAAGGACACAGTCTTTGTTTAGTATTGATACCAAATCTGGTCTAGTCTCTACAGCTGCAACGTTAGACAGGTTTGTCACCTCAATTGTTTATATTTCCTGCATAATTATTTATTTTCTCTTTTTTAATAAAAAAAATCTCACCAGAAGATTTTATTGCAGTAAGATTACACATAGTTAAATTTCCTAGTCAATCGTTTATGAGTCTACCATGGTCCGCTTTCAAACATTTTGTGTGGCTAACCACAGATTTTTCTTACCATCTAAGAAAGAGAGTCAACAAGAGTGACTTTCGTTATTCAATAAATCATTCTATTTTGACCCTAAGAGTATTCTGAGAAACTTAATATTAAAATGTATCATATCTTGCAATATATTCTCAAATGTATAACCCAAAAACCATCTGACTCACTGTTAATTATTACAATGTTATGAAGCTCTTTATGACACTTGTTATTATAAAAGGAAGGAAACATTTACGTTTGATTCGTTAAAGTTTAGAAGTTTGGGTCCCCCCCAAAAAAGGTTAGTTTAGTAGGTTGGATACTTTGAGTACCAGTATTTAGTCCATCTATCTGTGATCTGTAATTGAGCTCAAAGACTGTTTCAATCAAAAATTTTAGCACATAGCTGAAGTACCAATATCAAACTCATCTTGACAGGGTAGTAAGAAAGTAACAAGAAAAAAAAAAAAAACATTGAAAATGTGCCCCAAACTGTATGTACTGAACAAGGTGATAAAATCACACTATTTTGAGAGGAGATCAAGGCTAAAAAGTTCCAAAACTTTTGGAGCTCTTTAGCCTTGCTTTCCGTGCAAAATAGTGTGTATCCTGCACTATTTTACCATATTGTAACAGTAAGTATACAAGTAAGTCTTTTCTGTTATTTAGGGAAGTCTTGGACGTCCACTATTTTCGAGTAATAGCAACAGATTCGGCGTTTCCGCCACGGTCCTCTACCACCACTCTTCAGATCAACGTTTTGGATGCAAATGACCATGCCCCTGTGTTTGAGGCTCCTAATGCTGAGTATGAGGCTTCCATTCGTGAGTCTATTCCTATTGGCTCCTCCGTGGTGACAGTTCGTGCAACGGACAAGGACATTGGTCACAATGCAGAGATAGAGTATTCCATCCAAAGCATCAATAGTGGAGGTAAGCAGAACCTTTCTTTCAAAAGCTATCATCAAAGATTATTCTAAGTTTTTTTGAATTGTTAATGCTCAAATATGTTTTAAACTCTGAGCTTATTTACCAACTGGCAAAAACAATTATTTTTTAAAAGGTCTACATTTTGAAGCACTGACACAAACTTCAACCTTTTTGTTTTTAATGCTTATTGCTGTACCGTATTATCAATCCAGAATTACAGCCAAAATAAGAAAATTTGAGCCAATACCTTTATGTTTTCAATTGTAGATTCCCTCCCCTTCTTTTTTTTCAGCCATTGTCACAAAACCACCATGCATAACACTTTCGGAATGAAATAGCCTTATTCAATTTATGTATCGATAAATCTTCAGTCACTGAAATAACGTTAATTATAAGAGACTGTGAAATTTTGAATGTCATGATTTAAACAATCTGCTTCAAATATCGAAATTCTTCAAAGTGTCAAAAATGTATTTGATGTAAAGATGTTTAATGTATAATTTTTTTTTTTTTCACATTATTTTCATTTCAACTTTTGGAATCATTTCGAAATTACTTTAATGGCTCACTCTTAATATTTTCAGAGGTGGAGGGGGGGGTCAGAAAAATTGAATGCCCTCTCTCAATATTTTTTTTATTTTAGATAACCATGAAAATTTTCCTAGAAAAATGTGTTAATGAACACTCTTTCAAACATCAATAATAACTTAATTTCTTTTTCAGGTCTTGTTGCATCAGAACCGGGCTCTGAACCATTCTCTCTTGACGGCAAGTCTGGTGTTCTGATAACACGACTCACTCTTGATCGAGAAACCACAGAAGTTTTCACTATTATTGTTATAGCAACAGATCAAGCTTTGCCAGCCTCAGATCGAAAATCCTCCACCGCCACAGTTGTTGTTCACGTATTAGATGACAATGACAACTACCCGCAGTTTTTGGAAAAAGCATATTCAGTCAGTGTAGATGAAGATACTAACTTTGCTCAGTCACCGGTCATCGCAACAATTAAAGCCATCGATATAGATGAGGGTCAGAATGCAGCTATTCGTTATGCAATTATCGGTGGCAATACCCAAGGACAGTTTTCAATCGACAGTCAATCAGGAGAAGTCACACTTGTGAAAAGCTTAGACTATGAAGCTTTGCGGAACTATAGACTCATAATCCGAGCTCAAGACGGAGGTAGCCCTAGCCGATCAAATACAACGTCTCTACTGATCAACGTGAAAGATGTCAATGATAATGCCCCGAGATTCTACACCACTCTCTTTCAAGAGACAGTTTCTGAAGCTGTACCTGTTGGGTATAGTATCGTACAAGTGCAAGCTTATGATGCTGATGAAGGTGATAATTCTCTTATCAAGTATAGTCTGTCACCGCGTGACTTGGCAGGCTCACCAGCGAATGAATTGCCAATATCAATCGATGAGACTAGTGGGTGGATTGTGACATCAAAAGAATTAGACAGAGAAGTAAACAACAAGTTTCAGTTCCAAGTTCTAGCAACAGACCATGGGTCGCCTCAAAAAACCGCTACCGCAAGTGTTGTCATTTCAGTACAAGATGTCAATGACAATGATCCTACATTCAATCCAAAACAGTATGAAGCAGTTGTAGGAGAAGATGACCCTCCTGGAACTCCCGTGACAAGTGTCTCGGCAACAGATCCTGATGAAAACCCTCGCCTTCACTATGAACTATCTGGTGGAAACACACGCAGTAGGTTTATGATCACAACCCAGAATGGCCGTGGACTTATCACCATCGCTCAGCCATTGGATTACAAGCAAGAAAAGCGATTCATCATCACCGTCAAAGCTACCGACTCGGATGGCAGGTTTGATACTGCCACAGTGTATGTCAATGTCTCAGATGCTAATAACTTTGCCCCAACCTTCGACAACCCTCCTTACTCTGCAAGTGTGTATGAAGATGCACCAGTTGGCTCCACGGTTTTAGTTGTCACGGCTACTGACAATGATGTTGGGCAAAATGCACTAATTACATACTCTCTTGCTGCAGGCAATGCACCAGAATTTACCATTAATTCGCAGACAGGAGCAATTATTACAACTAAACCACTAGACAGAGAAACAACAGGGGGCTATCTTCTAACTGTCACAGCGAAAGATGGTGGGGTTCCTCCGCAATCTGACACAACAGATGTGGAGATCACAGTTTCAGATGTCAACGATAACAAGCCATTATTCTCAAAGCCAGCATATACAGGATCAGTATCAGAAGATGCATTAGTTGGAACAAGCGTTATTCAAGTGATAGCAACAGATGTAGATTTTGGACTAAATGGACGAATACGTTATGCTCTAGGCAATGATACTGAAGCCTTTGTCATTGACCCAGCATCGGGTGTCATCAGAACCGCCAAACCTTTAGATCGTGAAAGTGTGGCCCAGTACGAAATAGAAGCATTGGCGATCGACCGTGGAACACCGCCATTAACAGGAACAGCCATGGTTACCGTCAAAATAGAAGACGTTAATGACTCACCTCCAGCATTTGAGTCAGATAAGCTGACATTGTATATCCCAGAAAACTCACCAATAAGCTCGACAGTGGGCGAAATCTATGCAAAAGATCCAGATGAAGGGCCTAATGCAGTTGTGCAATATTCTGTCATTGGTGGGGAAGATTCGAACAGTTTTTCGTTAGTGAGGAGGCCTGGCTCTGACAAAGCTGACCTTTTAACGATGGTTGACTTAGATTATGAGAGTGCCAAGAAACGTTACGAACTTATAATCCGCGCCGCCTCTCCTCCATTGAGGAGTGATGTGCATGTAGAAATCATTGTCACAGACGTCAATGATAATGCTCCTAGATTGAAAGACTTTTTAATTATATTCAACAATTTCCGAGATTGTTTTCCATCAGGCGTGTTTGGTAAAATTCCTGCCTTTGACGCTGATATCTCGGACAAGTTGTCTTTCAGAATTATCTCTGGAAACAATGCGAACTTAGTGAATTTAAATGAAAGCACAGGACACTTAAGTTTGTCACCGCAGCTCAATACAAACGTGCCGAAAGTTGCGAACATGGAAGTATCAGTTTCGGATGGAATCAATGAAGTGAAAGCTTCAATGCAGTTAATGGTACGGTTAGTCACAGATGAAATGTTGTTCAGTTCGATTACAGTTCGTTTAGCTGACATGACAGAGGAAGCCTTCCTGTCCCCTCTCTTCAACTTTTTTGTAGAAGGCTTAGCTGCTATAATTCCATGCCCAAAAGAAAACGTCTTTATCTTCAGCATCCAAGGAGACACTGATGTCAGCTCAAAAATTCTCAATGTTAGCTTTTCAGCAAAAAAAGCAGATGGAAGTTTCTACACTCCACAATTCCTGCAGGAAAGAGTTTACTTGAACCGTGCGGTTTTAACACGATTAGCAACTGTGCAAGTTTTACCTTTTGATGACAATCTCTGCGTCCGAGAGCCATGTTTGAACTATGAAGAGTGTTTGACAGTCTTAAAGTTTGGTAATGCATCAGGCTTCATTTCGAGTGACTCTGTTTTATTCAGGCCAATCTATCCTGTCTCAACTTTTTCCTGTCACTGCCCAAAAGGGTTCACAGGCAGCAGAGAACATTATTTATGTGATACAGAGGTAAATTTGTGTTACTCAGACCCATGCCTGAATGGAGGCGAATGCAAACGGAAGGAAAGTGGGTACTCGTGCATTTGTTTGCCCGGTTTCGCTGGTGACAACTGTGAAATTGACTTGTCCAAAGATACATGTAAACCTAATGTCTGTCAGTCTGATTCTTCATGTACTCCACTGCCACAAGGTGGATTTTCCTGCAACAACTGTGCATCAGGAACAACATTTGAGTATCACAACAACTTGTGTCAACTGCGTGGTCGCAGCTTCCCTAAACACTCATTCCTCACGTTTCCTTCACTGAAGCAACGCCATCGTTTGTACCTGAAACTCAAATTCGCCACTTTGGAAAGTTCTGGATTATTGTTGTACAATGGTCGCTACAACGAGAAACATGACTTCATTGCCCTGGAGTTGATAGATAACGCCCGCTCCTTACAGTTCTCTTTTTCACTTGGTTCAAGCACAACACGCGTCATTGCAACGTCACCTACTGAACTTAATGACGGCAACTGGCACACTGTCACAGTAGAGTATGTTAATAAAAGTGCAGTTCTAAGTATTGACGATTGTGATGTAGCCCTGTCCATCAAACACGGTTCTCAGTTAGGACTACACTGTGCTAACATTTCAACTCAAGTTTTGGAAGACCGTTGTGCCCTATTCACAGAGACTTGTTATCGTTTTCTTGACCTGACAGGCCCGCTCCAAATTGGGGGTCTCCCTGCCCTTCCTTCCTCCACCAGTTTCCAAGTTCAATACACAGATTTTGTTGGCTGCATTTCGGATGTTTTCATAGATCACAAACTTCTTGACCTGAACACGTATGTTGCTGACAATGGAACACTCATCGGGTGTGCAGAGAGGAAGTCTTTCTGTTCATCTCAGCCATGTCAAAATGGAGGCACATGTTACGATGACTGGGGGAGCTATAAATGTGAATGTGCAGAGGGATGGAGTGGTAAAGACTGCAGTCAGAATATTGAGCCTGCATGGCGATTTAAAGGAAATGGTGTACTTTCGTTCAACCCTCTCTTGAGATTGATTCAGCTACCATGGTTGATTGGAATGTCGGTACGAACGCTTCAGTCAGATGCCTTCCTCATCAGTATCCAGGTCGGTCAAAATAGCTCAGCAACGATCTCTTTGGAAAGTGGCTACATTGTTTTTGCATTTGATGGACAGACTGCAGCACTTGGAACAGCGCGTATCAACGATGGTGCATGGCACCGCGTCGAAATCATGTGGCAAAGTGGTGGTCAAGTGAGAATTGCGTTGGATTATGGCAAGCGCCACACTGTCAAGACTATAAATGCAAAAATTCAAGGCATGTATGTCGGAAAGATCATCATTGGTGGTTATGAAGATGAACAGAATTCAGTGACAAAACCCCCTGCCTTCAATGGGTGCGTTCAGGATGTGCGAGTTGGCAGTTCACAAAAGATAGCCCAGCAAGCGACTATGAAAATAAATGTGGAAGACGGTTGCTACGAGGGTGATGAGTGCACAGTAAATAGCAATCGCTGCCCAGTGCACAGCGAGTGCGAATCTGACTGGGAGCAGTACAGCTGTAAGTGTCATTCTGGTTACATTGGAACGTCGTGTACGAATGTCTGTGAATTGAATCCGTGCTCCAATGGAGCAGCATGCGTTTCTGCTGACAAGCCACGTGGTTATAGCTGCTTATGCGCATCAAGTAAATATTCTGGGGAGTATTGTGATGACAAAATTGATGAGACTTGCCCAGTCAGTTGGTGGGGGCATCCAGTCTGTGGACCTTGCAACTGTCCTGTTGACAAGGGCTACAACCCTGATTGCAATAAGACTAACGGTGAATGTTACTGCAAGGAAAATCATTACCAGCCAGATGGCTCAGACCAATGTCTAGACTGCAACTGTTACTCCGTTGGCTCTTTTGGCCTTGATTGCAACACCCTGACTGGCCAGTGCCATTGCCGTGCAGGTGTAATTGGGCGTAGGTGTGATGCATGCCCAAATGCTTATGCGGAAGTCACACTTCGAGGTTGTGAAGTAGTCTATGACGGATGCCCAAGAAATTTTGCTGGTGGACTTTGGTGGCCGCGCACTAAATTTGGAGATGTAAGTGTGGAAAACTGTCCGTCAGGTTCACATGGAACAACCACACGGTCATGCGATGATTTCCTTGGTGGTTGGCAGAATCCAGATCTCTTCAACTGTACGTCAACTGCATTCCTGCATGTTAAATCCGTTTTGAGTCAACTTGAACGAAATGAGCTTAGCATCACGACTTTTGTGGCCATCGAGACATCCAACACGCTCCGCCGTGCAGCAAATGAAACGCCGTCGTTGTATGGCTCAGACGTATTGCTTGGGAAACTAATGATCGAGAAACTTCTTGCATATGAAACATCGTTATCTGGTTTGAATCTGACACATAGCCAAGATAAAGATTACATCGAGAACATCCTGATAGCTCTCAGTAGGTTTGTCAACACAGATGTCACTGACCAGTGGATCAAACTTGAAGAAAAGAAGCAAAACTTGGGGATGATAATAAAAGCTCTGTTGAACTACCTTATAAATCTTGCCAAAAACCAGAAAGATACCTACACTGATCCATTTGAGATCGTAACACCAAATGTAGCCCTTGGTTTAGATGTTGTATCGTCTGAAAGTTTATACGGTTACGAAACAGAGGGAACGTTTATTGATAATGACATTCAGCTGCTGGCTAAACAGTCAGAGCGTGTAGTATTGCCTAATACGCCTCTCGTTTTACAACCTCAATTTGCCAGTCTTAAATCAGGATCAAATAATATTTTAGGCCTCACTAACTCTCATTTCATGCCAACAGTTATTTTTCCCAAGTACAACAACTATCTTCAGAACAAAGAGAAGTTTGACCCTCACTCACAGATCATGATCCCAATGGATCTGCTTGGCATCAAAGATCCATCGCAAGTAGAACTCACTCAGCACGACTTCTTAAGAGACCGGCAAGCAGTTGTTGGTTATGCCCAGTACAAGACTGTTGGACACCTACTTTCTAAACGGTATGATGAAACGGTAGTCAAGCGCTGGGGCGTAGACCTGTTGATCGGTTCACCAGTAGTATCAGTGGTTGTTATAGCCAATGATCCTGACACTGATGAAATTGTGACATTGAATAACAAAGTCCCATTGACAGCGCCAGTCAGGTTGCGGCTGTGGCTTAATGAACCTATGGTCTCTTCTCGATCCAATCCTCAGTGTGTAAGATGGACTGCAGACAATGAGTGGACCCGAGCAGGCTGTCACACAGAGCTTCCAGAAAGCAACTGGTGGAGGTCTTCAGAACCAATTCTCATCAACTGTACATGTAATCAGTTGTCAACACACGCTTTGCTGGTTGATATGATTGATCCAGAGGTGAGTGAATTCCAGCTGACGTGAATTTTATTTTTTTATTCACTCTCATTGTTCCAGTAAGTCATTATTAACACAGATCATACTGTTTTTTTTTATGTTAGCCAAACTGAATTCAAACATATTCTTAATGAGCAATGCCAAAACACTGTATCTGCATAGATATACTTTTATCCAATTTCAAAAGTATTGTGATTTTTCTCTTCAAAAGTGAAATTTATTTTTCATGGAAACAAAAATAACTTTTTATAATTTCATTTCATGATAAAGTTTGGTTAATATTATTTGTAGGGAAGATAAATACTTATTAATTACAGTATATTTCTCCATCTAGGGTATATGGTGAATGACTGGGACACGTAAAAAAAAATCAGCACAATTTAAGCTGGTCTTTTTACTTTTTTGAGACCCACCTGATTGGGTTCAAGCTAAGCTCACCATCAAACGTTGTTAAAATAAAGCTTAATCCATTGAGAACTAAATGCGATGGACTTAAATACTTTTCCTATCACATTACTTGGTGTTCACACCAATGAGTCAAGTGGTGGGAATTGCAGTCTCAGGTTAAATTTTCAAGAGTGTCAACTCAGAAAAATTTGAGCTTTCAGTACAATGTACGAATAATAAAGATTTTGTAGTGGCAGTTGATTCAAATGTTATTAGAAGATCAACAGTGAATAATGTTGCGATTCCTGCTTTTGTTCAGCATCCGCTAAACCAATTGATTTTTTAAAAGGAACTTTGAAGATCATATCTCTCTAGAATTTTGGCAGAATAGAAGTACTGTAATATGTATCAATGAATTTTATTTAGGATATTGAATTGAATTTAAAGTTGCATTTTACTTTTAATTTCAGTTTGTCCTCGAAACCTCACCTCTTGAAGATGCTGTGACATGGCTTGGATTTGCGCTGACAATTATCGCTCTGACGTTTTCATCCATGGTCCTGTCTCTATTAAAGGCGCGTACGAATTCGAGCTCAATATTTACGAACCAAGCCTTCTGTTTGCTGATAACACAGACCATCTTCCTCCTGTTATTGAAAGGACGTGCAGAAATGGTCGCTAATGAGGTGATTTTCAGTTCTTTCAAAGTATCTCTTCTTCTTTCATGTTTCATAACATAGACTCTTGTAACTCTCTAAACTAGCAGACTGCTCAATCATTCAGAAGAATGTCAGTAATACTCAAATTTCAAAATGTTAAGAAAATTTGAAGTCTCTCATTTTACACTCCTGCTTTTTTTGTGGGTGAAAGAATGATAATGTTAGAGCTCATTTTTCTTGGAGAAACTCTCTTTCATGGGTGTTACAGTAGAGTGATGTTCAATCTCATCCTTTTTTTCCAACATCTGAACACACCTTTGTGTTGCTTGCCTTTTCTAACAGTTAAAATGAAAATACAGGAGCTAATTATTCTCATGCACAGGTATTTTTTGTTTCATTTTCTTTGTGTGATGATGTGTCAGTGTCAATTCGGTTTATGAAACATTGATATTTTAACCTGTATGTGCACTAAGATTTTCAGTTCTTCTCTTTTTTCCTTTCATTTTAGAATTTGCTTAAGATTGTCTGAATGTATTTTTCAGATCCTGTGCAAATTGAGTGCCATCAGCTTGCACTATTCTTGGCTGTGTGTTTTTTCATGGTCGTTAGTTGGATCACTGCATTTGTATCGCATGTTGACTGAAATGCGAGATGTCAACCATGGACAGATGGGTTTCTATTACTCCCTCGGTTACTGCCTCCCTGCAATTGTAGTTGCTCTAGCTGTTGGAGTTCGCATAGATCAGTATGGAAACTACTTCTTGTAAGTACCACATCTGTATGTCTACGTTTTAGAAGATGCTGAAGGAAGATTTATAAACCTAAATAAGTCAATTAAGTGTGCTTTAGAAAGAATTAAAAATTATAAAGAACTAATGTAGGAAAATTACAAGCATATCCAAATCCTCAGTTCATGTGTAAAACAGAATGGTATTAATTTGTGAGGCAATGGTTCAGAGGAATGATGAGCGAATTCCTAGAATTCAAAATGAGGCGTAGTGAAATGCCTCTGCCTCTCTCTCTGCCTCAGAAAAATCGTCCAATGTGATTATATATCATGCAGCTCCTGAATTTCTCATTTTTTTGGCAGTCAGGTGATGTAGTGGAAAATGCCGCAGTGATGTTTTCCAAGTTTTATGGGAGCAAAATGCAAATTTAAGTCAGATTTGGCCACTTCAATGCACTTCTATCATCTAAATATAAATCAGAAAAAGCCTATGAATTTATTTTTATGTTTTTTGTTGCGTGCATTAGATAGCTTTCCAGAATTTTTCAAAAAAAAATATGTAGCTTGGTGTTTCTGATTATTCCTTTTCAAGTGAACCATCAAATGCTTATTATATTAAAATTCATTCATGGCAAATTAAACTCTGTCATTTTCCCATCTCTGATAATACCATTTACTTTTCAGCTGTTGGTTGTCTCTGTACGAATCAGTTGTCTGGAGCTTAATTGGACCTGTTTGTCTTGTAATATCAATCAACATCATTGTATTGCTTCTATCATTGCGTGCTGCGTTCACGCTTAAAGATCACATAGCTGGCTATGGGAACCTTAGGTAAATAATCCACCCATTTCACATAATTTTGTAAATGTGTTAATTCACATGAAGTAAGTGAGAATTGAACTAATTGTACCTTAGTGAATATCCTCTCTAATTTTACATCACAAAATAAAGCTGACAGTTATTATTGTTGAAGCTTCAAGTAGATCAATTCAATCAACTTTAAGACCCTATGTTGTTTGGAAATTTGAAGTTGAGTAAACATGTGCACAAGGTTTGGATCTCACAAAAAAATTTAGGGGCCAAAATGTTTTTCTTGAAACAGTTAATTATAAGAACCGCATGTCTTTCATTATTTCCGAATCAGACTTTTCCTAACTGATGACATATATTTATAGCTTTCTTTTACTTAATTGTATCCCTCTGAAGAGGCCCTTAGTAGATTTTAAAGTCAATTAAAAAAGTTTGTCTGGGCTCTAGCATTTTTATAGTTAGCTGACTGCGAATATATAGGTGCCAACTTTAGCCTTGATTTAAATTATGTAGGCGTAAATGAGAAATACTTAACGCATGGCGCCTGTCAGATTCAAACATTTTATGTGCAACTGTAACGTATTTATCCCCAGTGTTAAGAAAATATTTTTTCTCTTGCAGAACCGTACTGTGGTTGAGCGTTGTTCACCTGCCCCTTCTGACCATAGTCTGGATACTAGAGCTATTCTCAGCGTCCGAGCGGGAGCCGATTTTCTGCTACCTTTTAGCTCTGGCGTCAGCAGTCCAATCATGGTTCATGCTGTGTGGCTTCTGCTTTGGCAACTCCCGCATCAGGATGGGGCTCCACCATGCGGTGTTTCGCATGTTAGGGAAAAAGGTTCCTCCAATGCCGACAATAAATGATAGTGTGGATGTTGTGCATGCACCAGTCAGCCCATCGCTCAATCCAGGGGTAAGGCAACTTAATACCGCTTTGAGACAAATCAAGAGCTTTCGATAGTTATAAATCTTGGGATGTAATAAGACCAATTTCCTGCACCCTCTTTGTACATTATACACAGTTTTATTACAGTATAATATTTTCGGTTCCCTTTGAAAGATTAAAAAATATTAGAACTAAGCACTTGGAAAATATCCCACTTCCTTTGCTGTATCAGTAAGATTGTGCAACCTTTTCTCTGTATTTCTCGGAACCAAACAATTGTAACTTGAAGGCCATTTCAGTAAAAAATCTCACACATTCGAGGGCTGAATAGAAAGTAATGCATGCTTGTAATTATTTTAGGAATGGTTAAAGATTTTTTCCAAAGCAAATAAGCAAATGAAAGAAGGTATAACGACGTGTCTTTTAAAAAATTTAGCAGTTTTTGACGTAGTCACCATCGCACAATGCATTGTAGCACTTCTAATATTGCATACCAAGTTACAATTTATTGAAAAAAAAAATGGGTTGGAAGTAGCTATGAATTCAACTATTTTAAATTTTCTCCTGTCAAAAGTTTAAATCAAGTCGAAAAATTTCGAACAAGAAGATAATGGTTAAACTTTTGCCTTTAAATTAACTGTAGCAGAAATGTATGACTTTCAAACCTCTTTTTCTTGGTTCAAACTTGATGCGACTTGGTGTGTTTCTGTTGAATTCATTCCATATCTATTGTTACTATCCGAGGGTAAAACCTAGAAGTACATAGCAGTTTCAACTAAGAGACTTATAGAATACATCGTTTATGATATGACGATTCTTCCGCACAAAGGCAACACAGTTTGTCCGAATCAAGTGGGTTGTCAAGTATCTCAGTGAGTCAGACAATCACCCGAAATAGGCTTTCTCAAAAAATTTGATTTGTACTTGTTACTTACTCATCTATTACCCTGGGCTTTTGTTTCTATTCTGGTCAGTAACCTGTTTTTACAATATTATTCCAGCGCTCATCATTAGCCTACCATAACACTGGAGTAAATAGTTTTGAGCCCGCAAGAAGGAATTTTGGAATTTCAATCTCAAGCACAACTTCTAGATCAACAACAAAAACCAACAGTAGCCCATACAGGTATGATTTTTATAATGGGATTAAATTTAATTTGACGTTGTTTGTTTACCTCCCAATACTTGCCAATGCTCGTTTTTTCGAGAGTTTTTAGGGAAGCTCTGTTGTATTATCATAGTCACCTCAAGGAAATTGTAAATTTCATTGGTCAAAATTGGATGGAATGAGCCTATCATCCTGAAGAAGGATCTAATTTTTATGTTAAATCTTAAGTACTTACTATTGGTCCTGAAAAATAATTGATTTCAATAGTCAAAAATGTTTAAAGGTTTGAATATAATATGAAAAACACTCAAAATCTGTTGCCAAGAGAGGAGTTAAAAATTTGGAAATTTTTCTCTATTCCGTAATTGAATAAAGTTACATTCCTTTGAATTTTTGCAGGAGTGATGCCCAGCTTCGCCAGACATCAACCAGCACAAGCAACTACGATCAATCTGCTTCTGATGTTCCATCGCACTTTCAAAGGAGAAAAACACAACACACCTCCGACTCTGATTCAGAGGTAATTTCTTCCACTGAAGGATTTTTTTCCTCGCTAGATTTCTTATGCTTGCATTAAAGAATAAAAGAAAATAATGGTACACTTATGATCAAACCATTTATCTGGAAGGAGTCGAAGCATAAGAACAGTATCCTTCCCAAGTGTTGAAAGAGGCAGTTTAGTAATTCTTTATAACACCAAATTTTTCTTAGTAACGTATTAGTTAAATGTGTCATGAACAATCACACCAATGACTGAAGTCCTCAAGGGGCACTGAGTCTACTTTTGTTTTTCAAATACAAGCTCTGGCTTTTATTTTGCAGGCATCAGATGGTCGGAGTTTGGACTTGGCATCATCGCACAGCAGCGACGATGAAGAAACCTCAACCAACAGGTCCCAGAAACGGACTGTGAGTGCCTCGCCGTTGCCTCCCAACATCAAGGGAGATTCAAAACGGTTAACAAGTGTTGAGCCTCCTCAACATCTAAATGTTATCACTAACTCACAACTGTTTCCTAATCTGAAGCCGGTTTATCCATCCCGGTGGGCTAGTCACTTAACCGATACGTACAATGCAGGTACTATTTCAACATTTTCTTGATTTAATTGTATAGCTTTAAGTGCAAACATGGCAACCTCAATTGGATTTCTTTTTTTAATAATCTTTATTTTATAAGGTTCAATTCAGATACTTTTCTCTCCAATTAAATAAAATTGGTTTTGAAATATTTTCTCTCGGTAAACACAAAGTAACCAGAGAACAAAATTAAACCAGCCATGATTAAGATGCTTCATTTGCAATATCTGTCACTGATTGATTATTTAGAGCGTTAATTGCATTCACCAGGAGTAGCATGCTAGAGGGAGTTTAAAAGCCAAACTAGCCGTGAATCAATCGATTTTTTTCTTTCCTGACATTCATTCTTGATTCCTCTGACTAAGACTTTAGTTCCAAATTTTATAGTATTGATGAGCTGTTCCTAAAAGATTATGTTTCATGCTAATTTGTTGTTTTGTTGTTATTGTAATATTTTCATTTGTTATTGACCCGTATTATGGCTGTAATTGCAGCTTTTTATGTACAAGAATTTTAAAGTAAATAAATAAATAAACCTCTAGACTAGGTAATCCTAAATGGTAAAAGATGGATACTCTTTGTCATATCTAATCCTTCTCTAATTTTGTTTTTAAGTGGAAGAAGAGCAAGAGCCATCACATGCACACCGCTGGCAAGGAATGCTCGGATCCACCATCACAGACAACGAAGCCAACATAGTCACTACAGCGCGAATGACCTATGAGCCAAAGCTGATCAACTCAGACTCGATTTTAGGTCACACGCAAGACATTTATGATGAGGAGTATAAAAAGGCAGAACTGGGACATAGGCTGTACTATGATCAAGACGTTACTCCTGGCTCTGATGTTGAAGAGAACAAGTCCACGCTTGGAGACAAATACTCATTTCCCTATACTGGTGAGTTGAACTGATTAGATTGGCTTATTGTAGGCAAACTCAGTGTTTCTCATTTTTGATATCAATGTATTACTTGTGATTATCTCACAAGTATGCATACACCTGTTGCTGTGCTAAGTTTTTTTTAACTGGCGCAATAATTAAAATCCTCCCACTGTTTTTCTAAAATTTTTACCTTTATTTTCTACATTTCATGCTACTCAACAGCAGAGCATTGTTAAACTCTGTCTTTTAGCATTAAGTGCACAATGCTTGGTTTAGACTTCTGCCATTAGCCTACTGTAACTTGATCAGTTGTTTTGACCGATGCAGCTGTCAATAAGTATAAAAATTGGTTAAATCCCAGTGAATTGCAATCAGTCCAGTACCTGCTTCAGCGCATCTAAGTTCAAGTACATATCAAAAAAAAATTTCTCCAAAGATAACATATAAAATGTCAACTCAAGGGGAAAAAAAACACATTTTCAAGGGAAATCTTCTCCAAAGGGAAAACTTTCTTCTATCTTTTAATTAAAAAACTGGTCAATTTTTTGGACTCCATTGATATGTGAAGGCAACACTTTCAATGGCCTTTTTTATACCATCCTCAGATTTATTTTACTCCCTTGATCCTTCTATAATTTTTCATCCTTTACTCTCTGAATCCTCATCGAATTTCTCTTTCCTTTGCTCTACAGCCGAAGAGGACCACTGCCGTGGCTCGCCCAACTTTGTGAGCGATCTTCAGAACTCGTACTCAAACAGCGCAACACTGCTGCACAATCGAGAATTCACGGAGTCGCCGTATTCGCACCACAGTGCTGAAGCCAGCTACATTCCAAGTAGTGGTGCTCGAGTGTCACCGTATCAGAACCTCGACCGAGCGCAGTACTCGCATCTTGAGAGCCATCCGCGGCATGTTCAGATGCAACACAGATCAGAGCACCCCATTGAAGATATTTCCGAGTCTGAGTGAGTATCCTGTGACATCAACTTCCTAAAGATTATTTGCAAAGCAAAAAATTGTTCGAAATCCAGTTCTCTGAAATTGGCTGGTTTTTGTTCTTAGGTCATTTGCAACGTTTGCTTAGTTAATACACTTCACCTGAAGTGTGTATCTAGTGTAATTTTTTCAATAATCTTTCAACAAATTAATTGCAGCTCTTAAAAACTTTACTTTTTCTATTCTTCATATATACGCTCTGCTTATCATGAAAATAACTTTTTCACTTAGTTTTGCTTGAAAAAAGATTTTTAAAGCCAAAGATTTGAATCATGGATGAACAGAAGAAGCCCAGTTCGTTTTTAAATGAAGTAAAAAAGTACTTTTTCTCTGCCAAGGTCTCTTAATCTTCTTTCATCTTGGAAATTTCAATCTTGTTTTTTACTTTCTCTCATTAATCTTACTAGACTGTCTCAGATCTGTGACGCTTCAAAATAGATTACATGGATTTATTTTGATCAAAGGTTACAATAAGGAACTAGTAATTCCATATACTAGTTCCAACAATAGTAGTTCTGAAATACTATTGTTGGCTCATTCCAGAAACAACATATGCACCATTATTTTCCTTATTTTGATAGGTGCTTCTATGGATGAGTCAGAAATATTAGTTCCTTTTTGCAAAATGAAGTTCAGCTGGATCCAAACGAAGCAGTTGTTGGCTTTTTTAAAATTTATCATTCTTTCATAGAGCAGCAAAACTCAGATTAGCCTATTGCTTTTTGATTTGCTTTGTGTGGATCCTATTCAGTAGCATTGATACTCGCGTGTGTGACAACCGGAGCAGTTTAAATGACTCACAATCCGTCATTTCATAAGCAGTCCTTACAACCTATACACTTTGTCTTATATGCATGTCTTTGAGATCATTTTTGGTCATCGTAGACTTCCAGTAATGTTGATTCAATTTTTCTTCTTTTCCTTTTGTTGCCTCTTGGTGGTGGTCTATGTTTTAGAGAGGAGGTAAGGATCTAATGTATCTGATTTTCTTTTCTGTCCTTCACAGTCTGTGCTATCCTTCTTGTACATTTTAGAATTTAAAAATAGGGCTGACTGTCATCGTAGAATATTGTCAATTCATTTGTAAGTTTTGGCATTGGTCATCATGGGGTTTAAAATGTGATAGATTGCTTTAGAAATATTGCGTTTTAAAAGTAAAATTCTCATATTGGCAGTACACCAAGAAAGGTAACAATTGTGTACTTTGAGACTTGTCTTTGATCGGCTACTGGTTTCACGATAGTATTGTTTTACTCACCTATTTCAAAAACTATGATAACATGAGTAACTATCTAAGTAGATTCTCACAGTTGTTACAAGCAAGGATTAAATTTGTGATTTACCATGTCAGGGGAAATTTAATAAACTTTGTTGTTCAAACGTTAGAAACAGCATTTGCCGGGCAATTTGAAAAACTTTGTAACTACACCTTCATCATCGTTTTGAGAGAAAAACCACTTCGTCATTTGAATATAGTCTTGCGGAAAAGGCAGGCCTCCAAAAATTCATGAGCCCTGGCGTCCGTTGTTAATAATGTCTAGCATGGCTTATGCCAAAATTTTCAATTAATTTTGACTTTCGTCATGCAAAAAATGGTGAGAGCCCCAAGAGCCTTGCTAGGCATCATGAAATTTATGGCAAACTAAATTATCATGGAGTATCATAGCAAAGGAACAAAACAAGGAAACAAGGCTGAAATATATGTGTATTATGCAAAATATATGTATTTTAGCCTTGTTTCCACTGTTTTCTTGTTTTGCGTCTACTATTTCCGTTTTGGGCTGCCTTTGTACCTTGGTCTTTGTTCATAGCAAAGGTATATATTGGGGTTGCTTTTCAACTGGGAGGTGAACTAATAATCCTTGCAGTCAGGAAAGTGTCTGATATCTTATTACAGGTAGGAGTAGATTTTCGTGGGTAGGAAGGAAACATATGCCTGTTTTCCTGACTGTTTCTCTTGTCAATTTCCATTTGCAAACAAATTAAGTTTCATCCATTCTTTTTACTTTCCTGAGATTCTAAAATATTGTCAAGACTGGTGAAATAATCCATCGTAATGAAAGTTTCAACTAAACCTGCTATGAAGTAATTATTCTTAGGCCATTGATAACTGATGAATGTGTGTTGTTCTTTTCCAGGAAAGATACCAATGAAACGCCTGTCTAGCAAAGATAATCCACTCTCCAAAGTGCTGTTACAACATGGTGCTCCCTGGTAGAGAACCAGTACCTGAATATTGGTAACATTTTGTAAAAGTTTAACTTTTGGGCACATTATGCCCAGCCTGTATATTTGTAAATTTTACCAAAAGCAGATAAAAATCTCTGCACTCTATTGCCATATTTTAAAGCCATATAAGTTTTCATTCTTTAGTTTGTAAATCTTATTTTTTTAGACCAAACTACACAAATTTGCTCTCACTCCAACATAATAAGAGTGTGGAATGGCTGTGAGACTCAGAAAATTTAGGAATTTCAGCGATACTGTCATCTACCTAATTTTCGAAGCTATTTGTTCACCTAATTAATTTGGTGGATCGATCAAAAAATAAAAATTTGTGCAGTTTGGCCTTGGCTTTTCAATAGCTCAACTGAAGCAAATTCAGTCAAAACCGCATTTATTTTTTTGTTAGCTATTCAATTTTAATAACATTTTAGCCAATTTTTTTGTTTTCAAAAATCCTTCCCCTAAGTGTCTGTGAAAAATTACTGTTTTTTTCACACGCATTTATTATGAGTCATTTGATGCTAACTTCAATGGGAATTATGCCTCAAACGAAACCATTTATACGCTAATTCATCCTTAAGAAAGAAATTTGTTTAGTGCTGAAAGCATGAACTACCCGGCCTTGTAAATGATGTATGTTTTTTTTTCAAACGATTACTAAGAAACATTACAGAGGATGATCGATCTTTGTTCTTTTTATGTTGCACAAATTATGCAACTCTCAGTTTAGGCTGTGAAAAACCATAAGCATTTACTTTTTATGGATGATTTTTTGTTTCTATTGCGATAAACAGCAACTGAATGCCCACACTCTTTTTGTTTCAAATGAATTGAAAAGTGCGCTATTCTAAGGACATTCATTGCCCCCCCCCCCCCCTCGAAGGGCTTTTCATGTGTATATGTATGTACAATCAAATTAATTTATTTTACAAAGTGTGTATTTATTTCTTATATATAACTTATGACCAGGGCTCCCATGGAGTTGTTGTATTTTTATTTGCTTTTTTATTTTGGCCAAAATGATTTAAAACACATTGTTACACTCATCAGATTCATGATATCAGTATTAAAAAATATTGACTGAAATTAGTTAGCCATGGGTCTGTTTTTCAGATGCCTGCCTAAAAGCTCAAAAATAATAACGAAATAGAAATTTTGAATTATGTTCTTCTATGAAACAGTTAAAATAGACGTTTCATTCATTAATTCAGAGTCAAATGTTTTCAGAGTTTAGCAGTTGAAGTTTAGAAGAAGGCTGGAAGCTTAGCTTTCATTTTTAATTGGAACTCTTTGCCAAGTCCTACAATAATTACTCTGCCAAGTCAAAAATAATTTTGATTCAAAATTAAACAGAAGTATTCTGTAAAAATGCGGTTAAAACCGTTTTTGAATTAAAAAAGTATGCATTTAGCTTTTAAACATTTTTATGCAGTAGCTGCATCAAGTTCCTTTTTTGACATGAAATAATTTCAATCGTACTCTACTCTCATTGTTCTGCCTGCTCCCCCCCCTCTTCTTTTCTTTTGGAAAAAAGTAAGACTGATTTATTCACTTTTCAATGACTGTATGTACTCAAACGTTTTCATACTAATGGCTAGCGAATTTAAAAATGCTCATTGTCCTTTTTATTAACTCTATAATGTATAATTTTTTAAACTAACTGTGTCAGTTGCTTTGCACATTTTTTGTCCATTTTTTCTTTTATATCTTTTATATTTTGATTGTTTTTAATCATGGTTGTACTGTAAGATTAGTATTTATCTTGAAAGCCATTGAGTAGAAACAGAAAAGAAATGCATTTCCTACAAGAAATTTTTAATAACAAAGCTCTAGAAAAAAGCATGTAAAATTGCCTTTGGCAAGACGTAAAATATAATAACTCATAAGCCCTATTGGAATGATTATTATTTGATCTTTTGAAGAGTTGTAATTTGCTACAGCAGTTGATTTTGTGTACTTAATGTTTCTTATTCTCATATTTTTTAGCAATTTTATTCTCCTTTATCTGTCCTTTTCCAAGTACTTAATTTTTTTTGTTTTAATTGAACATCACATTCCAACAGCTAAGCTATATTTTTCTTTGATTTCTCTTTGGTACTGGTTATTTTTTCCCCATCTTTTAGATATTTTTGACAAAACATTCCTTTTTATTTTGTGATATTATTTTTATTTTTCTGTACTTAATGTTTCTTGCCATGTTATTGCCCTTTTTCGTTTTTTCTTACGGTCATCCATCAAGTTAAGTTAATATTTATGACCCTCAAAGTGATCTGAAATAGCTTGTAATTCTCTCACTTAACTTTAAGGTTGTCAGAATTCAAATTTATTTCATAAAATGATATTTTTTCACCTGAAGTATAAACGTTTTACACGTAAGTAGGATTAAGGATCCCTGCAATTTACAGACTGCAAATCCAGGGTGAAACAGCAGGAACACATATTTCGTTAGCGAAGTTCCAAAATCTCAACTTCCATTTGATTTTCTCAAAGAGAACAAACCAACTCTATTGTCTTAAATGTTCCTAAGATATTCTTAAAACAGAGAAACCAAAATCAGATAAGTTCTCTAAACAATGATGTTTAGTATTTTTCTTTTTAAAAAATAAAGTAAGATAGGAAGTCTGCAATGTTGCAAGTCGAGATATGTGCCTGCAGCTTCACTGTTCGTAAGTTTTGTAAGGATGGAAAAAAATATTTTGCAGCAATTCTTTTTGATATTATTTAGGCTCCTTGATGTTTTACAACGATGATCTTGGAAAAGTTCAATTTTAAAATAACCCGAGAATAATCAGGAATAATGCCCCTCATTTTTATATTATCAGGAGAAGTTTCTCTACAAATAATTTTATTAAAAATTAAAGACAGAATCTCAGGCATTTATTAGTTTTTTATATTTTAAAAGAAACAGTATTTAATTTTTTTTGTCTTTTTTGCCCTTATATTTATGTCGTAGCTGTTGTATGGACTAAGTTGACATTTTCTAATTTGCCATAAGTGCTAGATGTTGAGCGAGTAAAATTTAGAGTCCACAAGATAAAGTAAAACTATCATGAAGGATTATCTGGCTATGAAAAAATTGGAAGTATCCAAGTTTAAGGTGGGTCAACTTCAGGCATGAATTTGAAGTCAGGCACCATGGTTCTATGTTGACAAGGTTTTACTGGCCAATTGTGCCAGAGTTGTAAAAATTGCAAAATATCCAGTATTTTCCCAAACAAACTAAGAATCCGTTACTGTGATTGAATTTCTGATGAACTGTTTGTAAATAAGTATTTATAACAAAATATCTGATGTTTGTACTTTTTGCATTCTATTTTTTTGAGCTAAACGCTTTTTAAAGTGACAAATGATTTTAAAATTTTTAACCCTCTAAATTTTTTCGTAAGTAAAAAAGTATTTTCTATCTCTAAAGTTTTTTGCCTGCCTTTTTATAAAATTGCTTATCTCATTAAAATAACGAATTAGCTGCTTTTTAAGCAACCTACTCTTGAAAATGTTTTCTTATCCATCCCTGGAAACATTTTATAATTTATTTTAAAACGCCTTGTCTCATGAAAATGTCTAAACAATTGTCAATTGAAACAGTTTTGAAGTGCAAATTGAATCTAGGTATTTAAATTTTTATTGCTTCAATTTTATTCTTAAGCCAATGTACAAAAGGTGTTAAAATGTTTACAAGATTAACTTCCGCAAACTATCCGTGTGTCATTTCCTCTATTTGTATTATTTCTCATTTTTAGTTCCTTCAAAATCTGTCCATTAGTTCTAACAAAATTCCCTATTTATTGAAGCAAATGTTTGTTTTATATTTCTCTTGATCCACTGTTCTATACTTGTGTGCAATAGTACCCTCCCGGTCCCTTTTTTTCCTGCTGTTTTGTGTTTTTTGCATCTCAAGATGATGAAAAAACACTCAAACTTTTGCTGTCTATGTAAATAATTTTCCAATGACCTGATGAAAGAAGAACCAATTATCTTTCCACTATTGCCCCTGCACAGACTTCAAGTCAATTTTAGCTAATTTAAAATCATTCTCCTTTTTTGCAACTCTTGTTTGCAAAATTAACTCTTCTTTTCAAAAGTATTATCTTGTGATGAAGAAATAATTGAATTTCCCACTGCAATTTTTTTGAAGCCTCTAATGTGAAAGTTAAGGATGTGTTCGTCCTCACTTCAATAAACCTTTATAATTTTTGTCAATTACGTTTAGTAAGTCAATACTCATGGAAAAAATGTTTGACCATCATCACAGTTTTCCTTTGAAAAAGGTGCGTTTCAACGCAGAAGCTCCACGTTTTTTTACAATATATTTTCTTTTTCTTTTTTAAATGTTGATACTCTAATTAATGATCTTCAATTTATATCGCGCTCATCTGCAATATTTTGATGAAAATAATACAAAGCATTTAAAGCATGACCTATATAAATCGTAAGCAAGGTCGACAAACAAACTTTTATTCTCTTACACAACCTGCCAGATGAATTGCCTTTGTACCTAAAATTTCCGTTAGAACAAGTCAAAAGATTGTAAAAGATCGTTCTTAGTAACATCACTCATTATGATTTTGTTTTTTTCCTCCTTTGATTTAGGTATTTTCTTTATGTTGTTGCGCCATTTTGTGATTTCGAAATTTGCTCATGTTGCCTTGTATTTTGAATAAATTGTGTCTGTATTTATAAACATGAATTGAAGTTATCATTCATTTCACCTTCTATTTATCTCCTTCAATAGGAGAGAAATCTTACCTGTTAAAACCTTCTGCGTTTATCTCAATTTGCAAGCACAAGGCTAATAGTTGGAGAGTAGTGGAAACTGTCTAGGAATTTCATTTATTTTCAGATAGCAGTAGCCATAACCTGGAGAAACTTTCAGCTTTTACAGCCCATGGTTAATTTATTTGTACTGTCAAACAACATCACCGTTTAAAAACGTTACGGAAGAACATGATTTAATTTCAATACTGGAACAGTTTTATCATGAGTTTTATCTTTGCACAGTTTTGTTCACAACAGAGGGGAGATACATTTTTACCTCTGCTATTTGAGCCGAGTTAAGCTGATAAGAGCCAACAAATGTTTTTGGAAAATTACGTTAAGAGAATTTTTGAGCTCAACGAATCCTGTATATACTTTCCTCAACGATTCAAAGTCAAGAAATAATTTTTGGTTGATGAAAGTAGAGGTCGAAATTCATATGCTTCATTGTGTCTCATAAAATGAACTCATGTAAACTGGAAACACCTTTTTTCCATTTAAACGTGATGTTTGTCTTATCCTTGCTGCTTAAGCCATGGTCTATGTAGACTACACAAACTCCTTTTTTCAAAGCATTTGCCTCCTTTTTCTACCTTGGCAAACGAGTATAAATAATGAATATAAAATTTTCTTCCGAGACCTTAATAAGGATCGCTAAGACATCAGTCATGCTTCTTGGCCTCAGAGGGATGTTAAAGAATATGGTTGTGGTAGGGTTGATAACTCTTTGATCTTCCACCCTTTTACACTCCCCCCTCCCCTCTGAAGTGAGTCTTAAGAACCAGTAGGTAGCTTGTGATTGTAAGATGAGGCACTCCTAACAGTCTCAAATTACATCATTAAAATATGCGACATAGAGGCCTGAAAGTGACAGAAACTCACTGCATTAAGTCTCCTTGCGTTTATAAAAGGAAATAATATGCCCAAAAAGTCCTTAGTATGATAAGTGATCTCGGGAGTCGAGGTTTGTGCGCTGAACATTATTCGATTTTTACTAAACGTGTATTTTTGACTTCCAAGCTGTGTCTAGGTCCCTCAAATTTCTTTTTATGAGGATTTTCAAAATGTTTGTAGGCCTTTGAGCATACGCCTCTTTCAGTTCACTATCAACTGCAAATTTGAAATTAAAAAAAAAATCATCTAAGAAAAAAGACAGTTTTGCAAGGATAAATAAATAAGCTTCAAATAATTTGAATTTGTTTCATCAACCCAGGAGTTTTCATTACTCAGATGCGGAAGCATGTACTAATGTTTCACTAGAGTTGGAGATTTCTTCATTCCTCTTAAATCTTACGTTCTACAATTTTTATCCATTTTCACTATTTTTTTTTGATAGATAATACTTGAATTTAAGTCCAAAGCGCTGTTTTTTCTCAAACTTTCAAGGCTTCGAAACGAGGAATAGAGAATTTTTACCTGTGTATTATTTAGAGAGGAGGTGTTCTGAAGTTTATTGCCATCAAAGCCATTTAATTATCCAATCTAGAACTGCCACATAAACTGCGTTCAAGAATGACATTTAAAAAAGTATTTCTGCCTTTTATGCAGAGGTTTCTTATTCTTCTTCCTCTCTTTTTTCTCGTAGGTAACATATTTATTTTCCTACCAAAGCTTCTGACACACCTAAACTGAAATTATGTATCCACCTAGGTAAAAATGAAAGATTACCAAAGTCAAATTATGTGATTATATTAATTTGTCAAATTAAAGTTAGAATATAAAATCTAATCTTTAGTAAATTATAGTTAGGAGGCAAATAACTAAACGAAAGTATATCAATTACACTGATAAAATGATTAAACTGATTATCTTTGTCCAAATGTACCAACATTTTGGATTACTGCAAGCAGTTATTTGAAAGCTAATACATCCGAATATAATGCTTGCAAAATTACTTAAGTACCTTCAGATGTTGATTAAGGATTGGGCACTATGAAACTTTAAACCATTGATAAATATCTGGATGACTAATGTGATTGTTTTTATATTTTTCAGGGTCCTGACCACGAGGCCTCTGTCTCAAAAATGACTATGGGTCATAGATTCAATCATCTTATGTTCCTTTTATGGTGCTAATAATTATTTAAATTTTTTCCAGCCACTCCTCATCTTCTCATCTTACTTTCTGTGTACCTCTTTCCTCTCTAACAAGTACAATTTTTTCTATTTTTCAGCAAACCACATTCTTCGGATCATACACGCTCTTAATTTAAAATTGCAGACCAGCTCAGACTCTGAAAATAATGAAAAGCGCAGTATAGGAACGGAGTTTTTAGGGAAACGGTCTTGGAAACCTCGCAACATTGGCTTAGAGGAAACACTTGCAATCTAAAAAATGAACTGTGAGTATTTAAAGAGTTAAGCATTGAGCATTTAGCATGAGTCTTAGGATCCTCCTCTTAATTTTTTTTAGATATTCTTGAGGCTCAAAAAACTTTTACTCAAAAACTTACAGCCTCCTGCCTCTAAAGAGACTAAATTCACTATTAAGTTAATGTTCTTCTTTTGTACCTCGTGAAGAAATCAATTCAAAGCAAATCAGAGAAATCAGTTGCTGCTGAATTTCCTCAGCTTTCTAAAGAGCTAAAGTATTTGAAAAGCGGCCGATTATTTGCGGAAAAAAGGAACTGAGTTTTTCCGGTTGCAGTGAATAGGAAAAGTAGGAGCATTGTTTCTGTTTAAAAACTAACTAAAGCTCTCAAAGGTGGTCACACACTTCAATCAGTCACAAATTGCAAGTATTATATTCTGTTTGTCTGATTTCTATTCTTTCGTGCATCCGTCCCCCCAAAGATAGGTTTTGCTGTTGTGTTTCCAATTATCCAAACACAAAATTAAAGCCTGGAATAGTATAAAAAACGAGTTTTTTTGACCGTTATGACTGTTTTTAGACTAAATTATGAAATTGTGGAACGTTTAATTAAAATGTAAAATGATTAGGCAAAGAAAAATTGAATCATTGCAGTAGAGTTGGGCAGTTTTTGAGGCAAGTTATTTCATTTTAAAACATCACGAAAGACAATTTTCTCTTCCTGCAATTAAAAAATTTATTTGATAATGTGAATGATTGAAAATGTGATCTACAATAAAAAAAGTTTTGAATAAATCTAAGATTTCAATAAGTAGCATATCCATTTCATTTTAATTTCTGCCTACTTCTTTCAGGTTGCTAAAATAGGAGAACACCCAGGACACTTATTCTACCTCTTCAACTTTTCCAAAAGATCAATATCATTTCCAGAGAATATCAGCTAAGAAATAATTGCGGAGATGCAGTACCAGATTATGTTTCACTATCTCCATTCCCAGTAATCAACATTTATTTCACAAACGTTATCATTTTCTATTGGCTCCGATAGGAGGATCTTAAAATAAATAGTTAAATAAATAAATGATATCAAATTGTGTTGAATTTTTTAAAAATCATAGAGAAAAACCAACAGCAAAACGTGAATGATTGTCTACCCGTATTTTCTCATTTGAATCTATGGTAAAGAATCGATTCTTAAGGTGTTAAAAGCGAACCTTCCTCATAGGTTCAAATGGCGGATCAATTGATTCATCGTAATACAAGCCACACCGATGAAAAAAACCAACACACTTGATCAAGAGCCTTGGTTTCAGCGAATGAGACAAACTGTTTCAAAGTATGGGCTTATTGAGAGAAATAACAACATATTTTGCGCTGTTTCATAAAATTATATTTACTCTGAAAAATGAGAGCAAATTAAAGATTTCTGCAAATAACTCAAGGAAGTATAATTTGCAAAGTTTCCTCTACTTCCTGATATTTTTATACAAGATCATCAAATAGACAACTAAATAAGTATAATTTCAAATAACAAAGAAAATATATAAGTTTTAAATAAAACGAAAAATAAAAAGGGCAAAATTTTTTTTAGAAATGAGTTTGGGTAATCAAACATTGGAACTATTTATACTCATATGATTTGCTCCAATTAACAATGGTAGTGTCCGTAGTGGTTGATTTTATTATTCAATGGATCAGTTGTGCCGCAGTCACAGAATCATATTTTGATGGTTTAAGCTAATAGATGAGCAAAAATGATGGGATCTGTTCAAATGCTAAGTTTCTAAACCTAATACTGACGGAGACATGACTTATTAAAAGCATGATGTATGACATCATCAACTGCGGCAGTGTATACCATGGTTTCTTCCACCTTTTTGTCATCGGTGTTTTACGTCGAACAACCGGAGCAAAAGTGCGTATCACTGATTGATGAAACCACGGTGGAAGAAACCACTTTTGCAGCGAATGATATCATACACCGTATTTTTTGATGAGGGATATCTTCAGTTACATTGCATATAGAAAATTTGTGTTTGAAGAGGTATTAATATTTTCCCCTGCTCTTTAAGCCTATTCAATGTATGATTCTGTGACTGGCGCAACTGACCCATTTTTACAGACAAGTCATTTTAACGAATATCTCAAGGAAACAATTATTCAGGTCCTCTGAAAATATCTTCGTAGCTTTAAGAGGCTTTGTAATAAATAAAGTGTGTCAAAAAAGTTTTGAGTATGGTAACAAAGCTGAATTTGGAGGTCAAAAATGAAGATAAGAGAATTTCAATATTGCTAAAAGAATTTGGATAAAAAATCTCTTGTCTTCATTCAATACT
Organism: Bemisia tabaci; assembly: GCF_918797505.1. Classification (NCBI taxonomy): domain Eukaryota; kingdom Metazoa; phylum Arthropoda; class Insecta; order Hemiptera; family Aleyrodidae; genus Bemisia; species Bemisia tabaci. The sequence goes on from NC_092796.1 coordinate 21,990,894, forward strand.
GTATCACCACTTTTTTTAGAGCCTGATATGTATTGACTAAATACATTCATTGGATAAGCATTTTTAGCGACAAGTTCAGTTTAAACCATACTCACTTTTGTACACACACGCACACACTGACTGGCTTTCTTTTTAAAAAGCCATAAAACAATAAAAACAGCACCTTACCATACATCGAATTGAACCAGTAATTTTTTAATTGAAAAAGGCTACACTCAAATAAAAAAAATACAAAATAAAATAAAACATAATAATTGTAGAGTAAATATTTACAGTCAATCTTTGTATTTATAGAAGTGTATGTTCTTTTGGAGGTCAATTGAGAATTGAGTAATGATTGATTTTGATAAAATGGGTCAGTTGCGCAGAATTGTATTTGGATGATTTACACTGGTAGACTAGCAAAAAATGATAAGATCTGTTCTAGCGTCAAGTTTCAACGTCCAGTATTAATGGAGATATTGCTAATCAAAAACACGGCACATGACATCATTCACCGCGGTAGTGCATACCCTGGTTTCTTTCACTTTAATTTTGTCAATCAGTTTATACAAATTTGCACTGGTTGCTGGACGTAAAACACGGATAAAACCAAGGTGGAAGAAATCACTGTACGCACCACTGTGGTGGATTATGTCATACACCATGGGTTTTTCCATGGGCAATATCTCCATTAATATTAGATGTAGAAATTTAGCTTCGGACAGATCACAATGACTTTTGCTGATCTGTGTGCTTAATCCATCAAAACTTGATTCTGCGACTACCACAACGGACCTATTTTCTTTGATTCTCTTTCTACCTGGTTCATTTAAGATCCATTCTTAAAAATGTCAGCACTTATAACAGTTGAAAAATTAATGGTGCGATTCATAATACTATTTCTGTCACTCGAAGAGTGCAATTGATTTTCTTAATTATTTTAGCCAAAACATTAGTTACAGCTGCTTTTGATTTCATGAGTATGATGACTTACAGTAATGATGTAATAGATCATTCGAATTATGAAAGGTCCAATACTATTATTTACAAAACCCAATTATAGGAAACGATGTGTCAATAAAATACTTGCTCCTAGATGAGATAAAAGAATCTTGTTATGTGCAACAAAATATTTTTGGGACAAAGTAGAAAATGCAACTGATGAGAGCTTCATTTTCAGGATTTACTTAATAACGCCTGAGCAAAGATTTTTTTTCTCTAACGTTTAGTCATTTATTATTTATTAACTAGTCTAATAGGAAAAAGGCCATTCTTTCATTCCTCGTATAAAATTTTCAGTGATCAGAACAGGAGCGAGGAGCTGATGGTTACACTAAAATGATAGCAAATAAAACAACTCAAGTTAGGCATAGGATAAAGAACACATGCCCCTCAGAGTTTATGAATACATGACAATATGGTCATATGATGATAAGATCGTCACTATGACTAAATAAAAAAAAAAATCACAATCTTTTCTCTTACGCAGAGCTTTTGCTTAGACGACAGTGCTTTGCTTTCAGCAAAGTATACAGTTATATTACAAAATAGCTTCTCATAACTTCTTACAAGCACTTTCAGCCAAAGAAACATGAGTTTATCCTTGCACTCCATTTGTTTGTTTGAATTCTGAGCATTTGTAAAATCTGTCCCAAAAATATCAAAGGCAGCGATGCTATGACATCCTTTTGTTAATCAGTCACAGAAAAAAAAGAAACGAATCACATAACGTATACTTTTATAACAAAAAATAAGCATCAAAAAGGGTCAGAAAACTGATGATTAGAGCCTCTTTGTCGGAGGCATTGAACTATTCATTAGAAAACCTTAAAAATACATACTTATTTACAATTAATAACAAGTTTGAACAATGAATGTCGACTATTAAACTAGTATTGTTGCTAGAACAATGTGGCAATCAATTAGCTATCACAAAACTTTTTTTATCAGCTTCGATACCACATAAACATGAATCACAGCCTCAACTCGGAGATGAGTCATTTTATCGTTCATGCAATATCTTTGATCTACCCTCGGTCAACGTATATAAACAAAAACAAAAACAAGGTTTTCCTTTCACATCTTCTGATCAAAAACTTCAACATCTCACTAACATGATTTCTAAAAACTTATTTAAGACTCTTGAGATGATACAAACTTGCAATACCTTCATACTCTTGATCTAGTGAAAAATGTTTAATATCCTAGTCTAGATATCATTGGCTAAGGGATGATACCACCTATCTGCAAACTAACGATTTACAGTATGAAGAAGAAACTTCTCCATTTTTGTAATTTTCAGGTTAGATTTGCGATTTTTTTTGTACAATAGAGCGTCTATAAAACTAAAACGTCAGCTTGCGTCTTTCATACAGTAGAATGCAGCAAAGTTGCTGTCACATTTTCACCAAAATTGTCAGTTAGGTGGTGTTATTCCTTAACCCTCGATATTGCATCTGCTGTTACATGAGAAAACACTAACAACTAAATTTCTCTATACAAATTGTGCATGAATGAACAGTTACATGCAACAGAAAATGATCCATCAATAAGCCTAGAAAAAGCTAGATAAAATACCTACTGCCATCCGAGGGAAAAAGGTCATACCTTTATAGTATACTATCTAATTTTTTCTCTGATAAAATGTTGACTGCCAAAACTGTGGTGGACATTGATTTATTAAATTTTCAGAATGACGTTCAGACGGCAAAATATAGGCATGATATGAAGAATTTTTCTACCTTGGAAAGGCCTATAATGGTGTTTAGAAGAAAACATTTTAGGTTTCAGATGGAGCAAATTTACCAATTTTCATGCGCTAGTTTTCAGTGTTATTCACACATATTTTTTTCCCCTATTCAAAATCATCCATTCGATTTTGATATAATAAGCAGGATCATAAGGCATAATAACTATATATTCATTAAGTCTGTTCAAACAATGACATTTACTGCGGTTATGGAATAGCACCATGTGACCAATAAAGGAGTTTCATAGAAACACAGAAAGATATCTAATTTGAAAAATCTAATTTTATTTTTTATTCCTCACGCTTGCATTGTATTAACTCATATCTACTAAACATTTTACCAATGAAAGTTTTCATTTCCCTTTTTCTTTTTTTTTTAGAAAAAAGAACTAAAAATTCGAATGCAAACATAATAAATGTGAGTGTCAAGAAGCGGTAGAGCCCCCCATCCCCTACTCCTGAAATCCAAACTTGAAGCAAAAACTTTTCATGGGAAATGTTTTGTTGTTGTTGCCACAACATTGGTTCATGCTTGAAAATGTTACGTCACTGATCACAAGTTTCATTTACATGGACCTAAAAATATAATCGATATTCTGAAATTAGACCATTTCCAGCATCTACATTCAAAAAACTCTTACAGTCCCTCTAAACTTTTACCAGGAAACATTTATACCTAAGAAGGACGAAATTTCATACCTCAGCTCTGAGAGCAGCCAAAAATTAAATTTTACCGAAACTTGACCGTGAAATGGGCGATTGTGAGTTCTTCAAATTTTTAAGTAGCGTTCAAGAGGTTTTAATTAAAAAGGAAGTTTTATTGTGCTGTAAGAGGAAAGCAACAAAATATAAGCATTTTTTTTGTGTGTGAAATTTCCCTGCAAAACCATTCTAACTCGCTTTATACTATATTACTGTCCTACCTTCGTACAGGAGAAAAGAACAGTACAGCAACTGATAAGACTTTAGAGCACAACATACATGATGAAGGAATATGAGATTTGAATGCGTTGATGTTGCGATGCTTTCAAAGACTCTCAGTTCTACTCATAGAATCATGGTGGCCGATGTAAGTTCGGTTAAAAAAGACGGAATAAACTAAATTTTTTCACAGTCCAACTATGACATAGTGTCAACCATATTTTAAACTTCTCCGTAGTGTTTTCAATGACTATTAAAAATTTTGTTTTATATTGAGAGTAATAGCAGGGCGATAAAACAATTGTTAAAAACCTGCAAGTGAGTAACATTGAGAGAGAAAGATGTACTCAAAATTTGTATAGCTCGAAGGTACTGACACTTGTTTGAATAAAATGAGACTATGCAGGAAATGTGTCTCGTGTTTAACTTAGAACATTCTCTGAAATACCAACAGAAAGGGGGAAAAAACTAGAGCCATAATTTCAATAATGAGTTGCAAAGCTCATGTTATTTTCATGACCAAGAAGAGGTCTCTTCTGATTGGCTGAGAACTTTCACCAATTCCAGCGATAGGCTGTGCCCAAAATTTTGTCATTCATTATAGATGGTAGATGGTTTTGTTTTTTTTTTTTTTTTAAACGTAGAAAAAATTAGAAAAATCGAAGTACAAAACTTTAAAAACCTATTCTTGAGGCTCATTTCAATAAATTAGTGGATAATGATAGTTAGCACTCCTATGGTCTTAATCGAGATATCCTTCTATGGAGATCCTCAAAAACATGGACAGTGGCAAGATGCACAACTATGTAGTTACTTCCTGAAAAATGTCCAATATTTTGAGAATTTCAGTATAGATATTTATTTTTCATTCCAGGTGAGAGCACGGGTGGCACTAAGTCTCCATTCATTTCTTTAAGAGAGTCCCAGGAGTTGATTTTTTAAGTTTTTCGAACTCTTCCTCATTAAGGTATTAACGTTCTTCCCAATGACAAGCTGAAAATTTTACGCCTGGTCAATGCTAGAATTGGAGAGAAAAAACATACACTTATCCACTCGTTTAAAACAATCAGTAATCAGTAGCAATCAGTCTTGAAAACCAAACTAACAATATGTTAAAAACCAACAACTTACATGGAGATCATGACTTTCAAAACACTCCAGACTTTGCCTCATAAGCAATATAATTACAGGGAACCACAGAAACTTGACTGCAGTCATTTTCATGGTGCAGGGTCCCTTTAACATGAGAATAGAGCGGACGGGAGAAGTTGTCATACAAACTGCGCGATCAATTTATTAGTGTTGTTGTTAAACGCTCCATTGATTAATGGCTTGTTCACAACAAACCGATCATAGAACTGGTTTTGATAATCTATATGATTGTGGTTTGTTGAAGAGAAAGGTAGAATTGTCCGTTTCTTTTCTGCTTCCCGTGCGTCATACTTGGCCTGAGGGAAAAAACAAGTGTGATAATTCGGAGTAATACAAGTTTTGAGATATTAACATGGAATGTAGAGCATTGCTTATGAGTTTGGTTACCTCAAATTTTCCTTTTTTCCCCTAAAAAAAGGCAAGGTTCACTCAATTTAAGTGAAAAACAAACAAGAGAAGGAAACAATATTGGTGCTGGGTTAGGCTTGTGTTATTATTTTAACAGTCTCAAATCCTGTTCCTTACCCTCAATGTTAAATACTTTAAAACATCAGAAGTACTCATACTTATCTCCTACACTTATTTCTACAATATTTCTTCCAAACAGCACATGATATTTAGGACAAATTATTTTCTTCCCCTTCCTCCTCTTCCTTTTTTCCTTCTCCGCTTTATTTTTGTCCTAGCCTTTCCATTTTGTCTTTTAGGTAACCCCCTCTTGACAGCTCCAGGTGCAACTGCTCTTCTATTTAGCTACAGGGTACCATGGCCTGCTGATTAAGACCCTTGAAGAGAAGAAATCCCGAAAATACTTCGTCAAAGCTTTGTTGCTTTATTATTCCGTTATCAAAAAAAGGTTAGAGATAAAATTCTTAAAGGTTAAAGAAATCACTCAAAAGTTTGAAAAAAAAAACATAAAATGAAGTATGCTTACCTTATTGTAAAGAAGAACCCCTAATATTGCAAGAGCCATGCCGAAAATATTGGTGCCCGTGACAGGGTTACCAAGAATGAGCAGTGACATGGCTATAATAAAAATTCGTTTGGAAGCACTAGCAACTGCGTAAGTTAGTGATGTGACCATTGACATTACGCTGAATGCCAAAATGTTCTGGAGCCAGCTTAGTACACCATCAGCAAAGAGTAACATGATGATGTGATAACCTTCTCCAGTTACCTTTTAACAAAAAAAGTACAGTCATTCACTTAAAAAGAATAAAAATCAATAAAATTTTACGGAAAGAAGAATTTTTGTCTTCCAAAAAGTAAACAGCTTTTTCTTATCATTGAAGCGGCCTAAGTATTTGATCAATCTGGCAAATGGAGTAGTTTGGATTTGTTGCAACACTCATGTATCAGTAAGAAAACCTAAAGGTTTTTTAGACATGACAAAAAAAAACTCAAAAGGGGGTTAATGGATATTTTCAAAAAATGGTTTAATATTTTAATATTCAATAGCCGTTGCAAAGCACAAAAGATTAAAATATACCAGAAAAAAAATCAAGAAAGAAAGTGCAACACAGGTACATACCAAGATCGAGTTTCGGAAAACTTCTCTGAAGTCAAAATAAAACCAAACAGGCGTGAAAAGAATAAGAGCGAGTCTTCCTAATATGTGTAATAACCTGAGATGATGGACACCTGTGTCATGTAAGACCTATAAAACAAAGAACAGGTACAAAATATTTAAAGAAGAGAAAAATGTAAAAGCTCTAAAATTAGAAAGATAAAATGATATAACTGAAGGACCACTGTTTTCAGAGGTGCAGAAAGTTTTTTGTCTTCACATATTATAAAGCTGCCTATACACTTCTGTCCACATTAGACTACTTTTGCCTAAGTTTCCCTTATTAGTATTTTTATTTTCTTTCTTTTCATTTATTACAAATAATACGTTCAATTTCAATCATTTCTTCAGTTCTACTTGTCACTAAGTACTTATATTTTTTTCTGTATGATTTAGATAAGCATTTATTTTGATTAATTATTAATTGATTAATATTTGTGCCCTGTGGTTCATATTATCTTGGGGACAAATATTCTCTAGTGTCAATTTTACTTATATTGTCCGCATAATTAAAATCGCATGTGTCTGCAGATAACCCGCACCTTTTCCTTTTTATGCTCGATTTTTATGCTCGAAAATCAAGGTGCGGGTTATCTGCGAAACTCACGGACATTGCATACCTATCAGGCGCTGTTTGACGATGCGAGCGAAACAGACCATTGTGGGCGCGTATGGGTAACATGGGAATTTTTTTTTTTTTACCTCTCAAAATCTTGGGTGTGGGTTATCTGCGGGTGTAAACGGTACTCAAAAAAAGTTTGATACATGATGAAACTGAGCCGTTTTCCACTTCACTCAAGATTTTAAAAAAATTAAATATTTCATGAAGCATTTTCTTACCTTTTTGGAATAGATATTTTGAAGAGTATGCTGAAGGGTGGCAGCCAATGCACACACAAGCCCCATCAAATCAAAGGAGAGCTCAGTGGCAGTAGCAATTGCGACACCTGTTATGATTGGTACCAAGGATAGATAAACCTATGAAAAATAAATAAAACAATTGTAAAGCCAGAGATTATAAAAAAAAATATACTTAATACTTCCACAGATAAGTAATTAAAATTCATATGGTTCGAAAAACAAAATAATACTGTATTCCAAATAATACTGTAAAAATTGTAAAAAACAAATAGATTAAGTACCTCTGAGACTTTTGAAATAGATACAATTTACAGTGAAATTGTATGCTTCAATTTGAAGTAGTAAACCTTTGCTTACTCAAACTCACTGTTCTAATCTCAGTATTTCGCCTTTGTGGCTTCCGCCACTAACATTAATACATTGGATGGTGTACCAATACAAAAGAAATTTTTGTAGGGAGTCTAATTTTATTTCTTCCAGCTTTTCTATATACATATATTCCCATCCTCTACTCCTCATTTAGGTACTGCAAGAGATACTTACTGGTAAAGTCTGTTTTTCTCCAAGAATGACTCTTGACAAAATGACGGAGAAGAGGGGCATTGTGGCTTTTACTGGAAAAAAATAGAAGAAAATCTTTTATGAAGAGTCGGTGACAAAGATAATCATTGGTGTCTGGGTTGAGTAAAAACTGGCTATTAAATTAAAAGCACATTTTATCATAGACAATATTTTAGCTACCCTTCTAAACAATGCATGTTGTTGTGATGGCAAACCAGGGGTGCAAAGACTTCCCTGCCAGGCAATCGACCTGATCATGTGCCGGTCTTGTGAAATTTGCAAAATCAGGAAAAACAGGCAATTCCTCAAGAAAAAGAAACAAAACAAGGGAAGCCCCATGCTAATTACGACATTTCAGCAACTCCGATGAGTCCGATTTTTTCGGTACCTCCCAAGTTTTTTTCTCTTTTTCTTGGTCTCTTGAGAGAAGCCATCATGAATTTTAATGGGAAAAGTTGATTGGATTTGGGAGAAGGCTTGGATCTTCCTTCATCCCTATGGCGAATTTGTAAAGAGGACAACTGTAGACAGTGAGTTACGACAGATTAATTGGATTCTAACATACAATGGCAGCCAATAGAGATTTAAAAAAACACCAAGTAGGCTTTAAATAAACTAATGCCTCTACATACAACAACACTGGAGACGTGCTGATAAGTAATTGTCATGAATTATACATAGTGCAATATGTTCTTCTAATAATGTACAATATGATCAATTATGTTGTGTAGCTGTCATCAGCAAATAGAGGATCTAGAGGACAAATTGACTTGAATATAAAGCAAAACCGACTTCTTCTTACTCACCCGTATGTGCATACGATACAGGAACTTTGAGGATGCTAACGTGTGTGAACACAGATGCAATGAATTTTCCTAGGGCTAGGGGTACGATTAATTTTAAGTAATACTTCCAGCTAATATCTACAAACTTTCTAACACCCCACATATTGAAAAATGGTCCAGAATAAGCTGTTATGGACAGCAGTTGGACCATGGTCATCGTCATCGGATATGGGAATTCATTGAGTAACATCTTGCCGACAACATTGTTGCTTGAGCTTACAAAATACCACAATAGACACAAGAAAAAAACTGTTAACACTTCTCGCGATACAACCCTATCAGCCATGCTGGCATCTGAAATTCAGAACCAGTATGAGCTGAGACTGAGAACTTCTGTCAAAACCGAATACTTCAATCCATGAGAGTAGTTGTCAAAATCCCACTGCTTAGATAACCTCAACTTTCTCACACAGTTGTCGGATGCACGTCATTCTTATGATTTTAAGGCGATAAAATAATAAGTTGATTTAAGTTGACAAATTCAATTATAAAGTCTTTCAAAATTTTAAATCTCGAGTAATAAAACTTCATTCATTAATTTTTTTACAACAAAATGAAATTAACATATGACTCTACGTGAAATTGGCAACGGCGCATTCTATTTAACCACGTTGGCATCAAAACAAATTTTTTTGTAGGTCACGAAAAATCCTGTAGAGATCAGCACGTACACCCAAAACTTCATAATTTTGGCGGGGAATTTTGAAAAAATGAGAGACACGTCGATGGCGAAATCGATCTGTATTTTCATTTGACCAGATGAAGTGACTTAATTAGTTGATAATATTTTAACAATTAATTGGAAATCCTACACAACAAGTGAAGGTTGGTGTAGGCTGTTATTGAACCAAGGCTTCTTAGGACATAACATTTAGAAACGCTACCTATGACTGTCAAAGCTTCGTGGAAAACACTGTTCCATTCGTCAGAAATAAAAAAAAAAAAATGCTGACAGTTAAAGTCAACAGAAATTTCAGAAAAGTCTAAATCCAAAAAACTCTTCTCTTTGTTAAACAGTCATGATTCTTTTCAATGGTTTGGTATTTCAATACTCATGATTCGATGGATTTCATTAATTTGGGTTATAAAAAGTTTTGCAGTAATTAATTAAAAAAGAAACAGCTTGATTAATGATATAAATTTAAAAAAAAATTCTTCAGATGCTTGCACGAAGAAAATATTCATTAAATGGACAAAATTCAAAAAATTTAAAGATAATTTTTTTATTTTAAAAAGAACAAGGACATAAAAAATTATGCTACAGTAAAAAAATATCAACTGCAATTTTGATCAAATTCAAGGAAAGGGTGAACTATGAGCCTTCCTATAGAGTGACTTCTTTTTAAAGCTCACTTACTATGAAAGCTGCTTTTCTGCTTCATTAATTATGGTTAAAATGAGTCAATTTACAAAGGTTTTTAAAAAACTTATAATTTATTTATTTTAATGAACTAAGGAAGAACGATTTCCCAGGTGAAGAAACTTATTTACAACCAAAGAGAAAATAAGAGCCCACATGGAATGGGAAAAAAGCGCAGTTGCCTGATCCGGACCTGAGCTTCCCGCGCATGCTTTTCAGCCAATCAGACACCTGACGACCACTTTTGAATTCCTTATGGAGGATAACATGGGAAATCAGAACCATGTGCTTTTTTCAAATTCAATGCGGGCTCTTATTTTCTCTTGTTTACAACAAGCTAGGAGCTAATAGAAAGACTTGGGATATTGACAAAAAAGTTCAAGGTAAACACCTTAAATTCAAAACAATGATAGAAAAGTTGGAGTGACTCCTATCTAAATACTAAACGAGAGCCTTGGTTAACAAAAGCGAATGGGCATTATTTCAATTATCGATGGTGAAACTACCAGATGACGTACCTTGGTTTGCGACATTGCAGACTTCCTGTCATACTTCATTTTTTAAATGGAAAACTACTCAACATCAATTCTTGAAAACTTCCATGATTTTTCTTCTATGTAGAAAGAAAACTCAGTGAAAGTTTGATGGAATGATACTGATTTGTTCTCCTTCAAAAATGGAATGAGGCGGAGATTTCTTGACACTACAAACAAGATACATCGTCTGGTAGTTTCACCATCGTAATGCTTTTTTATGTGTTCAGGCGAGTGAGGATTGACTTAGTTACAATATAAAGATGAGAAGGCGTGCAAAAGGCTTCAGAGAAAAAAAGTAACTTTTTTACCCATATCACCATCCAAAACAAAAGTTTGTTTCCTATGCTTTCTACTTTCTTGAAAAAATGAGGAATTTTTCTTTCACTTTGAACAATTCGGTAAAAAGTACATTAAAAAATAAAAATAATCAAGATGACAAAATTCTAACCAATTATGTAACAAGTATTCTCCTCACTGATCAAATAGCACAGTGTTTGAATTCAAATGCCAAATATAGACTTCAAAATTAAAAAATAAAATTAGACATTTTTAATCAAAGAGCGATGATCATTCTGAATTTTTTTAATTTTACAGAGGAACTTAATGAAATGTGCATATAGTGGATTCTAATGTTATTTTTTATCTCACATATCTTGAAATCTCATGCATCAACCAAATCAAATTTATCAAGAGAAGACCAAATCACATTGATGAAATTTTGGGGAATTAAACTTACAAGTTTAAAACAAACTTATGGCGAGACCTTTTGGTATAAATATCGAAAGCAGCAGACATAGCCCTTTCCACATTGACCTTGTGTCACAATTAACAGATTGATCTCTTTGCCGATTATTATACTTGTCAAAGCTGATTCAACTGATGCTGATTTTTCATATTTGTTTGGTGCCATTCGATCACTAAGGCGTTGTTTACCGCAAAAGTCCTGATGGAAGGAGCGTCAGGCAATCAGCTGTACATCTAAGTTTTGGAGGACAGTTTAAGGAAATTTCATATACAAAGGATAGCGCCAGTCAAAATAATTGGTACACATGTAACACTTTTGGAGACACAAGCGAATAAGAAGAGCACAGTCAAAATGTCATCTTGAGATCTAAATTATTTAATAGTATTTGACTTTTTGAAAAATTTGGTCAATTCCTTTCTGTTAAGAATTTCATACAAAAAAACACACTCATCTCCTTTGCTTCAACCATTTTCTTCATTTATTGTTGACCATAAAGAGAAGCAAAAGAAAAATTATTCCTCTAACAGGATAGCTTGATCACTTCTACAGATAATTCCCTGACATTCTTTCAGATAAATTTTATTTACATTAAACTTGAATGATATTTTGAACTAAAAAGACCTGATTCACTAGCCACTGAACTCATCGGATTGGTTCCTTTATCTAAATGAGTTCCAGGACTTTGGAAAGAATCTACACCTCTCCTTTCTAGATCATAAACATATTTGTATGCCCTACCAGTTGTATCCCTGATTGAACTCTGGTTAGTGCTATCAAAAATGAGGTGCCTTGTCCATGTGTTTCCTCTTTCATCTAGCAGCCTCTGAATTGGTTTACTGAAAGGTGTAACGCTACCATATGATTCATTCAAAGATTCTTCACTATCCGAACGTGATAAGTTGTGAGGTGGCGATACTTCCTTTCGCTTAGGATCAAACAGACTTTCACCATTCAGGAAAATAATCTCTAGACATTTAATGGCCACATCAAAGTAACTGATGTTTTGCGATTTTGCACTACAGAAGAAAGCTTTTGAAACTGCTAAGAAATGTTCCGCTGCATCAGACTGCTCATCGCGCTTGATAGATTTTCTACGAGAATCTACCATTTCAATTTTTTCAACCTGATCTTCCTCCATTTCAGTGCTCTCTTCAACTAGATGCACTCCTTTACTGGTTGATGGTTCTTCGGATACACTTGAGGCTACTGATCGCGTAAGAATCTGAGAATTTGGACTGGTTTGTCTAGGCTCGCTAAATTTTGTTGAAGAGCCTGGCGATCGTAACTGGGGCTTCTGGTTGCTTTTTTCTGCTGATTTCCATGCTAGGATTGTTCTGCTCATACTTCTGTGCCTGCGTAAAGAATCTAGACATGTTTGTTTGGCTTGAAGAATCGCTGCATTTTCGGTAGAGGCTTCCCTGGTTTCTGTAAAAAAGTACTCCTCGAAGACTGAGCATTTGTTTTTAAGACTTTCATCCCAGTTGTAACGAGTGGCAAAATCAATGAATCCAGCCTGAAAAAGTAGAAAAATAAAAAAATATTGGACAGGATCTATTTACTTGGAGCTAGATCAGGTTTTGAAAATATTAAATTTTCTGGATGATCATACTGAGTTGACATTGTTCCAAGCAAGAGATGCATTACTTCTTCGCAATCTTTTGCAATATTTTTTTTTTTTTTCAACTAGAGCACATGCACACTTTTCCCTGCATTTATTACCAAATATTTCATTTAGTATACTTAAATGTTCATCTCAAAAGTAACATCGGAGTGTGTCCTTTAATTTGCAAAAAGAAAAACACATTGCATGAGGAGGGACTAAAACATTGTAATCGGGGCACACTTCTCTTGCTGACAGCAACTGATGGAAACTTCTGATCATAAAATCATGTGCAACAATTTAGAGGGAATTAAAAATAACTGTTACTTTAAGTATTAATTTTTTAAAGTTTTAATACTTTAGCCTTGTTCTACTCATTTTCAAGTTTTTGTTAAGTCGTTTTATGGTTAAGTTTTTGTGAAGAATATTGAAGTTTTGCTCTGCTTGTAACTCATTTTCTAGTATCCCAAATAAAAAAAAAAAAATTGAAACCCCTGTTTTATGGATAAATTGTTCAATTTTACAATCCAAATTTTTAAAAATAACAAAGCAGATTAATTCACACCAACTGAAATGACTTTACACTTAGGTTTTTTGGAAAACAATACATTGTCACCTTTTTCATAATGGTGCATTGCAATGCTAGCATCGACTAAAATGACTTCATACTAAGTTTTCTGCAAAAACAATATATTGGCACCTTTTTTATAATAGTGTGTTGCAAAACTAAAGTGCGTTTTTATAAAGTAGGCCATGAGAATATTGTCCTAGTTCCAGAAATGTTTTCATTGTCCGCAACATCACTAATTTACTACCATAAAATCTCGAGAAAGTATGAAGAGAAACTGCTTACCACTTCACAATTAAGCTCCCGAATAAAATGTTGTGTGTTTTTCTTATCAATGGCTGGATCCAAAGAGACAAGAAGGACAATTTTGATAATCAGACTGACTAGCATCTCTACAAGAAGTTGAAGAGTTGTCACATCAGAGTTAGAGATGTCTGGCAAAAAACTTGTTTCACATGGCAGTAAACTCGAGGACATGAAGTGAACATTGATTTTCAAACGCTGAAAATGAGGAAAAAGAACATCAAATTGAATGGCAAACCCACTGGACACAAATAACTCAGTCTACTGATCTCCTTCTGTTTTCACAAGATTTTCTTAAAATTACAATCACCCATCTAAATCAGCATATATGACAGGAAAATTAGCCTTATGAAGAAAAAGTTCCAAACTTCCCAGTCAAAAGTGTATTGATCAAAACTATTAGAAACAGCAAAATAGAGGTTCAGCATTTACGAATACATCCGTTTTTAAAATCTAAACTTTTCAAGTTATACTTCAGTTTTCTTATACTTCATCTTAATTATGAGTTTGAACATTCAAGCCGGCATTCTACTCTAACTGAGTTTCAGTGTGGTATTTGTTTCCAATGATTACATTCTTTTCCTCATGGAATTCTCATGTGCTATGAAATGATTCAGTGTGTCAAAATCATTCATGACGAATTCTGAACTTTAAGTCATTTGAGGTTGAATGGTAGACAGTAAGCAGGTTATTATTCCTCAACATTTACTCTTGGAAAATTTTGAAAAATTATTTTAAAAAAAATAGGATGCCCACTAGAAACAAAGGCATGCAATACTCACGTGAATACAGTAACCTAATTCTGACACTAATTTTAAGGGAATGTCAACGTTTTTTAAAGTGATGATAGGTTTAGTACCTTTGAGTATCCGGCTGAGATAGCCGATAAGGCATGGTACACTGAGTGAAAGTCCTCAAACATCAAGAGATCGTTGTAGGGAGGCATTGTAACTGGACAGTTTGGATACAGCTGATGTGCTTCAGTAACAGGTATACTTGTTTGAAGACAATCAATTAGTTCAATTGTTTCTGTTCCGAAAAGATTCAAAGTTGCTGTACAATAAAGCAACAGCGATAAAAGCCTGGAAAAATAAAGATATTACACAAATGAGATGAAAATAAATACATTGTTTTCTTGCGTTAAAATGCAGTATATGCACTGTGATGTCATGAGAATTTTAATCTACCTCATATGCTTGTAATACTGAACATTTTTATTCACACTTTAAAGTGCAATGTGAACCATTATTGTTGCTCGTCACGTCTCAAAAATGCTACTTTGTACATTCATCTTATGGAGTCATAAGGCAAAGAGCAGATTGAACAATTGAGCCGATATTTTTCTCAAGGGCCCGAGTGCCAAAACCAAATTTTCAAGAAAAACGGGGTAAACTGTGCCATTCGATATGCGCTTAACCGTTGTAGCCCAAAAAATATGTGTCTGAAGAGTACTTATTATAAATAAAGTATTGCATAAAATATTGAACGCAAGCTGAATAGTACACTTTTTTCCATTATTCTTAAGACTTGGATTTTGGCGCTTCGGCCCTTCAGAAAAATATCTACACGATTTCCAGAAAAATGTTTTTTTTTTCAAATGGCTTTTGATTAAAAAAGATCATGTATTAGCTGACTGTAAGGTGTGCGCTATTAGGAGTTTTGAATCTCATCTTTCCGTGATTAATAAAACAAGATTTGGAAGTGTGTGAACGTGCGTTAAAATGGAGGAATGAAGAGAGTGAAACAATTTCAAACCTGGCTTGCGTTGATTTTAGGCTAGTATCAATTTCTTCCGGCAGAGTTTTCTCAAGCATTTGCATTGTCTGACAGAAGCCAATGAATCGGTCGACACTGTAGTAGTCTCCGGTCACCAAAGAAAGAAGCGCCTCTGGAGACACTAAAATTTCTACAATACTGGAGAAAGACTGCCTCATTTGGATCTAAAACAGAAAAAAGTTACAAAATGATTTTAACACTAAAATTTCCAGGCCTTGAAGCAACATTATACCTATTTAAAAAGAAATGAAAACATGATAGCAAGATTGAAAAACCCTAAAAATCCTACAAAACACATTGAATTCATTAAATTAGAGAAATAGGGACACTTATCCTCATCTGACAATTATTGAAGTGACACAGTTAAGACTGCTGGACCTAAGAAAATTAGGTCAATTTAGACTCAGAATTTGTGTGATCATTCAGAATGCTTAGATTCATTCTGTGTCTCGTGGTCCATTGAGGAACGTCTTTATTTCTTTCTCCTTTTTCACCTTTAGGTACAAAGCTAATGGAAGAAAATTAGTAAAAAATTATCTAATGTTTTACTAATTTTCTTAGGATGATTCCAAGACTGATCAAGAAACATGCAATACGTTGAGTTGATTCAGTCCATGTTTCTGGAGAACACCTCCAAGCTGATGTCCTTTCAACATGATTTCAGACTTGTTCTAGTTGATCATGTGATTTATTGATTTGTGAAGTTGTTGAAACCTTCTTTAGATGCACGGTGAAAATCACAAGATTAGGGAAAGTTGTGTTATTAAAAAAAAAATCTATCAATCACGAATTAGGTTTACATAAACATCATAGCGTTCACAGGTTATACTTACAAAACATTTAGTCAGCCCTTCACATAGACTCTTTGGCCAGATGTCTCGCACTAGAGCTATTTCTCTCAGCAGAATAAATATTCGTGAGACTAGGAGAAGATCATTTTCAAAAATGGAACATTTAACCTGAGAAAAAAAAGACTTTATTAATCATATGTATGTAAATGACAAAAAAATCATCACCTATAAATTGAGCTCAGACTTCCTGTTTATTAATAGACAACGAATTCCTTTGGTGTCCATGCTAATTTCTGGATTAAAAAAAAAAAGAAAGAAAGAAAAAAGGGCGAATTTCAAAGATACTGAATATAAAGTGTAATTAGAGAGCAGCAGTGTATAGAACTTTTGACAAAAATTTGCGGTGCTGCAACTTCATGGAAGAAGTGCAGTAGAAAAAATCTGCCGAGTCTGATTGAGAGTGCCATTTAACCAATTACATTACCAGTACTCAGAGATAATTTTTCTTTTCTTATTTCCCTTTCAATTTGACTAATGAGACTCAAACAGCAAAACATTTTGCAACAGAGGTCTGAATGGATTAACATGCTTTCATTGCAACTCTCTAAGAATTATTAGCTTTGTTTGCCAGATGTTTTGAACTCTTTAAACCAAAGTTTGTTCGACAAGAACGATTGATCTAACTCTTTGATTTAAAATACTGGACTCCTGCGATCAGTAGAAAAAGATTAGAAATAATTGGAGGAACACTTTTTTTTTTTACATACCAACTTTTGAGCTTCGATGATGTATGGCACTTGAAAGATGATCAAATCATTGAGCAGTGATGATTTGACTTTGTAGTCACCTTTCTCGAGCAAAACTGCTACTAAGCTTAGAATTTGGCTGTAGTTTGCATTCCAAAAATGACCTTTGAATAGGGACGAATGAACCTGGAAATCAGATATTGGAAAAACATCAAATAAAAATTCTAGGGGATATTTTTTATGCTGCTGGAGGTTTAGAAGCGGTAAGAAAAGAATGCTTTAGTACAGAGCAAAGGAGAAAATTCGTTAAAATAATTTTAGAAATACTAACTGCATATATTTTTGAGCAAGGATTCTAAATGAGCAGAAAAACACTCTGTGTTTTACCCAAAAAATAATGCCAAAAAATGTTAAGATGCAGTATTTTTTCATTCCAAACAGGGTTAAATTTATTCAGCTAAAAATAAGTTTCTTGATTCAAAATTGATTCAATGGAGAGAGATCATTATCTTTTTCAACTGCCAGTTTCAGAAAATTAACTAAATTTTGAAAGCTCATATCTGTATACTATTTGTAGAGCCTTTGAAAATATAGATTTAATTCAACATAATTCAACACCTTCTTTAGAAGTCTTTCCCTCCTTTAATCTTATCATTCCTTTCTCAGCGGAAGACTGAAACTTTAAAAATAAACTATCTGAAAACTAAAAACTCACATCAGTGGCTTCTGCTATCAGTTTATCAGAAATCACAGAGTCATCTGGCATGATGCAGTCCCACAGGCTGACTGTAAAGTGTTCAACATCCAACACAAGATTGATGTTAGAGAGCTCTGCCGTTTTTATCAAAAATCCAACCATCAATCCAATGGTTTTGATTTTCTTCTTGGTCTGGAAAACAAAACAGAAAAAAAATCAGAAAAAAATAACGACTCACAAATGACAGGAATTAAGGGAAAACGTAACAAGTTATTGTTAAATGCTCAGCTAAGAAATTCTGCATGTTTAGAGGATACCTAACAAACTGGGCTGGACCAATTATGGCATTATAATATGCTTTAGTAAAGGTATTAGGACTGATCATTATGCTGGAGAGAAATATTTCTTTCGCTGGATGGTATTCAACATTTTAAGAAACACTGTGCTTTGGCTCTTGTAAAGGTCAACTTTCCCCGCTAGGGGAAAAGCCGCCTCATGGGACCAGAGTCCCGGAAGGGTGGAGAGTGAAACAGCGAAAAGAGAACACACAGAGTTGGAAGGAACCCAACTCAACCACCCAACCTCCACACGAGATCACACACTATCACTATAAACGAAGAACTAGGGGTAAAACGATAATTCAGCCCCGAAGGGCTGACTTCAAAAAGGACTTACATGGCGAGACGCGGTTTCCAAGACGAGAATGGCGGAGGGCCAGACTTGTGTTTCCGGGTTCCTGCGCCTGCGCGCTGTTGGCGGAGGAAACCGGAAACAGCAAGTTTCAAAACTTCGGCGGGAGGGCTACTGACTCTTCACACTCTTTGCTCAATTTTTATCTCACAGGAATTGCACAAAATTATGCAATTAAGAGGCAAGCACTGACAATTTTTTTTTAATAAAATAGGTTCACTCCTTTGTTGTAAAAAGTGATAAGTGGGCGAAAATTGTGCTACTTCAGTATGCAAAACAAATTTTGCATTCAATTTGTAGATAACTGTGTGGTTTACTTTGTCGAAAACTCAGCACTAACTTAGCAAGATACAAAAAAAAAAAAAAAAAAAAAAAAAAGATGGCACAGAGCTAACACTAGAGAATTTAACATGCATCAAAAAAAGAATTTACCTTTAATAGGAGTTTCAAAAGAGAGACTAGTCTATTGAACAAATCATATTTCTCCACCAAAGACTGCCAATGAGACTTGCAGTTTGGCAACTGAGAATTCTCAATGCTGAGAGCATGAGATAAAAGTAAAAGAAATATGATGTCCTCCTCAGGGGCTAGGCTTTTGCACTCTACTTCATGAAGTTGCTTTGAAAGTAGAAGGAACACATTTTTCAGGATCATTTCTAAGCATTCTTCCTCTGAAACAGAAAAATAAGACTTCAATTTTATCTCATATTTATTGTTGAAAGTAGTTAAAAAGTAGTACACCCATTTGCTTATTAATAACGAAGGATATTTTTTTATTACTGCACAATAGTTATTTTTTTAATCATTAAAAATATGGTTTCATTGATCTGATAATTTCAGGATGTTAGAACAAACAGGGGCAAAACCTGAATCTTTTTTGAAGTGACAGTTAAACATTTTTTATTACAGTTCAACAAAATTTGAGCCCACCAAGGATGCAGAAAGTTCTCTTCCTTCACATTTCATAGGCAGTTTTTCACATAGGATTGCCTTTCACTACTTTTTTCACATTGAAGAGGGCGACACACAGTTTCCTCCTAAACAGAAACAGAAAAGAAAAAGAAAAAAAAAAACCTGCTTAGTAGTTACTGTCTGAGGAAAAATGCGTTCAGTGGCTCCCTTAAAAAAATAGCACAATCATAAGAGGAAAAAATGAGAATAGTTAAAAAATCCTGCATGCCTTCTGCCTTCACATTTTTCCCTTTTCAGGCACCTTCACAATTCTCCTGTGACTGGCTAGTTGGCCAATTGAGCACTTTCTGCAACCTTAGAGCTTATGATGACTATTCTCAGGTCCAATATAAAGAATTATCTGAAGTGTAGCCAAGTAATAGCAAGTAAAGATGTAAATTAAAGATCTTTTCTCAAACAGAAAATGAAGAGAGAAATACCTTCTTTTGTGAGAGACTTCTGCATTGAGCTACTTTTGATCACTTGATTTGATAAAACCAGAAGTATAGCTCGAGTTTCTATTTTAGTATAATAAAACTGCATGACCACCATTGGGAAGATTTTCGCAAACTCTTTCAAACCGGATTCAAACTGAATTAATGAGTTCCTGTGAACAAAAAGAAGAATATCTTACAGCTGAATTTGCAATTTTATTTAACTTACGAGTCTCCTTAACTTTCTGGAACTTCTCCTGAAGTTAACTCGTAAGCTTAATCTACAGCATACCTTACACATTACCATTTGAACAGCTAGATTTGCTCTTGACAAAGCATTTTTGCTTACTTAATATTTCAGTTTTTACAAATTGAGTGCTTTTGCGTTAAAGTATTCAGAATGCGAAATTGCATTTTTGTTTTTTGCAAAAACTTTACAATAAAGTTGGAATATTTAATGCCTCTTCAAGTGATTATTATTCCAAGCTGTAAAATTACACTAATTGAAAAGAGGAATTAAATTATTTAAGACACCTTAAAAGTTAAGGAGGAATCATTTCTTTGACAAAAGTATTCGACCTAGTATATTCAATCAGTACTCTGTAGTGCAAACATGAACTGAGTTTACTTCGGTTTCTCCTTGCCACAACATAAGATGGACTCAGAATTGGACTAAAGTTAGCGAGAGAAGAGCAAATTTTTAGACTTAAATTAGAGACAAAGTCTACCTCATCAATTTTCCAATACAGGTACATACCTGGACGCATCTTATAGATGCGTCCATGTATTCGATTTCTTTTTGACCAAGTGGGCTCAGTTAAAAAACTTTGGTAGAAATTTAAAATATAACTCACTTTTTAAGATTTTTCATTAGTAACAAGTATGCTTCAACAATGTAGCGCACTTCAACCGTGTCTGTTTGTATGTTGTACTGTGAGAGAGACTCCAAGAAGGAGAGAGCCACCTTTGGCCAGACTGAATCATTGATAAAACTTGGGTGGGATCCAGAGATACATGCCAGCAAATTGCGCCACTCTTTGACTAGGTCCATTTTGACTTTGACTTGTAATGGGTCCTCTGAGTCCTCACCAATAAGTCCCAAGCAGAACTGTGCAAATACACAACAATTAGATTCACACACAGTAAATACTAAAAGTAATCTTGATAAAAGACAGCTTCAGCCCAAATATTCGTACGATATGATTATGTATCTGCCATCTGTACTGATGAAGTAATTCTGCATCATTCACCACCAAAAATACCCAAAGCTAAACAAATTCATAATGCCAGCGCAATGCAAATTTTGAGGAGAGGGGACAAAATTTTGGGAAAAATAGGATTTTAAATTGAAAAAGTCTACCTCCCACTATTCTTTAGACAAGAGAGAAAAACATTTCAAACTTTACACAATGATTCTCTGAGGTATACTACAGACTGATTCACAATCAAACACTTGTGGGATCAAATCTATTCAATTATTTTTCTCTTCCTAAAAAATTCCCTGAAAAAATTAGGGGCCGTTTGCCTGAATAAAAAATCTTCAACAACAGAAAAATTACCTCATTCCAGGCAGTTATTGTTGAATCATCTTGAAAGAAGGATTTCAAAAACCGTGACAGCTCTTCATCTACATTGTCTTTTGAGCCAATAAAAAGTTCCTGACTCAAAATGTTCATTATGGTGGCATACAGTGGCTTCAGTTTCATCCTGGAAATAAAAAAAATTGATTATATATTATTAAACATGCAGGATAATTCATAATCAGAATGTAGCAGGGAATTTTTCATAGAGGGCACTTACACTGAACAAGTTTTTTATTGCAATGCTAGGGGAGAAAATTCCTAAAAATTATAAACAGTGCTATTTCAGGAAATTTTTTGGTTTTGGGGCAGATTTAGACGAGTTACTTTGGTGATTCTATAAAAGTTGAGGACGCAAAGAATGTTGTGTATGCTAGTTTAATTAATACTCTAAAACAGAATCCATCCAGCAAGGAATACAAAATATATTTTCAAGGTCAGAAATATCCCTACCAAAGACCCACACAAATCAGTGTTACCATCCACAAACATGAAAATTACATAAATAAAGTCTTACAATTTTGCATTTTATTCGCATTACTAATATTGATAATTGTGGCAAATTTGATTATCAGAAAAAGCGGATTAACTCTCACAAAGAGTGAACATAGTTGAATCTAACCTGCCGCTGCATTGATTATTTCATACCTTTCAACCATCAATGCACTCTTTGGAGGATGAGCTCTCCATTATGCATGCTCCGATGAGACTAGACAATACGGATACTTTTACATTAGCAAAAGATATGATAAGGGTATACTAACTTCGGTTTAAAAAACAATGGCTTGAACAAAAAGAACCAAAATCCTTTTTGCTTCTTTAAATAGTGAACTGGTAAGGATCGGTGACTTTTCCACAGCTCTTGAAGTAATCTAACAGTTTCTAGACATAAGATAGAACTGCATGTTTCTTCATCCTACAGAAAGGAAAAAAACATGAAACAAAAAATCAGGCATGAAATATTCCTGTCAAAATATTTGAAATAATACATGATTTTAGATTAGTCTGACCGGTGAAACTGGTTAATTTTAATAAGTGGTGAATTGGTGGTGCATAAAACAAATCATACTGCAAAACATTCACACATTACTTATACTTTGCAGAATGATCATGCTAAAAAAAACCTGTCACTCCTGTACTTTCATTTTTTCTACTTCTTTGTACACAGAAAAGCAGTTTTGTCAAATTGCAAAGATTACAAAGAGTGAGAGGATTATGATGTTGGTCCTAGCAAATTTCAACCCTCAACTTTTCAAGTAAATGTGATGGATGCTTCATAAACGTTTTCACAAAAAATGGTGAAATTCCAAAAATTAATCCGAACAATGGATCTATTGTAAACCTTTGCTGGAATGAAAAGGCACAAAGACAATGGCTGAAAATCATGATGAGCCTATCGAGATGGGTTTAAATTTATTCCTAACTTCACAATCTCCATAAATAATGCTCGTCTTTTAGCGCTTCTTGCTTCAAAGAGCATACTTAGGCACAGACATAATTTGACACACCAGGTAACCCTGGTTAAACAAACCTTAAAATAGCTCCGATTACAGCACACAATAGACAGACAACGAAAGTACTTCTACTAGTTAAACTTTACTTTTAAAGCAAGAAGGAAAAATATGTCGCATTGATACCATTTGTTTTTTTGTTCGTTTTTAATTGAAAAACTGGGACGCATGCCAGCGGCGATTTAGATTTTTGGGTAGAGTTGCAAAATCAGGTTAACTTATCTGCGCCAAATTATGCCTTTGACATACTACACATTTTGAAGTAGAAAGCTCGAAAATACACAAATTACTACATAGATTATGATGTTATAAGTAAATTTTAGACTTGCTCATCGTAGATTTTGAGCCAATTTTTGTAAAGAGTAACTCTTTTTTTTGTTCCAACAAAAGTTGGCGACAGACTCATTTTATGAAATAGAAAAAAATAAGTTTTAGGATAGGACTTACAATTTTCTTCAAGTAACTGGTTAAGAAAGGGAGAATTCCATCTTCATTTTTATCTTGCTGATTTGTATCTTTCACAGCACTCAGAACAGCGGAGGCATTCACAAAAGCTTCTGTCATGCTTGACTGGTTTCGCACACAACTTGTGATAAAGCGAACTAAATAAGCCTGGTGAGAAGAAGGAGAAAAATTAGGCAATTTAATTCAAGGGCTGCAACTTGATTGCATGAATGAGGATGACATACTTCTAGGAATGATTTCCTGAAATTATGATTTCAATGTAATTTTGAGGACTGAATTAGCTACTTTCCATGCATATTATAATATGATGATAATATGTATTGATACTAAACCTACTCATGATAATTGGAGCCTTTGGAATCAAAAATTGAAAAATTCAATTTTCCTCCGTCAAATTTGTTTTCAAACAAGACTGATTAAAAAAAGTATGCTTTAAAACTTGGAAATACTTACCTTGCATCAAAATGAATGAATAAACTATAATAAAGATAATAAAAAATAAACTTAGACTATAATTTTTGTTCTTTTAAATATTTCAGCTACTTCATTTTTGAAAGTTTGTATTTTACTTGCAAATAAAAGTGACCGAGTAATGCATTATTTCTTTGTAAATAAAAAGTTTCATTGGCCATATAAAAGGAAAAGAGCCTAGACTGGACAATGTTCAAGGTTTTTGCATCTGAATATACTAAATTGACCAGGAAAAGGATCACTTAGAATGACAGGGCACGACTTGAAGATAGATTAAGTTAAAAATGAATAGTTCTTACTTTAATGCCATCTGGCTCATTTTCAGCAAAAAGGGGCTCTAAAAATACTTTTCGCACTGCAACAGGATCCAATCCAAGGCATGTTAAGAAAGAGATTGATCGATTCTGAAATAAGAAAAAAACAATTGAAAAGAATCAATTCGAATTTGATTGGACACTGATTTAATATAAGACTTGAAATTTTTAGTGAAAATCAAACCATGGCTAGGCGTGTAAAGGGTAATGTGCGTACGTAATTGGAAATTTGAACTTTTTCAAAGTGGTTACCTTACTATAACACAGACTATCTTTCTGGACGGTTCTCCTCCTCATAATGCAACTCTGAATTCTTTTTACAAATTACACTAAAAGAAACAAAAGAAAAAAAACCCTGCTTCATTTATAGTCTCAAAACACTTTTTTTCGAAAAGATTATTCTTGTGAAAAGCTCCAGTTTTTCTTCATTGCAAAACACTACACACCACTTTGACCCAAAAAAACTTTTCATGCATTACTTTTGACTTGGCACCCAAAAAAGGACATTCTTTCTGTGTCAGGGCTTTCATCATTTTTTCATTTTCCAGTCCCATGACTTTTCATTGACTCTCCCCTGACTTTTGATCAAAATCTTCGCTTTGGATTTTTTCCCCTCTTATTGCGCTGAATTTTCCTACACTATAGACAGAATCTCCACGTCTAGGGATTGGAATTAAAAAAGTAAGACTTTGGAAGTTTTTGGCCTGTTCTCAAATGGTGACAGCTGAAGTTGTGGAGCCAACACGCTGCTCGCAAAATTTCCTGACTTTTCCATGTTGTCATAAAACCCTGACTTTCCAGGTTTTCCAGAACATCGAAAAACCATGATCTCCAGAGCCTCTGTTGAGAGATACTTAAATCTTTCTAAATTTTAGATAAGTAAATATAAATGAAAGCAAAAAAAGAACAAGATAGATACACAATACACTTACATCTGCTAATTTTGACAAAACTTTCAGAGAAATTTGACGTAAGTGCGGACTAAAACTATTATGAATGTAGCTTGTGATCTGGAGTAGTCTAAAGCTCCTTTTCCAAAGTTTTGTTTCAAATAGATCTTCTTCAATAGGGGCAAGTTGAGAATTTTCCTGGGAGAGAGAGTAAAACAAACATTAACATCAACGGGTGATAAAAGTCGGTAAAACTTTACTGGAATTACATAAACATCAAACAGAAGAAACCTAAGAAAGGAATATGCAGAATATTGACAAATTAATACAAATCAGACAAAGAATTTAGAATTATGAAACATAGTCTGATAAGAACAAGAAGGAAAAAGAACATGATCACTTGGAAACTAATTAGTGATCCAGCCTACAGCCATAATTGAATTTCCGAACTCATACAAACTTTGAATAGCTAGAGTAGTGGCCAATTTCCCACTGATCTAACTAAAAAATATGCTAACATTTGTAATATTGATAAGGCCAGCTGCGGTAAAGCTGATAGTGTCTACCAAGGACCAAGTCCCAAAGGACCGACCTAGTCACAAATCAACTGTGTTTGCTATAAAGAACAGAAATTCTATTTTTCAAAGCTTAGGAGCAAAAAAAGCATAACTAACACCTCAAATTTTTTCTTGAAGTCCCATTCGGATTCAGGGAGAAGCCTCACATATTTATTTTTCCGGAATAAGCACATTATAGTTGAAAATACTCACGAGATCTAGTCTTTTGAAGGATAAGACTTGATTGAATACATCTAAAGCATGTTCCACTGTTCGGACGACTAATCGCCCTAAGCCTCCAGTCCAACTAGGTTTGGTTACAAGGTAACTGAATAGTACTTGTTCACCTGCAGAGGTACAAATAATATTCAATCATTAGTATTTGAGAATAGTAAAACAGAATTTGTTTACATCACAACTTTTTACTACTTACATGTCCCTAGTTCTCAACAGAATTTGCAAATACATAAAATATTTTGAAAGCTCTTATTGATTTCAAAACGATTATTTCACTATAAAACTTTGATATAGTAATTTTAATCTTATGAAATTGCCATTACATACATAAAATTAGGATAATATGTGAGTCTAGAGGCATATGACATATGTTCTCCACCACTCAAAAGAATAATTTGATTTTCGAGGAAACCTATGCACAATGATTAATGATAGTTTAAGTTCAGAGAGTTACTCAATTCGGTACAATGCCCAGAAAAATAAAGAGGATCGCACATTAATATTTTGCAGAGATAACAAGAATTTTCTATGCTCTTATAATAACTCCACATAAATGATTCAATTGAACATATTTTGGAGGGATTAAGATTAAATTTTCAAGAAGAGTGTTACCTGAACATGCTGTATCAACTAAGACGCTTCCAGGAATTTTGTGGAGTAGACTATACAGCAAGACATGGCGTAAAAATTGTTCGGTTATGACGAGGCTTGATTCAGCAACATCTGCCTTGGAGGGGCTTGTTTCCATCTTCATCACACTTTTATCATCATTAGGAGTCTGGAGTATTTCATGGAAAAACTCGTAGAAAAGCCACTCAACCTGGCGATAATCCTCTTCCTTCTTATAGTACCATTTCTTGAATTGCGGAAATGAGCAATTTAACAGATACATTAGGCCGCACAATACAGGCTGTGATGTTCTAGTCTCTGGAAACTGAGAGCAAAATACACGTTTTAGAGATGGAAGTAGAATCAGAAATAGAAGGACCAATCGCTGCCAACAATAGCCTTTTATGCTTATATTTCACAGCAAACGATTGGACTAGCTGAAACTTGCAGGGATCGAAAATAGGCAACAAATTGAACTATAAAATTATAAGGCTCTTTCCATATGATTAAGAGGAGTAGACCTCAGAGATTGGTATTTTATTTGGCGTTAATTGTTATGATATTAGAGTTCTATTCAACTCTGTCGAAAACAATCGGGCAAAAACCGCGAAAAACACAATTTTTGCTCATTTTTCAAAGTTCGGAGCCTGCCAGCGCGCTTGATTTTGCATTGAGCAAAAAAAAGTATGGAACTTTTTTATAGGAAATTTAACGAGCTTTATTTCTGAAAATAACTAATTTTATCGTCAGATCAATTTTTAGGAAGTTACAGGTCATAATCCGGAAAAAAGGCCGATTTTAGGCCATTTTTGCCAAATTTGGCAACTTTCCGGTCCGAATTTAATGGCGCAAAGTTGAAATTCGGATTCAGCGTCAAAAATTACGTAGGAATCACTGAAAGCATAACTACCCGGGATTTTTGCAAAAACCGCGAAAAAACGCAATTTTCGTTCATTTTTCAAAGTTCGGTGCCCGCCAGCGCGCTTAATTTTGCCTTGAGCAAGAAAGTGTATAGAAACTTTTTTATGGAAATTTAACTAACTTTTTTTTTAAAACAACCAAATTGTCGTCACATCAATTTTGGACGAGTCAACAATAGCCTTTTGTGCTTATATTTCACAGCAAATGGTTGGTCTAGCTGAAACTTGCAGGGATCGAAAATAGGAAACAAATTGAACTATAAATTATAAGGCTTTTTCCATATGATTAAGAGGAGTAGACCTCAAAGATGGATTTTTGTGGGTAATTTATCATCTTAGAGTTCTATTCAACCTGATCCAAATCGAAAATATGCTTAGTGAATAAAGATTAGACCTTTTAGATTTTTGAAAATAAAAAGTTGTGTGACATATAACAAATTTCTTCACTCAGTCATGAAAAACAGGGACGAAATCTAAATTTGTCAGCAAGATTGAAATACAGGAGAGAATTATACCTTTTATAGAAACCTAGTAAGTACGATAAACGAAGTAACATTTGATGCGAATACAATTTTAATAAACTGTGACATTGGCTGTTTGTCAGTTTACTTCATCTAACTTCAAATCTAATCTTCATCAAACTCTTCAGCACTCGAGAAAGAGAGAAAAATTTCCATCATGTTTTAATTTTTTAATGCCAAAAAGTTTTTTCAGCAGAAAAAATTGATAGGAAGGTTTGAGGGTAAGTATAACTAACCTTGTACAATGCTATCAATAAATTCAGATAAGCAATGAAAATAGAATGATCGCCATGGCTCAATCCAGCTGAATCACAGACTGACATAAGAGATCCGATTTTTGTGAGCGATTGGGCAGTTGCACATGAAATGTAATTCATTCCACCTCGCTCACACTTTGGAAAGACTGGTAGATCTGAACACAACGCCACTATTCTTTGAGGGAATACAGCAACGGCCTCAGTGTAAAGCTGTAGGCAGGCAGTGATAATTTCTATGTCGACAGTCTTCTCAGTGAAAGGAATTCTGAAAACACAAAAGCTTATATGATGGCTTGTCAAACTCAGATAGAGGATGCAGGAAAATCAAAGTTACAAGTTTACAATTAAAAATGAAGGATATGTCTGGTAAAAACAGAGATTTTGCACTAATAAAGGTAGTTAGGTTAAATGCAAAAATCTGATTAAAACGGAAAAATGCAATGCAATTTATTCTAATACAATTCCTGGTCTTTGTTGTTTTACATTCTACTGCTCCGTTTTGAGCTGCTTCTGTTGCTTTGTTTTCTACTGTAACTGCAATGTGCAGGGCTGAATATTTCCACGAATTGACTGCATAAAGCTTATTTTAAGAGAAAAGGATTCCAGCAAAACCACTTTTACGACCCAACTTGACAAAAATCACCCAGCTGAAAAATTCACCGTCATACGCTATAGCAACTTTTCCAATGTAAGGTTACAGCAGTTTACAAATTGAAGAAATGAAAAACAACCGATGAAGAAATGCAATTTTCTTTGACATATGGAAATATTAAAAGTTTTTAGACTTGGCACTTATCCCTATGAAGCCATGTTTGAGCAAAGACTTACAAATGAAATTTATTTTTCCTTTACCAGCCTTGCCATGGTTGCACTTGAGAGGCAAATTGTCCTCTTAATGATTTGAAAAACATAAAATAAATACAAAATAACTCTTACTTGGAAAGAAGAATCAACATTTCATCCAATGCAGCCAGAAATACGTGAGAGGTATCTATGCTATATTTCATAAAAGTGCAGGTAAATTTCAAGTACATAAGAACCTTTCGACGTAAATCTTGATGAATGGTATGATGAACTGCGGTTGAGCACTGAAATAAAAATGTTTCAACAGTTGAGATATTTGAAAAAAATAACGGTCAAGCCTAGCAGGTCCATCATAGGTGTTGAAGCTTTGCACAAAGTCAACCAATTTAACAATCACAGCTGATGATCAGTTTGATCGATAGACTAGTTGTGCTAGTCAAAGGATTATTTTGTGTTTTGATGGTTGTGACTTATAGATTAGCAAATAGTAATAGACTCCAGCTAAACATCAAATTCTTACATCCAGTACGTCCTATGTGATACACTGAGCTACCGGTGCAAATGAGTGCGTCACTGATTGATGAAATCCAGGTGGTAGAAACCATGGTATGCACTACTGCGGTGGATGACATCATACGGCGTGCTTTTCAATAAGTAATATTTCCGTTATATTGAATACCAAAACTAGGTGTTTGAACTGATTTTATTATTTTTTGCTAATGTATGGGCTCAAACGATCAAAATACGATTCTGTGATCAGCGCTACAAATAAAGACATATTTTTTCATTTTGTTGGAAGTAAATATTTTTGTTTATGAATTTCATTCGATTTTTTGGTTGTTTTTTTTTATTATCAATATTATAATGGAAAAAATCCCTTAATTTGTCAAACTTTTACCATACTAAACAGTCAGAGATGTTCAAATTGGGCCTGCTGGGGTAATAAAATTTGCAGCTATTTTTTAATTCATTCAAATAGTTCCAAATTTTTGAGCTACTGAGTAGACACATCGAAGAAATGTTTTTATGCCCTTGGTGGAGTATTTTTCAAGTGAAATGAAAGGAACATTCACATGATAATGTAATACAATGCTTGTTAAAAACGCAAAATCTAGATTAAAAAGAACAAATTAGACTTGTAGAAAGATTAAGCATGTGGCTAGCAGGATGAAGGTAACTTACAACTCGAACATAATTGCGCAGATAATCAGTCATGATGTGCCAAAATGATATGGTGTAGTCCCAACGAAAGTTGCCTTCAATTCGCTTACACTTTGTCCCTTTAGGAATACAAACTTGTTGTACAAATGCCAAAGGATGAAAATCGAAGCTATTCACCCATTCTTGACTTTCCGTCTGCGATAACATTACACTTTCTGAAGTATAATACAACATCTGCTTGTCCATCATTTCTACAATCTGAGAAATAGATAAAGCATTAGACGATTCACCAAGCATATTTGTATTTCAACATTGATATATTTAAAAATTTTATTGACTCTGGAGTATACATATTTGCTTAAGGTAATCACAACTCAACATTTCAAGCTAAATAAGAGGGGCCCTTTCTAGATTACAAAACGCTCCAGACTGTGGATACTACAGAACTTTTAGGATCTTCCAGAGAACTTTGGAATGGATTCTTGATGACACTAGGAGAAAGTTCAAGTCTCTCAGAAATTTTATTGTGAGGTGAGTGAGTTAAGTAATGACTGAATTGTGAATCCAAGATTTTGTAGAAACTCCATTAGGTAAGGAAAACTGAAGAGTAAAATTAGAAATAGGTATCTAGAAAACAACATGGAATTTCAGATATTTTCTTGATTCGCAATACATATTACACTAAGGTAGAACATTTTGAACCCACACTGAAAAACGTAAGATACTTGCTCTCTTCGCAAAGAATCAGAACAACTCTGCACTCTATCTTTCTTTGCTCACCTTGTTCCTCTAGCAAATATAAAATGTATAATTGAAAGCATACGGAATAAGTAGCTTAGGGGTTACGCATCAAATTAAAGAAAGAATTGTATGATTCATTGATAAAAAGATCAAATTTTTTTTAAACATAATGAGTTTCAACAATACTTAAAAATACAGCCCCAGCAGCTACCGATGAGTCTGTTCCAGATATGACATTGCTTGCAATCCTGGGTAGATATTGAATATTCCAATTTACTACTGATTTACTTTCATTGATAATTTTCATTTTTATTCATAATTTTTAAGTTACTTCATTGTTTAGCTAAAAATCGATACAATAGAAACTAATCGAATTGGACCAAAACAAAAGCATAACCTCTATTATAGTTACCGTTAATAATATACAATCTGATTGGATTTGTACCTATGCTGTAAACTGTCTGAAATAGTATAGCGTCTACTGCATGATACACTTGTCAGGAAACTTAAGCTCAGCGGTGAAATGACATTTAGTGAATGAGATGAATAGTATCATGAGATACTGGATTTTCATCCAATAATGCTCAACATCTTTCAACAGCAAGTAAGAGACTTATTATGCACATACCGTATCACATCGTTCTTTGCTGGAGCAAAATGGAATTAGAACGAGAAGTAAGTCAGCTACAGAAATAGGGTAAAACACCTCCAAATCGTGTAACAGTTGCATCAGACCTTTATTGCCTTTTTCCCAGATATCATCTTGAACCGTCTTGTGCTTGGCTAAGTTGCTTAAAAGCTGATAAACTGCTTTATCATTGCCAAACACTGCTGGTCCAAAATTTGTGCAGCATAAATGTGTCAACTCGTAAACAGTGACGGAGACAATAGTTTCCAAGAAGGAGTCATCCTGGAAAATAAATAGGAGAGTTTCTAATAAACTGATTTGATGAACAATATTGACAGGATTTGTTTTAGATGGGGCTGTTATGAATACAATATGTATTTCTTTCTTCTTAAGCTGAGAGTTAAAAATGGTAAATACACCTAAAAAACTAGAAAAAATACTGAACAAAAAAAAAGTTTCCAATTCAAGAATTAAAACAAATAGGAAAAATGTAACTAGGTCAAAATCAAAAAATAAAAATATTTTGAATCAATTCGTTTCTGGAATCTGTTGCATTCATAGCAGTTAATCTAAACTTTGCATTTTAATTTTCAAAGAGATTAGTGTGTGCATACATATTATCAATGCGCTGTGGATTATTTCCCTGTGAAACAAACTGCTGTTTCATTACCCTGCATTAAGCAGGGCAAGGTAAAAATACTTATGGTAGGAGACCATTTCAGACTGGGAATGAAGACATTTCATTGGAATACAAACCTGAAAATTTGGACAAAGTAGAATTTGATTGAGAAAATCCCATGGTTGCAATCTGTTGGCTATGGTGGCGAAGAAACTCAATGTCTTTTCATCTTTGTAGCCGTATGGACCCAGACGATTCATCAACATCCATGCAAGGACTAGGGGACCACTTTCAGCACCCTGCTTCAGATTTTTCATCTGTTCTTCCAATTTGTTGAAAACTTCCATTTCGTTAGACCAAAAGCCTGATTCGGCACTGAAATGAATGAAGTAATTGGTGAGAAGTGATGAAGAATGATTAAAACCAACATTAAAATTTTCAGGCTGCTATAGCATTCAGCGAAGGGGGCAGCTATTGCGCAAGTCAAGCAGATTAGGTATTCACTTTCTAGGATGCTATTAATGAATTTTTTTGCCAAAAATGAGGCATTGAGTCTTAATTGTGAAAGAAAAATTTTACAGAATGCTTCTTTAAAGTTCTCTTCTCAAAACAAGCTTCCTAATTTATGTCTTGAAATCATTAAACATCAGTTATGAATTAATTAAAAATTATATTTAGTATAAGATAAAAGAGAGTTATTATTATGTATTTTCATACATTCAAAATCCATCAGTATATTATTTCTTCTTATCCCTCTAAATGATCAAATGGAGAGGGGAGGGTGTTCAAACCGAGTAGAATTAAAACATGTATATTGTAGAAAAATGGTTACACTTTTAGTATACAAGTTCGATATTAATTCACTGGGACAGTAAGTATTGACAATTTGCATTTGGAAAAAGATTTACTTACTCCCATGAGTAACTGAAAAGCTGCAATGTGAGAAGTACTTCCGTAAGTGTGATGGTTTTCAGCTGGGAAAGTGACTGCTCATCATCACACCGCCTCTGTTGAACCGATCCAAAATCTGATTCCTGTTACAACAGCCGAAAAATGAGAGGTAAAAAACCAAAAACTGGCTGGTTACGATTCATTACAAAATATCAAATGAGTAAGGTGCAATTAAGGAACATTTCAGAATTTTTCAAAACTCAAATTTTGGTTTAGATTTAGGGGATGTAAAATGGTCCCAAAACCATCAAATCATAGACAGTTGATTTGTATAGGTAATACTGATTCTCACTGTTCATTGTTCACTATTTCCCAACTAACACTTCTAAATAATACTGAAATGATTTTCATTAATCTTATAAGACTCTAGATATTTAAATGGGTCAGTAGCACCTATTCTTTTAATTCATTTTCTGAAAGTTAAGAGTAAACTAAGCTTCTAGGAATTTATTCAGATCTTTTTGAAAAAGAGTTTTTTATCAGAATAATTTGATTTAAGATTAAAGCATAAAAACAGCCAGGAGAAACAGCAAACCCAGAAAACAGTTAAATGATGTAGTATGAATAAGGAAATCATTGTATGAGCAACTTTCCACTAAAAACAGCGGTGA
The DNA here is from genome assembly GCF_918797505.1 of Bemisia tabaci. Lineage (NCBI taxonomy): Eukaryota > Metazoa > Arthropoda > Insecta > Hemiptera > Aleyrodidae > Bemisia > Bemisia tabaci. The sequence continues at coordinate 22,024,576 of NC_092796.1, forward strand.
AAGCCTACACTGTAATTAAATTTTCATTATATCTGAGAAATCATGGTGAAAAACGTCTAGCCTAAAGTTAATGACAAAAAATAGTCAAGATGCATTATTACCTTAACTGTTTGTATCCATTGTAGTACATTCGCAAGTTTGATATCAACTATTGGGACTATCATTATCAGAATGTTCAGAATTTCAATCTGCTCTGCAAAACAGTGTTGGACCCAAAGAGATTTACGTGAATTAGTCAGCAGCGATCCATGCGTTAATTTTATTGGTAATGGAACTGACTGAATTTTTGCAAGTTGACTCATCAGAGACTTGTAAATTTCAGCTGGTTTCAGTTTATCAATTAAACTTTTATACACATCCTGGAAAGAGAAAATCCACATTAATCATGAGGAAAATAAAAGTGGAAACATTCTCAAAACGGACATTGCACAGTATTTAGATATCTCCAATTTACTCAATAAAATTAGGAAATTCATTTTAAAACATTGAAATTCTCTTGAGAAAATAAAGTCCACATCTTTAAACATGCATCATAAGATGTTGAAGTGTTTGAGGGTCAATATTACCACAAGGACTGTCCAGAAACTAAGTTTACTGATTCAATATCTCCTAAACTATGATTGATAGAAAGAATCTGTAACAAGCAATGAAAAGCCACCTTTTTTCTGGTGAGAGGATCATTATTGCAAAGTTTTTGGACAACAATACATTCTTAATGCTAAATTTCTGTATGAAGAACCACACATTCTTTGGAGTGCTAAGATTGGCAGACGGTCGTAAGATGCAATATTTTATTTTTTCTCAAAATCAAGTTGGTGGAGCTTACATTATTTGGAAAATAATTGGTTCAACTGTCAATAAAATCTTTGGAGAAAATAGAAAAATAAAAAATGAAAAAACTAACCTGGTATTTGTGATTAGCATCAAAATAGTTCTTAACAATGTGTTTCAGTGTCTTTAGAAGAAATAATCTTTCACTGTAGTAAAAGAAAAAAACACCCTGAATAATTTCATTCCTGGACTTGTCTACTTTAACCATTTCCTGCAGCTTGGACTCAGTCCCCCGGAAGGAGTGCATGATGTAATTTAAGAATATGTCCCAACATTTGGCGTGTTCAACATTCTGAAAAATGCAAAAAGGATTAATGAGTTTTGAAGCTCCATTATTAAGTTAATTTGCGTTACTTGTAAGTAAGTTGGAACCCTTTTCAGAAAACTATTCCTTTTTTGCTCTATGCACAGGGTACAGAATTCTGAATCTCGCTCATACAGCAAAAATGAACAAGTAATTTAAATTAGGCTCTATCTTTAAGTACAGTCATTAATTTTACTGGTGCAAAATTAGAAATGGTCTTTGATCAAGGTATATTAACTTTTCAGACTACTGAATATTTGAAGTAGATACCTTAAGTAAAAAATAAAAAAAAAAAAATTGATCTTGCCTGATGTAGGTATGACAAGCCAGAAGTTTATTAGCCCCTCCACTTGTAAAAAAAATACTGACTGAAAATATGTGAGCAGACTTTGTTTCCGTACAGATTGTAATATAGGGACAAAACACTTAAGCAGAATTTTTAAATGCAAAAATTCACACTCAGTAAGAGACGGAAAGAACTTTCCTCCTCAAAACAGACAGAAGTTGTTAAAAAAAAAAAAAAAAGACTTTTGAACCATTTCAAATATTATCTAAAGTGTGAATCGGAAACTTGCTACAAATACACAAATAGAGAATCGGTGGAATTCACAAATTTTGATCTAAAATGGGGTTGATCATGAGTAACTGAGAGTGATTGTAGTCATTCAATTTTTGAAACTTACTAGCAACAAAGCCAAGTGACTGATCAGGTTGTCAACACTCATCTTCTTACTGGTGTCATTGTTTGCTTCAACTTTTTTGCGGTTTTCTGTACAGACATCGAACCAGTTCGTCCCTTCTAATAACTGTTTCTCAATTTTTTCCAACTCGAACTTGATGAATTTGGGATCGACTTCCCCTTTCAACTCGGTGATCAGTTCATAAATTCCTCGCCAGTACCTGAAAAAAAAAAAAGTATGAATCCTGATTCTGCATGATGAGACGCAAGCAAACTTACAGAAAAAAAGGTAATTATGATGACTCATCAGAAACATAGATGGCATCTTAGGTTTCATGGGATGATATAAAAGTAAATAAAGCATTGACTCTCCGATACGTAGGGAAACGCTTACAATTCGACTTGAATAATCCTGCATAATGTCGCCATTCGGCCGGAACTGTGAGATTTGATGTGGACTTGGGGAGTTGAATAAGAACTGCCGCACATTCAGTTCCAAATAAATCTCACTTGATGTTGACCAAAAGGTAGTATAACTGACATACTGGTCCCATTGAGATTTGGTGTCTTCAGCGCGTGTGGAAACCGTTGACTGCAGAAGGTATACAAACAGAAAATTTCCGACTATGGACTTTTAGAATCTGCAATTCTGATGGAATTAGGCGGATCAATTTTTATGGTGTACGGGGATGGAAATCCAGTCAGAGAGGGTGAATATGCAGCTAAAATCAATCGGAGGATGATGCTCATGAAAGGACAAATGAACAAGAAATCACATGCTTACCCCAATTTTTCGTTGGCACTCATTTTGAATGATAAATGAGAATGTCACTAGGGTTCTAAAAATGCATCGGCTGTACTATCATAACTATTTAAATTAAAATATTAATTAAATAAAAATAGAAAATACTGTAACGGCATTCGGAAAACCGCGAAAACATGATGGGAAAACTAACCTCAAATCAAAACAATTCTCTTCGTGACGTCACAAACGATTTTCAAGATGGCAGTACCATGTAAACAAGCCGCACAACGATGCTGAACGTGAATAATTTTATATTTTTAAACATGTACAAAAACTCTCCATCAATCTAGTGACTACTCCGTTCCATCCCAGCATTTCTATTCTTTAAGACTCAAATAACTCATACATTGTCCTGTAGTTTAGTTCACTTTCCCGTGTAGGTACAGCCGGAAGCATGGCAGACGCAGCGGCCCGTCAGCAGCAGTACGAATACAAAGCGGTATGTACCTATTTTTCCGTCAGTAATGCAAAATCTTAGATACTATGGATGATCAATTAATCCGTCACTCCGTATTATGTGTGCGGTAAAGTGGCACCTTCAGCAGCGCTTTCCAAGAACCTACGCAGGTCGCAGAAAGTTGTACCGCTAACTCGCCACAAACTTTGCCACTTTTTCTTGCAGGGGTGCATTGTTTTTCACAGCACGGCCTCATTCTGGTGCTGCCGTTTAAAGAAGCTATTTTCGTCATGTACACCCATACAGGTAGTGGGAGAGATTGCTGGTTTGTTGAATAATTGGTTCACGACTAACCTAATGATGATCAGGTAATGCAAGAATGCTTCTAAAATGGGTGCTTGACTGGCAGCTGAATGAAAATGAGACGACACTCTTAAATTTCAAAGCATGTAAAATGGCATTGTAACCGAGAAAGTGTTTCATCTTTAAACTCTAAATTTCTATTATCTCCTGCGTGCGTTTGCTGGATGTCAGGGGTTGCTCTGAAAACGTTATCGTAGTCATCATAGACTAGATAATCTGCAAACTCGACAGTGCGACAGCCAATACACCCTTTTTTTACTAAACTTTACTGCAAAACCAAGTAGGTTTTCCTCCACCTTACCTGTTGCTCGAATTTGGCTAGACTCAGGGCTGCGAAAACTTCTGCGACCACCACGCCACCAGGTGGGTAGCGATTGGTCATTTGCATAAATGGGATGGCTTTAATAGCGGATTTCAGTAGAAAAAAGCTGTCCAAATTGAGTTATTTTTTGATAAACTGTAGGAAAAATCTTGGTTTTTGTTGCGAAATTGGAGCAAGCTACTGAGAACATATCATAGTACTAAGTACCATATGAGCCGCAAAAAGGTCATCTTCTGAAAATTTCTGAGCAAAAAAGGCTTTTGTAAGGGGGGAGCCACTTTGAAGAATGGTAAGCTCAAAAACCTTCTGCATCTATAGCAATACGGACTATCAAATTAATAAAGAATATTTGATATGCTCAGCTGATGTATAGCACCCACCAGGATAATATTAAATACACTAAGTATCAATATTTTTTATAATTTTTAATTAATTTTTGACAGAACTCCAATTTAGTCTTACAAGCTGACATCCGTCTTATTGAACGACGAAGTCGTGATGAAGCGACAGGAGAAGTTTTATCATTGGTCGGCAAGCTGGATGGCACTCGGATGGGAGATAGGTTTGAAAGGAGGAAGCCTATCAAAGCAGAAGAAAGAAAAGTCAAGTAAGTCTATCATTAAAAAAGTTGAACGTGGTTCTCTTTTTCAATCTCTTTTTCTTCTCATGTAACTCGCCTCAGTCATAAATTCCAGAAAAGATGTAATAGTAACGTGTGAAGACTGCCACAATTAATTGTATACCAGTGTAGATTTTATACGAAATATTATTTATTCCACTTTGAGCAGTCATTCATTAACAATAAATAACTCATGTTTAACCATCTTAGTAGACTTGTTCTGATCAGTGAATTTCAAATTTGTACTACGTTTGAATCAATCCTCTCTGTTTTACCTTAGAAAGTTGTAAAGTGATATTACCAACAATATCTAAACCGGTGGAGGCAGTTAAGGCGTTAACAATGTGAAATAAAGTTTCTCCACCTCGTGTAGTTTTTTGAGCTATAATATTTTCTAGCTGAAGGTTTACTCAAAAATTTTTTACTTTAAAGTCATCAGAAACCTTTGTTTGACTTTGTGCACATTTTAATTTCTCCTTTTCATATTCTATATCACAGGCGTCAAAAGAGAGATGAAGCTCAGTATGACTTTACTAGAATGAAAGGAGCAACTCTTCTGTCAGAAAGTGTCCATGAAATGGTCGGTATCATCTACAAACCAAAGACACAAGAAACTCGGCAGACATATGAAATTTTATTAAGTTTTATTCAAGAAGCACTCGGAGATCAGGTAATAATTTATGTGATCTTGTGCATTGACATCCTGACAGTAATTATAGAATTTCAATTTTTTTCTGTATTATCTCTATAGATTTGGCCCTCTGTATTTCTAACAAGTATTATTGTGAATAATATTATTTTAGTCACCAATAATAATTCAATGCTTTCATCGTAACAGAATCTTTGTATTTATAGATTAAGAGATATCTAGTCAATGTGCCCTGAGACTTTATTTTAAAACTTGAAAGTTATGCCCAAAATAAATATGTCATCTTATAATATATACCAAAATGAAACATACCTTATTTTCAAACGAGAGCCCAGAGCAAAAATCACAAAGCGGACTTCAGAACTAAATTTATAAATTTTGGTTAGGATTTCCATCAGTAGGAACATGTTTTCTTTCGGAATATCTTTGCGCAAATTTTTGATTGATCATCGATTTTTTTATCCGTACTTCATTGACTCAGGTCTTATTTTTGCCCCTGCTTTTTGCATCTTATTAATTTCCTTTTATTATTTTGATCCACAGCCTCGAGACATATTATGTGGAGCAGCTGATGAAGTTCTTGCAGTTCTAAAAAATGATCGTCTTAAAGAGCGTGAGAAGAAAAGGGAAACAGAGTCACTTTTGGGCCCTTTAACTGATGAAAGATTTGCTCTATTAGTTAACCTTGGGAAGAAAATCACTGATTTTGGAACCGACGACAAAGTTACAGTTTCAGGTATAGCTTTTTTTTACAAATTGTTTCCATAACCTTATACACAGTTTGACCATATCTTGCACCAAAAATTAATTTTCCTCCGTTGACTGAACTGTATTGTTACAAAAAATAATATCAACTAAGTTGGATTAATTTCAGAGTCAGACCTTTGGCATAGATCGGCTGGTATTTTCAGAAGAGATTGCATCAAGAATGAGAGGGAAGATCATGGATGCTAAACAGTCCACCATGTATGATATTAAGACAAAGCAACTTGTATGATATTTTCATGATCAGAGAATGGCAGGAAACAGGTTGCCAAAAAAGGTCCTAGGTTTACTTCCTCTGAGGAAAAGGCACAGAAGGCGCCCAGTGAAAGGTTGGATGGATGAGATTCAAGCAGAAATGGTAATTTGATAGAGAACAATGGTGGTTAGGTGGCGTAGAGCGCAAGAGAGTGCCATAAAGCAACATATGTTTGTCCCCTCTCACTTTTAATGGATCTTTAATCCATAAACTTATTGTAATTGAATTGTGAAAAATAATGTTGCCCAAGATGTAGAGCTGATGAATATTTGGTGAATTGAAGCATTTTAAAACATTTTTTTCCTGGTCCATATCTTATACTTAATTTAATTAGACATTTTCCTATACTCTTAGTCATTTACACTGTGATATTTTCTCTTTTGTTTTTCTTAGATGAAAAAATCGATGAAACATACGGTATCAATGTACAGTTTGAATCCAGTGAGGAAGAAGACAATGAAGATGTATATGGAGAAGTGAGAGAAGGTGGAGAAGAGATGGAAGAAGATGGAGAAGAAGCCTCTATGAGAGCCATCCATGCCGAAAATGTAAGAAACTAACTACCTCTTAACTTTTTAGTCGCTAATTCATGCTCATTACTCTACTAATGACTTTATTTGCTTTTCTGACTCTTGTCTTTATGGTGGAGTTTTGCCATTTTGCAAAAATGACCAAGTAGCAAATTTTAAACGGAATCTTGGCTTTACGCATCAATCAACGTTAATATCTTTGTTAGGAGTTACTTTCAGCAATTTTCATTTTAAAAATTGTGTTTCACTTAAAATTAATGTAAAAAAAACATGTATTATTATGAATCATTAAATTTGCACTTTGTCTATTAGTGTATTGATCATCATTTCTCAATTCCTAATGAACCTCTAGGCAAGGTATGAATGCACGACACAGCATGTTTTTTCTTTAAAATTCCACGAGAAAAACAAATCACACAACAGAAAGTCTTTGAATCAACTCCTAAATAAGATGTACGCGTTTACAGTTAACATTGGTCGAACAGCAAAAGTACAAATGACGTCAGATGTGAAAAGTAACTGTCATTTGACTTATGTCAAAAATAATTTTTAATCTTGTTTGGTAGTTGATTTCAAAACTTCTCATTGAGTGAATCATTTTCTACTTTAGATTTTGAAGAGAAAACATCGAACATTAAGTTCCAGTTCACATCAAGAGTAGTGACTCATTTATCAGTCAAGTTCTGTATTTGTGCATTAGTAATTGGCTTATGTCCCATTTTTTCCAGTAATATTCAATTTAATGGTACCTAAGCAACACACACACTGCTTATTTTTTCGCAAACAGTGGTCTAAGGGTTCCAGTACTGCAATATTATACAGCATTTATTATTTCTAATAAATTTTTTGAATTTTTTACTGAAAGTGTGTTTCTTCTGTTTCTCTAGCTAACTGGAGGGGAGGCAGTTACCAACAAAAAAGAAAGGACCCTCCATCCGCGAGACATTGATGCATATTGGCTTCAAAGAAATCTATCACGTTTCTATGATGATGCTATGGTATCTCAATCTAGAGCTGCTGAAGTCTTAGAAATTTTGCAAAGTGCAGGAGACGACAGAGATTGTGAGAATCGGCTGGTCTTATTATTGGGTTATGATTGTTTCGATTTCATCAGGATCCTCAAAAAACACTGGCACATGATTCTGTACTGTACACTTTTAGCCTCATCTCAAAGCGAAGCTGAACGTCAAGAGTTAAGAGAGAAAATGAACCAAGACCCCGCTCTGCAACGGATTCTCAAACAACTTGATACAGGTACTTCTGTCCATGCCTTTTGAACTGTGACTAGAATTTTTTCTCTGCCAGTCAAAATTCTTTAACCAATGGAAGAGTCATACTCAGTCATAAAAACTTCCTCTCTCAATTTTATTTTGATACCAGATTGTTTACTGAGGTGAAAAACTGGAAAAAACCATAAAGAGTTAGGAAAGGTAATTGCATCCATAAATGTTAGAGAATTTCATTTTCTTACATAGTAGGTCTGAGGTATATGAAGGGAGAGAGAATAGGAGGAGAGAGTGCAGATAAGAGCACCTGACAGTCAAAGAGAGAAAGAGGCGATTTTGCACAAGTGACAAGCTGGATAAAGCAAGGGTTATAGAGTGAAAAGTATAGCGTTCGGGCTTATAGGTAAATTTGTATTATTTTATAATCCAGATTAAGATTGGTCTCTAATAATTACTGTTCATTTTATAGGTAAAACTGAAGACGAAGAAGAAAGTGGGAGGTACAGAGGCTCATCTCGAAACTTAGATCATGAAGAGGAAGAGGATGAAGCAACAAACAGTGCAGTTGTTGCCGGTAACAGACAAATGGTGGATCTTGAAGATCTTGCCTTTGCACAAGGATCTCATTTTATGTCGAATAAACGGTGTCAACTACCAGATGGATCTTATAGGAAACAAAAGAAAGGTTATGAGGAAGTCCATGTTCCAGCTTTAAAACCAAAACCATTTGGTGCGGACGAGCAACTCATTGCAATTGATACATTACCTCGTTATGTACAGCCAGCATTTGAAGATTTTAGAACGCTCAATAGAATTCAGAGCAAACTTTACAAAACAGCCCTGGAATCAGATGAGAACCTTTTGCTTTGTGCCCCTACCGGTGCTGGAAAAACAAACGTAGCCTTATTGACAATGTTACGAGAAATTGGAAAACATATAAACGCAGATGGCTCCATAAATGCAGATGAATTTAAAATAATTTACATTGCACCTATGAGATCACTTGTGCAGGAAATGGTTGGAAGTTTCAGCAAGCGACTGAGTTCATATAACCTAACCGTTTCAGAATTGACTGGTGATCATCAGTTAACAAGAGAACAGATTGAAGCAACCCAGATCATTGTTTGCACTCCAGAAAAGTGGGATATTATCACACGAAAAGGTGGTGATAACTCTTTTATACAGTTGGTTCGACTTATAATCATTGATGAAGTTCATTTGTTACACGATGAAAGAGGCCCAGTGCTAGAGTCAATCGTCGTACGTACAATTCGTAACATTGAAACAACCAAAGAAGATGTTCGTATCGTGGGTCTCTCTGCTACCTTGCCGAATTATCGGGATGTAGCCACCTTCCTGAGAGTTGACAAAGGACTTTATTATTTCGATAACAGCTTCCGTCCTGTCGCCCTTGAACAACAGTACATTGGAGTCACTGAAAAGAAAGCACTTAAAAGGTTCCAGATGATGAATGAAATTGTTTATGAGAAAGTCATCCAACACGCTGGTAAAAACCAAGTTTTAATTTTTGTCCATTCCCGCAAAGAAACTGGCAAGACTGCACGCGCAATAAGAGACATGTGTTTAGAAAAGGATACATTAGGTTTATTCTTAAGAGAAGGTTCTGCTTCAACTGAAGTATTGCGCACTGAAGCAGAGCAAGTCAAGAACAATGAATTACGCGAGCTATTACCTTATGGCTTTGCCATGCATCATGCTGGTATGTCACGTGTCGATCGTACTCTTGTTGAAGACTTGTTCGCAGATAGACATGTGCAAGTACTAGTCTCAACTGCTACTCTCGCCTGGGGTGTCAATTTGCCAGCGCATACAGTCATTATTAAAGGAACACAGATTTACAACCCTGAAAAAGGACGATGGGTAGAACTCAGCGCTCTTGATGTCCTTCAAATGTTAGGACGTGCTGGAAGACCTCAATACGACACAAAAGGTGAAGGTATCCTCATAACCAATCATAGTGAGTTGCAGTATTACTTGTCGCTACTTAACCAACAGTTGCCCATTGAGTCTCAGTTTGTCACAAAGCTTCCAGATATGTTAAATGCTGAATTAGTCCTAGGTTCTGTCCAGAACATGAAAGAGGCTGTTAAATGGCTTGGTTACACATACCTGTTTGTTCGAATGTTGCGCGCTCCCTCACTTTATGGCATATCTCAAGAAACTCTTGCAAAAGATCCTCTTTTAGAACAGCACAGGGCTGATCTTGTTCACACAGCTGCTTTGCACCTTGAGAGGAGTGGTCTCATCAAATACGAGCGTAAAACAGGACACTTCCAAGTCACTGAATTAGGTCGTATTGCAAGTTACTATTATTGCACAAATGAAACCATGGCTACTTATAATCAGCTGTTGAAACCAACATTGAGTGAAATTGAACTTTTCCGCGTGTTTTCACTGTCTAGTGAATTCAGGAACATTACTGTGCGGGAGGAGGAAAAGTTGGAGCTTCAAAAGTTGATGGAAAGAGTTCCTATTCCCATTAAAGAAAGCATGGAGGAAGCAAGCGCAAAAGTTAATGTTCTTTTACAAGCATACATCTCACAGCTGAAACTGGAAGGATTCGCACTTATGTCGGACATGGTTTACATAACGCAGTCAGCATGTCGTCTTCTGCGGGCAATTTTTGAAATTGTACTTCATCGTGGCTGGGCTCAACTCGCAGATAAAACCTTATCTTTGTGCAAAATGGTCGATCGTCGAATGTGGCAGTCAATGTTACCTTTAAGGCAGTTCAGAAAAATGCCGGAAGAAATAATCAAGAAAATCGAGAAAAAGAACTTACCATGGGAACGTCTGTATGATCTGGGACCAAATGAACTTGGAGAACTTGTTCGTGCTCCCAAATTAGGAAAAACTATTCACAAATACATCCACCAGTTCCCTAAACTCGAATTGTCTACTCACATTCAACCAATCACGAGATCCACCCTGAAAGTTGAATTGACAATTACTCCCGACTTTGTTTGGGAAGATAAGGTGCATGGTTCTTCCGAAGCGTTTTGGATCATGGTTGAAGATGTGGATTCAGAAGTTATCCTTCATCATGAATTTTTCCTTCTAAAGGCGAAGTATCAAGCTGATGAACATATTGTCAAATTCTTCATTCCAGTTTTCGAGCCCCTCCCTCCGCAGTATTTCCTCAGAATAGTTTCTGATCGTTGGATCGGTGCGGAAACACAACTTCCAGTGTCTTTCAGACATCTTATATTGCCTGAAAAGAACTTACCTCCCACAGAGTTGCTAGACTTGCAGCCTCTACCTATCACTGCTCTTAGGAACAGTCAATTTGAATCTTTATATCAAGAAAAATTCCCACAGTTTAATCCAATTCAGACGCAAGTTTTCAATGCAGTCTACAACAGTGACGACAATGTCTTTGTTGGAGCACCTACTGGCTCAGGTAAAACAACTATAGCAGAATTTGCCATCCTTCGTTTACTGTCGCAAAATCCTGAAGGACGCTGTGTTTATTTAGTGCCCCAAGAATCTCTAGCAGAAATTGTCTATGAAGAATGGCAACAGAAATTCGGCACGTTGTTGGGTCAGAAAGTAGTTCTTCTGACAGGAGAGACAGCAACAGATTTGAAATTGTTGCCTAAGTGTCAAATTGTCATCACAACGGCTGAAAAGTGGGATGTGTTGTCACGAAGGTGGAAACAGCGTAAGAACGTTCAAAACATCCATCTTTTTATTGTTGATGAACTTCAGCTAATAGGTGGCGAAGAGGGCCCTGTGCTGGAGGTTGTTTGTTCTCGTATGCGGTACATGTCTGCACAGATGGAAAAACAAATCAGAATAATCGCCCTCTCTGCATCTGTTGCTGATGCTCGTGATCTCGCTCAGTGGTTAGCTTGCTCGCCCAACTCCATGTTCAATTTCCATCCAAGTGTACGGCCAATCCCACTAGAACTTCACATACAAGGCTTCAATATTACTCACAATGCATCTCGACTGATAGCAATGCAAAGACCAGTTTATAATAATATTGCGAAACACAGTTCAGACAAACCTGTCATCATTTTTGCACCAACAAGGAAACAAGTTCGGCGTACCGCTATTAGTATTCTAACTTACGCTGCCGCTGAAGGCCAACCTAAGAGATTCTTTTATGCAGAAGATGAAGACATCAAGCCATTTTTGGCTCGTATCTCAGACAATACTTTAAAAGAGACTTTACCATATGGCGTCGCATACATGCATGAGGGTCTTTCGCATAGTGACAGGCAGCTAATAGAGCAGTTGTTTGAAACAAACGCAATTCAAGTAGCAGTTGTTACAAGAAATCTATGTTGGAGTCTTACCATCTCTGCTTATTTAGTAATAATCATGGACACTCAGTATTATGATGGAAAAATCCATGCGTATGAAGACTATCCAATCACAGATGTTATTCAAATGGTAGGTCGTGCCAACAAACCTCTCGAACACAATGATGCCAAATGCATTCTCATGACTCAAAACTCAAAGAAGGACTTTTTCATGAAGTTCCTAAATGAACCATTGCCTGTAGAGAGCCATCTGGATCACCGTTTGCATGATCATTTCAATGCAGAAATTGTGACAAAGACTATTGAAAACAAGCAGGACGCTGTGGATTACTTGACTTGGACATTCCTGTACCGACGGACCACTCAAAATCCTAACTACTATAACCTCCAAGGAGTTACACACAGACTTCTTTCTGATCATTTATCTGAACTTGTTGAAAATACACTCCAGGATCTTGAACAATCCAAATGTATCAGCATAGAAGAGGAAATCGACTGCACTCCATTGAATTTAGGAATGATCGCTGCTTACTATTACATCAATTATACAACTATAGAATTGTTCTCATTATCTTTGAATAACAAGACTAAGATCAGAGGTTTACTAGAAATCATATCAAATGCTTCAGAGTACGAGGCAGTTCCAGTCAGACACAGAGAAGATAATTTGCTTCAGAGTCTTGCGCAAAGACTGCCAAATAAACCAACAAGTAGTTCCGGCCAGCCTGTCAAGTTCAATGATCCTCACATCAAAACCAATCTTCTGTTGCAAGCTCATCTTTCTAGGATTCAACTAGGTCCTGAGCTACAAGGAGATACTGAAATGATTTTGTCAAAGGTTAGTCTGAACATAATCTCTCTCCTTTTACAAAATAGTCATTTTTTCAATGGTGATGTGAATTGTTCGAATGCGGCGTGCCCTTTCTAATCAAAGGATCTTGTTAATATTTTCCTTTTTACAAGAAAAAACTGAATAATGTATCCTCTTTTTCTATTTTCTTACCTCTTCAGTCTTTTATTTTATTTATTTATTTTATTTTTTTTTTTTTTGTAAATCTACTCAACTCCTTTTGCTTTCTTGAATAGATCACTGTCATGACCTCTATCTTGAGTTATTTAGTTCCTGCTTCAAAGACTGCTATCACCCTTTGTCCAACAATTTTATTCGAACTCTCTTCAGTTTAAATAAGAAATTAGCTTTACTATTTCTCAAACTTTTATCTGAAAATCTTTCAAGGTCTAAACATATCTTGAGAGCAAAAAAGCATAATGAGGGTTTGAACCAAAGACCATGAAAATCTCATTGTTGTATGCCAGACAACAAAATGGAGGAAAAATGCAACAAATTTGATGATATTGTGAGGATATTTGATGAAACAGACCGAAGCAAGAAACTGACATCACAAGGCTTATGGAAAAAACTTGAAGGAATATCTTCTTGATGATCACTTCTCCCTCATGTTTGTCTTTTAATGCAATTAGCTTTAAATTCTCATATTACATCTGACATGTTTTCAGTGTTTTTTTTAACATGTTTTTTTTTTCTGTATTGTAAATAGGCAATCAGACTTATTCAAGCATGTGTGGATGTTCTGAGTTCGAATGGATGGCTTTCGCCAGCTGTCGCTGCTATGGAACTTGCGCAGATGGTCACCCAAGCCATGTGGAGTAAAGACTCCTACCTCAAACAGTTACCGCACTTCACACCAGAAGTCATCAAAAGGTGTCAAGAAAAGGTAAGGAAATTTCAGATGAGTCTCTACTCATTTTCACCCACATGGGAATTAATTATCAGATCAGATTCTTGAATGGAAATTTACGAATTTTTGTTTTTATATTTTCTATACAGTCAAAATAATGCAAAAGGAGATGAGCAGAAATCTCCTTAATTTAATTTCTACATTTAATTATATAGGAAACAAAAGGCGGTAGAAAGATTTCAGAAATCATCACCTCTCTATCATTTTCAGAAGAATGTCTGATAAGCCCCCGTCAAATCACACATTAAAAATGCTGTTTCTAAATCACTGTTTTTGCCTCTCTGAAATTAGTATGTCGGAAAAATGCTTGTTCTTTAAAGTCATCTCATCAGTTAACATTTGAAGAAATCAGACCAGGATAACTAAATTAGATGAGCTTAGTTTTGAGCATGTTATAATTTTTTCATATATCTTATATTTATTCTCATTACAGGGTGTTGAAACCGTATTTGATGTCATGGAATTGGAAGATGAAGATCGTGTTAAACTTCTACAAATGACTGATTCGCAAATGACAGATGTTGCCAACTTCTGTAACCGTTACCCTAACATTGATATCAATTATGAGATCAACAACAAAGATAAAATAACAAGCGGTCGACCTGTCAACATCACTGTTAATCTTGAACGAGAAGATGAAGTTACTGGGCCTGTCATTGCACCCTTCTTCTCACAGGTATGATTAGTAACCAATATTCCTCATTGATATTTGATTAAACCTTAATAATAGTGAAATGCATATTAATATCCTGATCTTGTATCAGGAACTGTGGTTGTGGTCCTAAACAACTGATGAATCTGAATATCGGTGTGGGTTTCCATATTTAACCTGCCTCTTCTACCTGTAGGTTTGTCAGTCTACCTTAATGGGCTTAGTCAAGTGAAAAGAACTCGTTTTGGCCTGTTTAGAATCAAAATGCTCACATATTTGTTTTGATCAAAAATTTTGTCTTTAAGGACTATTCATACCTAGGTAATGAGGTCCACCTTTCAAGCTAAGCTCTATTAGTCAAAATTGTTTACAAGAATATCAGGTACTGAATCTTAATTTGAAAAAATTAATCAGAGTCAGCCTAAACCAGAAGCCTCAGATTCAGAAAAAGAATTTCCTCTCATGTCTTATTATTTTAACTGAAAACTAAGTAGAATTCTAACTTGAAATTTCGTTCATATATACTTGATGATGCATCAAAAATTGTCAGAAAGTTTCAAGATATTATGTCGTTTAACTTCCTGTTGAAAAATGAAACATGAGAGAAAATGAGGCAAGGAGGAAATGTAGGTAGGCTGACTCGGGCCAAATCCATCTAATTTTTATTTAAGTTGATACTTAGAAAGTTGCATCATTACCCATTCGACCTTCCAAACAACCTCCAATGTTGTTTATTTTAATCCATCTTGTTAAACATGAAGGCTAAGTTTACTCCTGATTTTTCTAAGCAATGAATTTAAAGTCATATGAAGGCATATTCGACTGATTATCTCTGTAATCTAAGCTTTGCGCTGCTAAAGATCTCTCTCAGATCTGTATCAAGGGATAAATGCTCTCAATCATTCTCAAGAAAAAAGAATACATCTCACTCGTATTTTCATTACTTTTTATTTCAGAAAAGAGAAGAAGGTTGGTGGATTGTCATTGGTGATCCTAAAGCTAATTCACTACTTTCCATCAAGAGATTGACACTTCAGCAGAAAGCAAAAGTCAAGTTGGACTTCAATGCTCCAAATCCTGGTAAGTTATTTATCTTGAAGTTCAAAGCAAGAGTTTTAACTATGTTGTAGAGAAAATAAAATTATGTAAAAAATATCTAATGCTCAGGAAAGTTTATAAAAAAGAAGTTTACCCAGGCAAAAGATAGAAGTGATGAAACTGGGTATTGGAAAATCAGAGTATTCATTACATTAATATGTATCTCAATAAATGAGGATCAGGTTTGAACCAGAGCATGAAGTCGAAGAATAAAGTTTAACTGTCTTGCAAGCAGATTTTCTTTCATCAAGTCGTTGAAGATGGTTGCTAGATGCAGCCAAAACGTGTCCCATGAAAAGAATTCCGGATACATGGAGTTTAACTTTAATATTTTGGATTAATTTCACGCATTGCATTTTTTCTCAGCAGGCACATTACTTTACGGCTAGCTTAAAATGGTAAGAGAGGCACCTCTTGAATCCAGAAAAAATATTCAAAAAGGACAGAGAAAATATGTTGTCCCAATCATCGAGTGTATTTGCATCAGAATGTTTTTTGATAACTCTACTTTACGTAGTTCTTAAATGACGTCCTAATCATGTCTCAGAAATTCTTGATAGATATTATTTCATTCCTCCTATTCTTTTTCATTTCAGGTCATCATACTTACACCCTGTACTTCATGAGTGACGCTTATCTAGGTTGTGATCAAGAATACAAATTCAGCATTGATGTCAATGAAGATTATGATTCTGCAGACAGTGATGAAGATTAAACTGTAAGCTGAAATAATAGTTTGGCTCTTTATACCCCTCAAGGTACTGTGTCTTTCCCCTCTCCTATAGGTTTTGATAAACTCCCACTTTATAATTGTAAAAAAATGTAAATAAGCTGTAAAAAGAAAAGAAAAAAACAAATAAAGAGTCTTCTTTTAGAAAGAAACTTTGGTATGTTCTTTTTTTTTCTCAGAATATTAGTTTAAATAGCTTCTTTTCTAGGAGAAATTCGTCTCTGAAACAAGAAAACGAATAAGTTCCAATCAGCCCTATTTCACCTCAATTTTTTCACATGTTATACGAATGAAAAATCGAGGTGAATTGATTATGTTATTGACTATCTCAGATAATGTGAGACAACATGTAGATAATTGCTCCTGTCTTTTATTGAATGGGACGTTGATACTTGTTAAAAATCAATTATTTATTCTGAGTGAATGGCTGGCACAAAAAACGACCCAGCGCAAATATCACTTCCACTCCAAGTCGGATGGCAAACAGCAGAAAACTCGCGACGAACCAGTTGAGTTTCTCCAAGGAGCATACATTTGATAGAGCAAAGCATGTAAGACATGTGACAAAGTGGTAGCACACTTGTCTTGTACCACTGCGGCTCGAGTTCAAATCCATGCAGGGCCTCTACTTTACGTTCGCCTGTTAGATTATCTCTCCTGCCAAGGTGTGATATTTGCTCAGAGTTTATTTCACGCTGGAGCCATATCTTCTGAGTGCAGCTTGACCAGTGTGCCAGCTGAGTGAGCACGGTATGAATACCAGGATTTTTAACTGTTATTAAATACGAGGTGTAGAAAAATAAAATTTTACCTCTAAGTTGCTCAAATATAGGGTGGTTACTCAAATCCTAAGCAGTAGAGAATGAAGAATAGATGAAACTCCCAGAGAGTCTCTTTTAAAATATTTTCCAAGTAAAAATATTCATGCAAGGACATTAGAGCCATTGGAAAGACAGGAAACATTGTCAGGCATTGACCTGGACCTTATTGGATCAGCACTGGCAAACGCCACTGCAATATTTCAGTATTGTCTCCAATCTATCCTTACCATGGGCCTGCTTACAAAAAAGCTAATAACTCCATCAATAATAGCTTTGATCAGTTTTTCCCAGTTTGTATGATTTTTTCCTCACTAGTTGCGACCAAAATACAAAAAAAGTAAGACATTTTTCTGTTCAAAGCTCAAGGATTTTTATCCAACCCTGATAAGTCGGTAAAAGTTAGGAAATTTTACCATGTGAATTTTTTCGTCCAGCCAAAGCGTTGTCTTTTCTCACTTTCAATTGGACGTATATTTCTATCAAACGGAACTATGCACATTATGACGTGAGTCCTGTTATGCACATATTCTTATGGGTTCCAGGGCTCATGTCTTAATGCACACAGTTCCGTTCGGCAGAAATACGTCGAATTCAAGATACTTGGCGCTCAGAATTGTTAGTGATAAGAATTTTCTTCAGAAACCATACAAAATAACACTCAAAAGCTAGGGAACAAGCAAGGAATTTTAATGAACAAAATATCTAAAAAGTTGGGTAATTTTTAAATCCAAGAAAAGTTGTTCCCTTACCAACAGCGATGATCACGATAGGTTGTGACCCCACTCGTTGCTGACTGCTGAATTGCTGATAACAGTTCCATAAGTCGTTCTATTTGGCAGCGCTGTCTCACTGGAAAAAAAAAAAACACATTGGATCTAGAGTCCAGACTCTTGAAAACATTGACAAGAAAAAATACTCTGGATTCAATCGGATTTTTGCTTGAATCAAAACGAAATCCGTTTAAATTAAGAGGCTTGGTTCTTGATTTAAGCTAGATTCTGATTGAATCAAGAGTACTTTTTCTTGTCGATGTTTTTAGAGTCTGGACTCTGGATCCATTGTGTTTTTTTCCAGAGCTCTTATGGAAGATAGTAAATAATTAGTATAGGCAATACCTAATTCTAACACACAATTGATTAAATGATGGGGTGGATAGAAAGTGCAGAATTGCTGATAAAATAAGGCGAGTTATTGCCGCATGAATGAATATTTTCCTCCTTATTTATGTGTTTATTATTATTTATGTACTCATTTCTTTTTTCCAATTTGATTAAATACTCAAACCGCTCTTTCTCCGCGAAACAACGACGTATTCTCATCGCGCGCTGGCTTTTTCTATGGCCAGGCGCGGATGCAACTATTCGTGTTCTCGGGATGTCCGTGATGCATACACAAAAAATTGCAGGCGCTCTGGTTTTCTGTGGCACAACGCACGCACGCCGGCGGCACGGCTGGCTGGCTGCGATTTTTAGCTCTCAAGCGGTTTCTTTCTACGTTGCATTTATAATCGCGTTTACCATGCAATCTCCTAGGGAGTCGTGTTGAATCACGGCAATGTTGCCAAGTGGTGTAAATTTTTCATCGTTAACATTTTCACCGAGGCATCGCGGATGTCAATCCCGCAAGCCACTGCCGATAACATTCCTGATACAGTTTGCATCATTTTCCTACGCTGCGTTCAAGGCAGATTCGCTGCCTCGGTACTACACGGCTCATCGTCTAGACTCAACGTCCAGAGTCACACTGTAAAAAACATTAAAGGTTAAGTATAACACGATTGTAAATGTAAAACCCCTTAAGAGAAAGAAAAGCCCGTAAGAGCTAACAATAAGTTGTGCTCGAGAAAGCCAGCGCGCCTGCAATTTTTTGTGTATGCAACATGATTATGTATGTGATTTTATGCGAATGTCAACACATTCGCGCAAAATTCCGTCTCACACTCACGTGCACGATCTGCAGATTCTTGAGATTTTGTGAGTAATTCAGTAATTAATACTTCGCAGATACCTACTTGCCGTGGCCGAGATTTCGCATGCAGGCGATCGCGTTTAATCGTGAACTCCTCCGATTTCACGGAAAATCGATTACGTCGATGGATTTTTTTTCTGTGGATTCACACAGTTTGGCGAGAGCCGAGAGCTTGCGCTTGATCGCGACTACTTACAGGATCAGATCTTCACTGTCTTAAGGATTTTTAGAAGTGCGCGCCCACAGCGCAAAAAACTTATGGAAGCTTAAATGGAGGGAGAAGGCGGACATATGTCGACGCGCTTTTAAGGTCTTTCTCCGGCGATCGCCGTTTTATTGCGCTTCCTTTTGCCGATGCAGCGGGTGTGCGAGCACTTTCTAGACGAGTAAATTGAATCCATCACCTCCTATCTATAAGCCAATAACCGGTCTATCTTAAAAATGTAACAATTCGGGGTTTTTGCCTTCCTATGCTTGATCAAATTTTTGATATATTTTGGAGAAGTTTTAAATCAATCGAAAGCAACTTTCATTCGACTTCTCTCTCGCGAGAATGTCTACCTTTTAACTCAAATTAAGTACCCACGTGTATCGCAATACAACGTCGTTATCTTCCGGCCAAATTATGACAAGCGCCGTGCGACGTCTCAAATTTTCCGCCGCCATTTTATTTTTTTACAGAGAAATTGTCGGTTGAATCTGTTCGAAAATTTCACTGTATTTTATCGGCAGCACAAAGAAAATTCAGTGAAATTTTCGGACAGCTTCGTCGAAAAATTTCTCTATGAAAAAATAAAATGGCGGCGGAAATTTTAAACGTCGCATGGCGCTAACTCTGATACTTTGGCCGGAAGGTACCCACGCGGACAACATCGCCAGGAATTTCACCAGGCTATATCCTGGAAATGCTGCGCGTGTGGAAAAGCGCCTGGTATCTGAGAAGAGACTACAATGACCAAAGTGCGAGACCACATATCTACATTGCGGTGTTTCAAAATTTCCGCTCCTATTTTATTTTTTCCGAAGAAGACAAGCCAACTTCATAGCTTGAAATTTTTACAGAATATTCTGCTAATAGAGATGAAAAATCAGGGAAGTTTTCCATGAATTACGCTGACCATTTTTCCCTAGAAAAAATGAAGTATGACAGGGTGTCTGCAACGTCGCAAACAGAGATACGTGGTTAAACACTTCGGCCATCACTATGAGGTCGTTACCTTCCGGCCAAAGTATCACAAGCGCCATGCGACGTTTAAAAATTTCCGCCGTCACTTTATTTTTTCACAGGGAAATTGTTCGACGAAGCTGTCCGAAAATTTCACTAAATTTTCTTCGTGCTGCCGATAAAATTCAGTGAAATTTACAAACAGACTCTCCCAACAATTTCTCTGTGAAAAAATAAAATGGCGGTGGAAATTTTGAAACGTCACATGGCGCTTGTGACTCTTGTCGGTTTTGTCGAACTGGGCTCAAAAACACTGAAATATGTTTGGCGCCGAGTGCGCGCGCCGCCGCGCCGGCCGGCTGCGGACCGTATGCATAGAATCATCTTTCGACTTATTTTTATAATAGAGGAAAAATTTTCGCTCCTTCAGTGGGCGGCGGTGTGCGCGGCGCAGCATGGTAGGCGCCCGTGTCTTTCAAACACTCTTCAAAACCCACCGAAATGTGTCATCTGTGCTACATTATCCATCGTTAGCCCCGTTTTGCGATTGTTAGCCTTCTCGTCCATACAGTCTCCAGAGTGAGTAATTTTCACAATTTGCTGCTAATAAACTGAGCAAATAACGAGCTTCGCTTCAATTTTCTAGTTGACCTGCTTTCTCTCGGATTCTAGGAATATAACCTTCGTCAGCTATTCTATTTCGTACACAGCGATGAAGACAAATTTTTCCGGTAAGTTTTCGTGGTATCAAGTTATAAAGCTTTAAAATTCTCCTCTTTCCCGAAAATCAAAAATGAGGGTCTTGGAGGACAAGACGCGTACTACGTGCAGTTTTTGCTATTCCGAATGTTACGTGTATAAAGTTTCGAAATGATATGACTCCTCATGGCGGAAAGAAAGTTCAAACTCACTTTTGGATGCATAAAAATTGGAATTTTGGAGGGAATTTTTCACCGAAAATGCACTGAGACTAGTTTCAATCGAAATCATTCATATCTCATTTTTTTCAAAAACTGCACTTATGCGCCTTCTCCAAGCCCCTTAAATATACTTACCCCCCAAATGCTCTCGTCGGCGCGCCATTCATCGGGAAAAAATCTTTAAAATAACTTGTCCATTTTTTCGGAAAGTAATTTTTTTCAATACCATAAGTCAAGAACACGCGTGGGATTGGCTCCTCCTATGTGCAGAAACTATGAATTTTTGGTGACGGAAGATCAGTGTGCCAGACCATTTTTCAGTGCCCCCCCCCCCCCCCCCTCCATGGTAAAAACCATTATTTTATTGATTTCGAACTTTTCTGGGGAAGCATAACTATCTTTTGGGACCTTTCCCGAGAGTCTTCCTCGTTTCCACCGGTTTTCTAACTCAGATGTTTTGATTTTTCAAATCGCACGGGTGCATTCAGTCCCAAGACCATTTGGTTTCTTTGCTTTCTTCAAAAATATCCATCCTGATCCATCGAGTAGCACGAAATTTAACTTCAAGTCACATTCAATGAATGTCATGCCCCTAAACACCGAAATATTCGCGTGCATGATCATTGTCAGCGGCAGCGTGATGCCTACTCGTTGTTTTGAAGGCGATTTTAGCACACGCGGCGATTGAATTTCCCCGTCCAGTTTTTTCGCGGATTTTTGTTTTCAACCGCGAAATAGCGTAGGAAGATACTTGTATTTGTTGTGAAGATTTGTACCTCAGTCATTCGCGGTCTGACACTCCTGGCATTAGGCCCAGATTGCACACAGTGGCAAATTTTGAGGAACTATTTGATGGAGGGAAAGAGGAAAATATTGACAAAAAGTGGAAGTGACAAACTTCCACTTTTGACAAGTGACTTGTATTTAGCACGATATCAAAACGCGTTTTGCTAAACCTAAGAAGGTATTCATGAGAAGACAGGCCGCGGCACGCGGGCTATAGTCCACGTATCCATGGTTACCGCTCTCGAGTACTCGAACTTCACGATCCGTAACTTTAGAAATAACCTAGCATTCCCTCAAAAGTACTATTCAACTCCATCCAAAGGCCAATAGTGACTGGAGGTAATTATGGTTGTGTGAATTTAAATCTTAGACATCCTCCGACACCAGCGATTGATTTTATGACCGTCGATGGCTCAGCCAAATTTCACGCCAATCGCCGTGCGGGGCAATTTCTTGTACGATCCGTACTTCGCTTCGGCGCGCTCAACTATTCAACAGCTCGTTCAGGAGATGCAAAAAGGAGCAGGGACTTCCAACGGCCCGGGGAGACCTGTAGAGATTTTTTGGCCCCCGGACAATATGACCAATCTTATGGCCATCATCAGTCAATGGCAGCAGGCACAAGCCTCCATTGGCCAACCTCAATGTTTCGCCATGCCTGCAGCTGCAGCCCCCGCGAACCCACCCACCGCTCTCAACACTATCTTCTTCTTCGATCCGATCAATTTCCAGGTAAGGGATCGCAACACTAATCGCAACACCACTAGCAAAATTTCACAGAAATTTGCGCGAAAGTTAAGTTTCGTAAACATATCTCTGTGTGGACAAGGTCCTCCATTTAGAAGAAATGAACCAAAAAATTATGAAAGAACAAACATGAATGTGGTTTAATAATTTTAACTTCGGCCGCTGCGCAGGGCTGATCGCACTGTGTTTGGCGCAATGCGTGAAGTATTCCTGCAGTCTTGTAGGCGTTATGCGTTTCACGCCAACCGCTCCTGACCGCACTGTGTTTGACGCAACGGGTGAAGTATTCATGCAGTCTTGTAGGCGCTAATATGTGTCACATGTCGACCGCCGCGCCGTGCCGAGGGCTTGTCCTTTTCATCTCAGGTCCGAGGAGATGACATCATTCCTCTCTGCGCTGAGCTCCAGGCCAAATTGCGTGTTTAGTTTCTCTCTTAACTCGACTAATTAAAGATGCTGTCTCTTGTATCACCGAAAAACGACAAAATTAGAAATTACTATACTCTCAGGAAAGAAAGATTTTGTCCCCTTTTTTCATTGATAATTTTTTTTTCTGAATCCGATTTTTTTTATACCTACATTTAAAAAAATTGCAAAATTTGCCGCCATGGGCCGCGGCCCATGTGGCCGCCCCCGTAATCCGGCTCTGATGGACAGATTTTTTTCTTCCTTTTTCGGTTCAAGTAAAACAGTTCGTATGCAATTTTTTCATGAAATTCTTACAATTTTGTAGAGGAGGTCAAATTATTGATTTTTTACCATGTTCAATATCATTGTCCTGCATCGGACTCGTGAGTGAAACGGGGGGGGGGGGGGGGGGGGGCAAAAAACTACCTGATTCTCTTCAGAAAATTTAAGGGCTTTTCAGGAATAAGTGAGTAAAATTTCTGTTTTCTACTGAGTTGTATTTAAATAGATTTTTCGGTCAGAACAGCTCAAAATTGCTCCTAAGACGTCTCATTCCTCAAAAAATTTTCTGAGGAGCCCCGAGTCCCTTCAGATGCCAGAACCACCTCATGGGATCTTTTTCTTTGCCCCCCGATAAGGTGCCCCCACAGACGTTTCTTGTTAGTGCTAACTACAAGCCATGATTAGATTCCACCTTCATTTCGTCACCTCCCGGCCAAATTATCACAAGCGCCATGCGACGTTTCGCAATTTCCGCCACCCATTGTATTTTTTTACAAAAAAATTGTCGGTTGAATCTGTTTTAAAATTTCACTGAGTTTTATCGGCAGCACAAAGAAAATTTAGTGAAATTTTTGGACAGCTCCGTTGAATTTCTCTGTAAAGAAATAAAGAGGCGGTGGAAATTTTGAAACATCGCATGGCGCTTGTGATACTTCGGCCGACAGGTGACGATGTGTATAAGTGCGTATCGGATAGATGTTCGTAGATGTTCGAGGATTTCATCCATCGGAGATTAAACTCAGCGTTAGTTGTAACGTCGTTGAGGTGCGCGTCTGTCACGAGGATTGCGAGGTGAACGTGAGCTCAGCCAACTATGCCAGTCGGACGATTTCCAAAATTTACCGGCTTCCGCGACAAGTTGTCACGGAGAAATCGCAATGCAGCCTCTCCAATGACGGTACCCTTATCCTCGCTGTCCCTTGGCTTCAACAACCTCCTACTCCCATGCAAACCTGATCCAAAAGACTCCCTGAAAAATTTTCAGCCTCCCCTATTTCCAGTTTATGCCAACCGTTGGTTCATACGACTCGCTCGTTCCATTTCCACGTAGGTAAGCTTTTGAAATGAGATATTCGTCTGTGAGTGGGATTAGTTGGATGACATTTTGCAGTAAGGGACCACTATCCCTGGCCCTCCTATAAAAGCAAATTTCTGCAAAGGGAAACCGATGGCATGTATGCTGCTTCTAAAATGAGGCAGAATTCCTTATCGCAAAATGTGGTCCAGATTAAAGAGTGAAGTCAAAAAGAGCAATTGTCAACGCTGGCAAGCTTGTTGTGGAGGGCTTTGAAATAAAAATGAAAATTTCGACGTGCTTTATAATATGTTTATCTCGCGGAATTTAAAAAAAAAAAAAAAAAAAACCAGATTGTTTCCCGGTGCGTTGACGTATTTTTGTAAAAATAATTTTATCTATTATTTTATCATTGAAATTACCTATTGCTGTATATCTATTAATATTTTTGTGAATGAATGCGTGGATAATATAAAATTATTCTTTCTCTTCGTGCGATCACCACTGTGGCGCCTGCAAGAAAAGTAGGTAATAGAAAAGTCCTCCATTAATTACTTACTTTTAACTCGATGCGCTGAGAGATGATCATTCATCTGAAAATTACGAGTATAAGTGGAGATCAAAAGTTGCGAAGGTCACTGCCGTGAGTAACTCAATCCTTTTTCTCCATTTTGAGCTGTCCGTGCGCTCCAAATAAGGACATCAGGAAATTTGAATGTTAGCGCCATGATCGGTAAACGGATAGTTACATAGTTGCCGGTTTGTCGAAATATCGTCAAGAGACAAGCGTAGAAAATGCATTTTCGAGGGATTATAGTTGTTTCTCAGGAATAAATATTGAAATTATTGATATTATCCTCATTTTCAGAAAAATCCAAGCAGTTGAACTAATTGGAAAATTAAATTTACACAGATATCCCATAAATATCTAGACAGTTTGGCAACCGGCATACTTCAGTCTGAAGCCGAAAAGTTGTGTTGTGATTACGCTTAACCTAAAATAAAATAGTTATCTTTTATCTCCGTGTTATCTATTTGGTGCTTCTGTTTTTAGGACCAATGTTGCTGTGATTCTATATTAAGACTCCTTACAATTACTCGTCTTTGCGTCCGTTTTTCCAGGCAGAAGGATGTCCTACTCAAATAGTGAGTATTATTTACCTCTGAATCACTTGGTGAAATTGAGGTTTCACTCCTTAATGAGTCATGCAAACGTATCCAAAATGCCGTTTCGCCGGCTCGGTCGCATTTGCAATTTATATCATGCCCAATCATCATTAGGAATACCTCAGAACTCTTCAGGATCACTATTACTTACTGTTGCGGCCAATGCGATTGATCTCAGTGCTCTGAAGAATGAGTTTCCTTCCAGTTCCCTCGCAATGCTCATGAGGTTTCCTATGTGTAAGGCTTATCATGACTCATTCATTTGAACTGGTGAATTTCCAACTGACATCCATAAAGCTTTTTAATTTTCATACTGTTCATCTGATGAAAATTTAGTATTACTGCAAGAATATACCAGTGATTTTATTATCTGACTACTTTTGGACGTCTAGAGGCAAAATTTTATCTCACACGGTTAGTTACTAAGAACTGGAGGCCTGTTTCTCAATGTCTGACTCATTTAACTTATTTCCTCTAAATTTGATTGATTCATTGACATTTAGATTTGCACCTATGAAAGACGAACGTGATAACGTAGAAGGATTCTACCAAAGACTTCGGTGTAGCTAAATTTTCAGTAGGTATTAAGTATTTCAAATGATGTTCTTTACATGCCTGTGAGCATGATAATGTTTTAAGATTGAACTTTCAATATAAGTGTCAAGAAAAGCAGTGCCAAAAAGTTAATTTTTCAGTTTTCTTATGCGTACTTTCATGTGGGCCTGCTGCAGTGTGAGTCAATACTACACCATATTTTGTTATCATTCGAAGGAATTTGATTCCTTTTATCTGCTCTATTTTCCTGGCCAGGGAAGAGAGGAATGCTCTCCCCAGACACCAATTCTAATGTTGCAACATTTCTAAAAGATAAGGCATCAAAAAATGCTGAACAAATTACTTTTCAACCTAGCCTCTCCAGGAATTGACTCATAGAGAATTTGATCCTTTGAAACTTATCGTTCCTGAGAGATTGCAAAGAGCATCATATCAAGTAGGTATTGAATTTTTTGAAATTTTGCTTTAATTTTTCAATCAATATTCTTTTTTTGCAGAAAGTATCTATGCAGCATTGCCCAAGACTGAGCGAGGTAATCCAATTGTTTTGGGTGGAGATCCCAAGGGAAAGAACTTTCTCTACACCAATGGGAATAGTGTCATTATCAGAAATATAGAGGTAAGGAATCTTGTTTTCATTTTGCCTGAAATGAAAGAGCTTGCGTCGAAAATTAGGGATTGGAAGTTTGGCTGCAATATAATGTGTCCAAAATTATGATGGCAGTCAGACTAGTACTCCTATCTCCTTCATCAATGCCTAATGGCCTTATTTTAAGGGTCTTAAACTTTTTAATCACTCGCATAGCTTGGGTACCAGGTTCATTATTCTCTTTTAAGAGGACGATCCTGGTAAGTCATAAAAATTCACAATTTCCGGAGAAAAAATATCCAGTGAAAAGAATATTGGCAACTTGAAGTCCTGTATTTAGGAAACAAGAAACTGTTGTTTCTGTATTAGGTAATTATAGGAAAGACTTTCGAAAATAATTTATGGTTCCCATTTGTTTTTAAGAGAATCATCTCAGGTTTAGAAAAAAGCCAATATGACTGGAACAGATTTTTAAATTCTGTGCAAATCTTGACCACAAGTTGAATTTGACTGAAATCAAGTCTATTCTAATTGTATTAGTTGTACCACATTGTTTTCGCCTGCAACAACAAGTATCATGTATATTGTGCCCAAATTTTACAGAATCCAGCCATCGCAGATGTTTACACAGAGCACTCCTATACTGTCAATGTTGCCAAGTACTCGCCAAGTGGATTTTATATCGCATCTGGAGGTATGATTATTTTTCCTCTCTGTTTAGTGCACGAAAATTTTTTGTAAATACTCTTCAAATTTTTTGTCTTCAAAGTAATACGTGACTCGGACTGGCTCCTAGAAAAGGAGCCTCAGTGCACAGAGGTAAATTTTTTAAGAAAGTGACTTTGTCATTTTAGGTAAAAACAAATAAGTATGAAAGCT
The DNA here is from genome assembly GCF_918797505.1 of Bemisia tabaci. Lineage (NCBI taxonomy): Eukaryota > Metazoa > Arthropoda > Insecta > Hemiptera > Aleyrodidae > Bemisia > Bemisia tabaci. Next base: position 22,052,153 of record NC_092796.1, read on the forward strand.
GAGCTACCAGAAATGTTGTGCTTTGAGCATTGCAGATTACAATGATTTTAATGTTCCTCAAACTTTCCGTTTCAAACTGTAAGCTTTACAATTAGGTTACCGCCGTTTAGTTTGACGTTTTTGGATGTTTTTTTGTCCTGAAATTTTTGCGAAGCATCACTTTATGATCTCTGGTACTCGCAGTTCAATTTTGGCTTCTAGTGGACTGATGTCCTCACATCCACGGATGGCCACATTTAAATGGGGAAAAAGCTGCAAAGTACAAGAAGTAGAAAAATTTTCAACTTTTTTTACAATTTATTTATTTATTTATTTATGCTTTGAGACTTAAAGCCCCTGTGACATTGAAGTGTTTTTGGTGCATAGATGTTTCAGGAAGAGTGCGGATTTGGGACACAGTTAATAAAGAACATCTTCTCAAAAATGAATTCACCCCTCTTGGAGGACCCATCAAGGACATTGCCTGGTCCTTTGATAATGCTAGAATGGTCGCTGTAGGTGAAGGTAGAGAAAGGTAAACAGAACAATATTTTTTTACACTCATTGAGTCATTTCATTATCGAGCCAGCGTTGCTTTTCTGTGGCTTGTACATTACTCAACTGAATATTTTATATTTTCAAGCCGTAAAATTGGCATGTTTCGCCTCAAAAAATGAAGTAGGAACAGAAATTTTGAAAGATCGCATTGAAGATACCTATGTTATTTCCAACTTGACCATTGATGTGGTTTTCTGAGCGTTTAGTCTAATCTATCCTGTTGGAGGCCACTTGTCTCTTGTTTCAGGCAGATAGTTTTCAGTGATAGCAATTTGTAAGTGTATTGCAATAACCAACTAATCAATCAAAAAGAAGTATTCGAATGCATTGGCTTTTGAAATTCCTGGCTTTGATATTTATTGTCTTCCATGTATTTCCAGTCATTTTTTTGTACTGCTCCAGCATGAAATCTCATGAATCTGCTTTAATTCGTCATGAAATCTTTGTTCAATCAACACACCGCTAATAGAGCCTTGGAAATTTTAAATTAAAAAAAAATCTATTTACTCCAAAAACAAATATTTTGATCAGATGTCCTCATTCTCTTCCTCTGATTTATTTCTAGATTTGGACATGTTTTCATGTCTGACACTGGAACCTCTGTCGGAGTAATATCTGGTCAGTCTAAACGAATAAATTCTTGTGACTTCCGCCCAAAGAGACCTTTTAAAATTGTAACTGGTAGTGAGGATAATACAGTAGCCATCTTTGATGGACTTCCTTTCAAATTCAGTCGCACAAAGCAGGTAAGCTATAATACAATATTTTGAAGAGGGTTTAGTAAATTTTTTATCTTTAGCCTTAAAGATGGACGCATCATGTGTCTTTGCAGTCTTCCCGTGTCTCTGATCTCTCCATATCCTCTGAAATCCGATAATTGAGTTTATCTCGTGATAATTAGTCTGCCAATTGAGTGTTCCGTTTTCACAAGCCTGGCAAACTTTCAAGCAATTTTTCAAAGAGGCTGCATAAAGTAGGTATTTAATGCAAATTAAAGAAGAAGAAAAATTAGATCTTAAATCAATGTAACGAAACCTAATTTTTTTTTATCTTCATCTTTTTGTTGTTTGTTTGTTTATTTGTTTGTTTGTTTTTTTTTTTCGTCTCACCATTTGATAAAATTGTCCAGGCTATAACGAGACGATTATAATATTTGATATTTTAATGTGCATAGAATTTGTAAAAAAGTTTTTGTCTGCTATTGCTTACTCTCAACTTACTGTACTGTTTAATGCCCATTATATTCAATTGCAATTTAATGGAAATTTGCATGTTACATAACTTAGTTTCGTTTTTTATTTCAGGATCATTCAAGATTTGTTCAAACAGTTCGCTACTCGCCAAATGGAGACATATTTGCCTCTGGAGGGTTTGACGGTAAAGTTTTCCTGTATGATGGTGCTACAGAAACTTGTGATCTCATCAGTGAATTAGGCAGTCCTGCCCATAAAGGTGGTGTGTATGCGGTAAGTACAAATATTCTGCATCTTTTAACGAGGCAATTACTCCAGTGAATGCTGCGTGACTTGTCTTTTAACTTGAACCGCCCTTAGATGGTATGCCACATTGCAGATAAGAGAGGGATCCAAGATGAATTTTACCATGAAAACGAAAAATATGATAATTAGATCAGATGTTTCTTTCAATCTTTTCTTCATTATCCTCTTATCACTGAGATAAGGTGTCAGTAAATGAAATTTCGTTGTTGGGTGTTGAAGTCCAGAATTTCTGTCCACTGATGAAGATATGAAGCGCTTTTGCCGCACTTGACTTTTTTGCAGCTGATTTTTTGATTTCCAAGTTGATCAATTTACCAGATTTTACTATGGTTTATGTCAGATCAAAAAAATCGAAATTTTACTTTATTTATTTATTTTTTTTGTGTGTAAAAAATATCTTATATATCCTCTTCAAAGTTATTTTGTATATCTTTTTAGGTATCATGGAAACCAGATGGCAAACAATTACTAACTGCTTCAGGTGATAAGACTTGTAAGATCTGGGATGTTGAAACAAAACAAGTTGTCACAGAGTTTGTAATGGGCACGCAAGTAGATGATCAGCAGGTATATTAGTAAATTTTGAATTATGCAACACTAAATTTTTTAGAATAGGCAGTGAGTTATTTCAAACCAGGGAAACTACTCATTCCATTAGTGGAGTAGTCATTTTTGAGTGATTTCTTTATGAATTTTGCAAATAATGCTCTTTCTTGCTTTGAATGTTAAAATCTTTCTACTTATAAAAGAGGCCCCTCCAAACTCCTATCCCAAAAATGTCCTGTATGCATTTCAGGAGGAAATGGGCCTGTTGCAAACTTTTGCTAGAGCAAAAATAAGAGTTGTTTCTTATAGATAATGCCTCAAAAATCACGATGAGCGCATCGGCAAAGTCTGAAATGCACTCATAACTTCACAATCTGCGTAAGAAATTTGCGGTTTTTTGAGCTTCCCGCTTCAAAAACGATACTACGGCACAGGTGAACATTTTGTTAGAGGAGTCGTTCCATCGTCGGCAATACTCATCATGGCCGACGACAATCCGCCAAAACACCTGTGATGGGACGAGATAACACCTGAACAGGATTAGACTAGATAACAATCGGCGTGTTTACGTTCATATTTTCCTCACCCGCCTTGATTGACCTTGAACTCTCCTCAAAATACGCGCGGAACTGCGCAAGCGTCGGCTATGATGAATATTGCCGACGATGGAGCGACTCTTCTAACAAAATGTTCACCTGTGCCGTAGTATCGTTTTTGAAGCGGGAAGCTCAAAAAAACGCAAATTTCTTACGCAGATTGTGAAGTTATGAGTGCATTTCAGACTTTACCGATGCGCACATCGTGATTTTTGAGGCATCATATATAGGAAACAACTCTTATTTTTGCTCTAGCAAAAGTTTGCAACAGGCCCATTGCATACAGGGAATCGCATTTTTGTCGTTTGCTTTGAAATATAAGCACAACAACCTATTGCCAGCAGGTGCGGTGGCCAGTCTCTACTTCTCTACATATTTCTATTTCTAAAAAAAAAAAATTTTGAAAATTAGTACCAAAGAGGGCTTAGAATTACTATAATTGTATCTACACCTTTCAATGCCTTTAATATTTTTATCGCCTCAAACTTTATCATTGCCCTAACTCATGAATTACTTACGAATGACTACTATATTATCATTCAAGTAGAATTTTGTCAGCTAGTATTTGACAGCATTAAGCCAGCCTAGACCACTAGTTATTCATAATTATCATTTCTTTGTCATTATTTTTCAGGTATCTTGCTTGTGGCAGGGCGATTATCTTCTTTCTGTCTCTCTGAGTGGTTTTATTTCATACTTGGACATCAATAATCCTAGTAAACCTATTCGAATCGTCAAGGTAAGACATTTTAGAAGTTTCATTTTCAACAATCTTCAACAACCACTTGTTAGTGTAATTTGCAGTAGGACTATATTAAGGATTTTCCTCTGTGTTTTTATTCTGTAATCGCTCATTACCAAATTACCATCACACATCCACAAATAACAACTCATTTTGAAGGATCTCTTGGGAATCAACATTCACTAACACTCTAATTTCTGTCCTAAAAATGAAAAGTCTCTTGATTGTGAAACTGGAAAAACACGGATCCCGGTTTGTCACATTGCAGTTTTGCTGTACTGTTTTAATTTTTCAGAGGATGACCTATTATCGCTATTGCACAAAATTTTATTTTATTTTTCTTTGCCTTTTCAAGAATATTTGGTGCAAATTTCAAGGAATGTACTTAGTTTATTCTTCTTTAACACATTGACTGCTATGCTGGTCGTAACGACTGGCATTGGAGATTTCCGCAAGCACCACTGCTTGCCCTGATTGGGATGCGGTCGCTCCCATTAAAATGTGCCTTTAAGGTAGCGGTCGCCTGAGCCATGTATATGCTTATAGCTATTGGAATGGTCCTTTTGGGAAAAATGCTCCTTTGAACTTCTGTTTTTGGTTTTGTTTTTTAGAGGGGGAGGGCGTTGTAATGCCTGGGGAAATAGGTACTCAAAACTTAGTGGCAGGCAACGGTTAAGGAACCAAAATATGAGTGGAAATTTTAAAATTGTAATACGTGTCTCTAGTTTCATGATCATCATAATAAATGTATGATGTAATCAGAGGGATCACAGTTATTTTTAGGAATTGTCTCGCATTTTATGTGTAGTTGTCAGTAATCATGACATTTATACAGCTCTTAGTATAGTATCAACTATTGTTCTCTAAATTTTTTCATCCTGTAATATGTAGTTTACTCATACTGGTTTACCTTTGTTTTAGGGTCATAAAAATCCTATCACTATTTTAGAAGTAAGCTCGGATAAGAAAACAGTTTACACAGGTTCACATGATGGGTATATTACTTCTTGGAACACGAAAACTGGTAAGTACAGCCTGATCCTTTTACAACCTTTTCTTTATCAGTGAAAGAGTTGGATTGCATTTTGTAAAAAGAAACCAAGAGCATTCCAATGTTGCTAGGATTGTGCAACTTACATTCTTTGCAATTAATTTACTGAAATTACGCAAAAGTTTTACAAAAGCAATTTTCGTCTTGAATTTATAGTTTATTGATGAAACTTGTTTAGGTGATCAGTTATATTTGCAAGGTAGAAATGTTGCACAATCTTAGCGACATTGGAATGCTCTTGGTTCCTTTTTGCCCAATGCAACCCAGTTAAAGTTAGCCTCGATGTTGATCCTCTGATCAGTTATAGGTGTGTGCTCACAAGTATCGAACAGATGACAACGACAGAAATCTCAATTTTTGCAGGCTCAGTTTGAACTCAAGAAGTAAATGTCAAGGAATAGTATCACTCCACAGATAAATGGCCAATCCAAGAGAAAACAAAGCTTAATTGAATAAGTCAAGGTTGCCTCCAGGAATAGGGGAAAAAAAGCGAAATCAAAATAGAGTGGTAAACTTTGAGGTTTCTGGGCTGATTGAAAAATGGTTAAAACTTACGTGAAACCAAGCAAAAAAAAATAATTAGTCTTGTAACACTCTGCTGAACACAATTTCAACTGCTATAATGCTGTGTAAAGTTAGCAGATATGTGCACTTTTCCGCCCGAGAGTGTTACAAAATTCATGGAAAATCTAATTAATTGTCAATTTCTCAATATTTTTTGCTGAATTTAATTCTGGATGAGAGCTTTTATTCTTCGTTATTTTTATTCGTCCCTTTACTTTTTCTCTGTCCAGGTGAGAATGACAGAATTGAAGGAGATGGCCATGGTAATTTGATCACTGGGATCAAAGTCTCAAAAGATTCTTTGTACACTTGTGGTATTGACGACTCTTTGCGGAAAATTGATGTATCAGAAGGTCGTTATGTCTCCATTGTCTCAAAATTAACTTCTCAGCCTCTTGGTATGGATGTGTATGAAGATATAGTTGTTGTCGCCACTGTGAAAGAGGTATGTCTTACGAGAGGACCTTCAATTCTGTGATATTTTTTTCAAATTATCCAGGAACATCAGCAATCAGTTCCTCTCATAAGAGACATAGAGAAGCGTACGTAGTGAAAACACTAAGTGAGTTTGAAATGAGGAAGATGTTTTTGGAAGAGAAATCATATAATAGTTTTAATTTTTTAATTTGAATTTTTATCAGTCCTATCATTGCTCATCAAGCAATTTAACTATTCACATGTACAAAAAGGTCCAAGCACCTTAAAAAGAAAAATTAAGGTACTGAAAAATTATAGTTGCCAAGACGTAGGACTTTTGCAGGCTGCTACCATAAATTTAGGAGTTAATTTTCTACGATTGCACAAAATCGTAGGGTATTTTATGGCTGATGATACTACACAGAGATAATTTGACAGTTCCCTCCTCCAATTTTGGGTCAAAAAGTTGTAAAAACTGCTTTTAATGACTGAAAACTTCAACTTTGTTCTTTTATTCACAAAATAGCCGAATTGTCAATTTGTATTTTTCTTCGCCTTTGGTTCAAACTGCACAAACGTTTTCTAAAGCATCCTGATCAAATACAGTTCGGTTCTCTTCACAAGCATCAATCTTGGTGAACTTGAAGATTTACAACATTTTAAATAAAACTTTCTATGGTTTTCTCTTTAATTTTTCTATTTTTCTTAATTAGATACTCTCTTAAATAAATGGGTCAGTTTAGTGAAAGTTTTGTCCCCTCATATTCACAGACCAAAGCCAGAATTCTGGTTTAATGTATGATTTTTGAATGAGCTAGAAATGTGCTACTCCAATTTCCTCACTGGAATAGTCAATAGATTTGAATCTGAGATCATACTAAAAATTTCTTCTATCTATTTAGCTACATCTAAAATGTAGGCCCTAAAAAAAGTTACATGTCAGTTCTTCACCATAAAAAAGAATTTTTTTAAAACGAAGTTTTTAAGTTCCTCTTTTCAGTCATCTTCAAAGTCATTAAAATGTAAATTAACTCAAATTTATGTTTCTATTTCCAGCTAACAGTCTTCCAAGGCAATCAAAAGGCGTCAAGTCTCTCCATCTCGTATGAACCATCCTCTGTGGCAATAAATAAAAAATATCAATTTGTTGCAGTTGGAGGCTCAACTGATGACAAAGTAAGGCAAAAGTATCCTATTTTTAATTTTCATCCCATACCCTTACTTGACCATAATTTATCATGATAGCTTTACACTACACAGCATGCTCTCTCCTCTATTTTCTTTGAATTAGGGCAGGAGGAGTGAGTCTATACCAGTCTTAAATATTATTTTCTCAGGAGAGGGGAGTTTAGGTACCTCATGAATGGGAAGGAGGAGCCTAAAAATTGAAATAAGGGCTTCATGTAATTTATCACCACTTGGGCATTTTTGCTTGAAAATTTCCTCCCTTGTAACGTTTTTGTGATGTAGGTCCCTATTTTAAAAAACGTAAAAAATCGTTAAACGCTCTCCTTTATCCTTCCTCTCTAAAGCACCATGTATTTTCTAAATGGTCCCAAATGATGATTGCTCAATTGGTCACATTTTACTTATTGACCAATCATCATTTGGGACCATCTATAAAATACATAGCACCTAAGGGGTGGAGGGATAAGGGAGAGGGCTTTGCGATTTTTTACGTTCCTGATTCCACGTAAAGTAACACACATTTTATGTAAAGTCATATTTTACGTAAGTAAATTGTGACAAGGAACTCAAAATTTTGTAGGTTTACTGTCACCAGTAACTTGGCCAGCATTTTAAATGTAAACGCAAGGATTTTGTTTCCTATCGCATCATAGCAGTTTTAGGATTACAATTTTCCGAGTACTGGAAGAAGCGATAAAAAAACACTTGAAGCATGGCCCGAAATGTGTGTAACAAGGTGGTAAAATTCTGCTGGGTCCACAGTATATTGCGTGAAAAACAAAGCCAAAAATTTCAATTTGAGTCAATTTTTTTTGGCTCTAATGAGTACTAGTACAAAACTGAGAGGGAAAAGTGTTCAGCTCAGGCAGTTTGCATTGGACTATTAAGTTGAGGTGACGCTGAGAGATCTATAAATTTGGGGTCTTTTTAGACCTCATCAGTAGATAACACTCCTCAGTGAGCCCAATTTAGCATCCCACAAAACCCGAGACGGCATAGAATTGCTGTTCATGGATATGATGCGAGGCATGACACAAAAGAGTGATCCTCGCGCCATCTACCGTAGCTGCTAAACAACTCTCAGAACAAAGCAAGGAAAACCCAAAAATAAATGATTAACTGGTGATTAGAGTCGCAAACGCATCTAGACTCAACCACCCGCTCTCGAACAAGAAAAGCACGTATCCCTAAATTGTTCGTTCAAACTGAAAAAAAAACACTAGAAATGTGGCCCAAACTAAATTTGACAAGGTGGTGCTGGAAGAAATCATAGCATCACAATAAAGGGAGAAGAGAGTCTCAAGAACTTAGTGTGAACTATTTTTTCAACCTTTATTGAATTCCGGAATGTCATTACTGACACAAAGATAAGCTATGACCGAGGTAACCTCTAGAGCTTTTATGGTCTAGGAAACATTTTCCTTTTTCATATGTAGACTTAATCTATTCAATTCTATTAAATTGCACAGGTCCACATTTACAAGTTGGATGGAGTCAATCTTTCTCCCGTCACAGAATGTTCTCATCTAGGAGCTATAACTGCTGTATCCTTCTCTCCGGATGGAGAGTACTTAGTTGCAGCTGATTGTTATCGCAAAGTCATACCGTACAAAGTGCCAGAATTTCAAGTGAGTAACTTTTTTCCAGACTTTGTCAGGAGATATTTTCAGGCAGAAGATTATTTTAGACATCAATTTTATTTTTAGACAATCTATAAAATGAGAATGTAACAAAATCAGTCAACAACAGTTGAATGCAGTGAAAATTTTATTTTTGATGAGATCATAATTCAAAATGAAAAAAAAGAACCCTATCATCAAGGGGTAACATAATTTAAACGTAAAAGTTTTGCTCCTACTCCGATCAGAATTTTCCATTTGCTGGGATATCAACTGATTACGCCATCTTGGAATTATGTTCCTCCTTATATTTTCTGCATGCTCGTGTTATAAAAGTATATCTGGCTGTGAAGAGGAGCATGGGAGGGTTTCAATAAATTTTAATTCCAAAAGATTGCATTCTCGCAACATGGTTTTAATGGAGTGTGTTTTGTGGAGGTACAAAGTATTTTATTGCTGTATCTAGCAAGCAGAATGTAATACTATAAACGATATTAAAGTATGAAATTTAGACATAAATTTTAATCACAATTTCAATTTGATCTTGCGATCCTCCTAATTTCAACACATTTTTCATAATTGCTATTTCCATCTTATAGTATGCTTGTATAAGAATAACATGTGAAAAGTTATCAAAGTTTGTAATAATGGACTTCTTTTCAGTTGGCGCACAACAAAGAATGGGGTTTTCATAACGCAAGAGTCGATTGTGTTGCATGGTCCCCCAACTCAAGACAGGTTGCCAGTGGCAGTTTAGATACTAGCATTATCATCTGGAGTTTGGATCATCCTGCCAAACACACCATTATCAAGAGTGAGTGGGTTTATACTTTATCGTCAGGTGTAGCTGCTGGTACGTCGCTAGCTGGTCGTAGGTGTAGGTGCAGGTCCAATGCTGATTTACTAGCTCCTAAATCTTCAATGGTTTTCTTTGTGTTCTTTTTAAAGTTCTCAAAATAGTTCAGACTCTTTTCCTTCCCTCAGTTTTCCCTCAGAGTTTGAAAGCTGGTTTGGACAGAGATTGCTGCTCGAGCGCTGCTGAACTGGAGGACCAAGCAATAAAATAACGTGACTTGGTTTAGAACAATTGAAGTAGTATTCCCAAACTTACCAAGCAGATAGAGTTGTTTTACACAATGCCTTAAGTAAGAACGGGCCTGTTGCATGCAAGAGATACAGCCGCGCGAATAGACTTTTTAGGGGTTGAATGACACGAAAATTACGATGGTCTCATTAAGGAAGTCTGAAATACACTCCTTACTGCGCAATTTGCGTTGTTAGGAACGCGCTTTTTCAAATTTCCCGCGTCTGGGGGCAGTTTTTGAATCACCGGAAACGAGCAAACGGCGGGCTCGGTGATTTCTGGAAGATGCCGAGTCGTTGTTGTTGTTGTTATTTTTTCCTTCAGTTTGTTTACAAACCCAACGTGATCTCTCATAGTGGTCCATGTACGCTTTATGCGGTAACCAAATCGATCAACTTTTAAATATCCAACGCAATCCTTCTACCTTTCATTTCACGATATCACAAGCTCCGATTTTTAGGTTATGTTGTCAGTTTTTTTAGTTGGCCGGAAATAGCCACGAGTTGCCGTTAGAAAACTGCCCCCAGACGCGGGAAATTTGAAAAAGCGCGTTCCTAACAACGCAAATTGCCCAGTAAGGAGTGTATTTCCGACTTTTTTAATGTGACCATCATAATTTTCGAGTCATTTAACCTCTGAAAAGTTTGCATTCTGCAAAAAAAAAAAAAAAAAAAAAAAAAAAATCTGTCTTCAGGAGGGCCAAAATATTTCAACTTGCTTTAAAACATTAAATGAACCCTTAGCTAAATTTCGGTAGTGCCTTTTGATTTTGCCACTGAGTCGCCTAAACTTCTTCAAATTTCATATGTTTCTCCATCCAACATACCTTACCAGCTCTTGAATATTGCGTGCATGTTTTTTCTCACGCTTCCCAATTCATGTGGACCTTTTTTTTTTTCAATTTGCCTCGTTGATTCCCAAAAATTAGAATATCCATGGCCCACTTCTTCAAACCTACAAAATGAAAGTTGTTTGGAAAGATTAAAATTCGTCTTAAAATGTCAAATCACTTAACCACAGGTTTTCTGAATTTGGAGGATCCCCTTACAGTGTCATCATTTTATTTACAGATGCACACCCGCAGAGCAACATAACAAGCGTGGCCTGGCTGGACGATGAAACTGTTATTTCTGTTGGTCGTGATTGTAACACCAAAATTTGGGAAGTTGCACCAATTTCCTGAACTAATCATTGTTAATATTTTATATTGTAAAATTTTGGTGAGTACATAATTAACATATCACTGTTTTATTTAACGGGATGGAAACAAAAACAAACCTCTGTCCTTACTCATCATTTTTTACCCTGAACTCTAAAATTGTTTTACCTCAACAACTACTTCAATCAAAGTTCTTTTTAGGGATGCAAGTAATAAATTAAAAATGAAAGCTCACCTTCTTAGATTAATGAGAGGAATAATGAAGTAAAATAAGTTTGGAGCAAGCATTTAAATTTTACAATGAGGAGAGTTATAACACTAACCTAACTCATTTTAAAATAATGGCAGTTGAAAATCTTGAATTAATTTTCTCTTCAAAATTTCATCTCTACATTCTCGTGTTCCTCTCATCAATTAAGATCTTTTGTCTCCAATCTATCTTGCAACATCTTCATGGGGCTGTTTCAAAATTCAAAAATTGCTTTGCAGGTAGACATTTCTACAGTACAGTCTATTGAGAAACACGTTTTGGCACTGCAAAGAGCTGAGAACAGCTTTTCAACCGAAAAAAAGGGGCTTTAAGCAGTAGTTGCTTCTAGGAGCGTTTCTTGTTGGCCTGAAGCCCATGGTGTCATATATGGTGACGACCCATGATTTCAACCGCCTTGAATCCAATGCAACATGGCCACCGTATAATTCAAATCAAGACAAATGTATAAAAATAATGACAGAAACATTAATTTCTAACAGGAATAAAATGGCAAGCATGGTCAGGATATATTACCTTTTTTCGCAATTGCAATCTGAAAGTATTCCCTCAAATGCTGGTGAAAGGATACATGGAGGTCAATTTTTCTCATGAAATTGAAAATCTGTTGATGCAATAGTCTTTTTTTTGAAATGGACATGGATTTTCGACGATTTTGGGAGTCTTTCTCTCTGTTGAAATTTGATCGAATCCAAAACAGAAAAATGAAGGTTTTCTATATTTTTACATTCTTCCGGAAAATGAATAAAAAAAAAATTGCACAACAGCCTCATTAACATAGCAATGTAGAGGTCATTGTCTTAGATCCTGCACTTAGGCTCTTCTGTTTTCCAAGTGAAGGCATTGGGGCTTGTAATCAATTCTTTATCTCTAATGACACTTTCTATTTTATTTCAGGTCCTCATAAAACTTTTTCTATCATTGTGCTTTTCATCTTCCCTCAAGTGCTGTTGTCTCAACTTCTGGTATCATCCAATTCATTACCTCTTGCCATTAGTTGGTAAGTCTAATCATCCAGAGTGTTCCAAAAATTCTTCTTAACAATCTTTTAGTTTGTGTTGCATTTCCTGGAAAAAATGTATTTACCAGCATTGCCTGCTGTTCGGTTATTTTCAAGCTATCGTACTAAACAGTCAATTTTCTGGAAGAAGGCCCTCAATTTTTATTTTTCAGACTGAAGCCTTTTTCTCGCTCAGTTTCTATGTGCATGTTTACAGCTCATCCTACTCTCTCTAAAAATTCGAACATCAAGTTATCGGTAGTGGTCTTACTTGTAATTGAATATGTGTGTCGACCTATCCCACAACAGAAAGGATTGCATGGTTTTCCCTCAGTATGGATGATGCTGAAAAATCTCTTCTTTCAGGATTTTCCAAAAGTGATCAATGTAGACTCTGTGGAAATGCTCAGAAATAGTAATAGATTGATTAAGTAATTCTCGTACAAAGTGAATAAATGTGCCTCTACTTGTCATCTGTTTTCATACTTACTGCCTCAGTTTGTGCTTAGACTGTGAACTCAGGAGTTTAAACTTCCTAAGTTTAATGTGATTCGTGATTGCCTGTACTTGTCAGAGTGATGCATACTTGTACTATTTTTTCGGACCCTCAGAAAATATGGGTATGAACTGAAAATGACAGAATATTGAATATTGCACTAAATAATTGGTTCTCGCTTACCGTTTTACAACTTTTCACAATCAAAATAAATCATATTTTGTTCATAATCACTGAATCTCGTTCAAATTGAGTTACTAAGTTAGACTCAGGAATTTCGTCAAACTTGACTGAGCATTGAAGTATGGAATCCTGTAAGATCTGAATTTATTTTCAATTGAACTGTTAGTTTAAGCTGATCAGAATCTAGGAAGATATTTTAGATATATCTCTGTTTTCTTAACAGCTCCTTCCCACTCTCAGGATTTTGCATTCTGCATTTAAATAAACTTTGTCGGTAAAATACATTGATAATCCACTTAACCGCCTAACATTCATTGCACTCATTGTCAGACTGAAATTTACATAGTGGTTTTTGTTAGTCAAGTTTTATAACGTCTCTTAAGGTGAATAAATTAACTCATTATTTTATTGTACTGTGAAATAAAATTTATCAGGGCAAACAACAAAAACTTGTTCAAAATTTTCTGGATCATCATAATCTATATTAGTGAAATAATTTGTTTTATTTACTAATATGAACAACCAAAAAACATATATGTGGGAACAAACAGCATTTACTTTTTTTTTTTTATTTCTATGGGCAATCCCCCCTCCCCCCTTTTTTTACTTTTCTAGAGAAGACACATTTTTTTGTCCTCTCCTATTCCTTTATTTTGAAACTACTCTTTGGTAAACTTTAATACAAATAAAAAAATAGTGACGAAGATGGTCTGGTCACTCATTCTTTTCTATCAAATTACACCAGAGATCACTAAAGAGAGAAGCAATAAACATGGATATTGAATGTCCTTTGTGAAAAATACAAGCTTTGAACGAGTGAATTTTACTAGATGACACATGATTAGGTTTTATCAATTTCTTCTTTGTTTCCAAGTTCTTATGCTTCCAAAATATCAAGAAATCAAGATCGTGTCAAAATGTAATTGGAATTCAATTATGCTCCGAGAACTGCCAGTGATGAGTTATTGAATGTCCGAGAAGTTTTCCTTGTCTTCCTTTTCCTCATTTCAGAAAGGAATAGAAATTTCTAAAGAAGAGAAGAGAAACCTCTTGAAAAATGTGTGTATTTAGTATGTTTTCTTTTTTCTAACTGGGAATAGATTATTGTTATTTTCCTTATATGATTATTTATTTATTAATTAATGTTTTTTTTCATTTTGATACTAATTAAGCGTTTGTTTAAGAATGTACTCCTTATTTGTGAAAGTCGCTTTTTTGCATTTTAGATCCAAAGCTTTTAAAGTATTTCCTAATTTGTGGTTTTAATCCAAGTTCCTTAATTTTTCTAAAAGTTTTTTATTCTGAAAAAGTAGGTAACACGGTTAGAAGACTTAAATCTTAAATTCTTCCTTACCTCCTGCACTGAAATAAATTAATCAAAAATATTTTCTTAGAAAGTATTTTTCTACGTTTTATTAGGGTGTTGGAATCGATTTTCAATGAGGGAATATTTTCATGCTCCAGAATTAGCTTATTTTTCTACTTGAATTGATGTTAGGTAAATCTTTCTTTAAAAAAAATCAAATCCCCTAATTTATTTTGTTTTAAGTACATACATACTCTCACTTTATGTCTGTCCCAAGTATTATTGCTTGTTATTTATTTATTTTGTCTGCTTATTTATTTGATCATGAATTAATTTATGTTTTTCACTCTTATCTATATTTATTTTTAAAGAATTTATAATATAATCGTTCTATTATTTACTATGATTACACTTATTTTAACTTGCTCGTGTTGAATAAATGAAAAGTGGTATTACTATTTTACAATGGTATTTTTTTGTGTCTGCAAACTCCTTGTATTAAGTTTTAAACCAGCACTCTAAAGGGTGACTTTCAAGAAAAAGCGCTCTTGCACTAAGTGTAATTCAGTAACAGGTTCATTTCAAAATTTAAGTTTAAATATGGCCAGTGTAACATTAATCTCACGACCTCCTCATAATGACTCAGACTTGGAGGTCTGCTTGTCAAGTCATAATTCTAAAAGCTTATTCTATATAAATAATGAAAATTATATAAATTTAAATTGAAAGTGCAATGGCGGTACCTCGGAATACTCCGCTCTTAATTGTCAATAATGTGTCGCTCACATATTGGAGAATAGTTAAAAAACAAGGTGAGGCCTGATTAAGTCTCTCCTAGCTTTGGCTGGTTATGGACATTTCATCAACGATTTTTTGTTCACGCACCTGTTTTTTCCAGTAGTTTACGCCAAAGCATTTTTTCAGCAAGGGAGTTTTGGTCCACTCAACAATTGAGACCCAAAGATAATTGGTCCACATATAAATACTAACGGCAATTGCTCACGAGGTTCTTGGATGAAAATGTATTATGTCCTGGAAGAATAAGGGTTTGCTTTTTTTTTTTTTTTTTTTTTGTTTGGTCCAATGAAGAAAAATATATAATTGAGACTTTTGGTAAAAATGGGGGAGCATCAATTCCATGAGGGAAAATTCACTAAAACTCTCTACACCTCTTTGATGTAACAGGACTTAACTGTTTTTCAAGAAAATCTCATCTTGTTATACCTGAACCGGGTAAACCTTTTGATTTGCCTCAACCAAAGGCTCTTAGAATTTTCCTGTGTACGATAACTTCGCAACGGCGCCGGCATGCCGCGGCGCTTCGAGCTACTGTTAGCCACGGAGGTGATGCACAGTATCATACAAAATTGAAGTCACCCCAACGTATTATCATTTATGGCATCTTTCAAAAGCACGAAGTCCCCTCGCAAATTATTTTGAGTGACAACAAAAAAAAGAGAGCAGTCGTTGAAAAACTTACTAAGTCCTGGTATCTGTATTCACTAACGTTTAGCATGAATTTTGAACTTCATTATAGGAAAAAAAGACTTGATTCAAGCAGAAATATGCTCAAATTTACCGCCGAGAAGATTTCCTTATGAATAAATAATGCTTGTTCAAAGATGCTTTTATAAAAAGAAAAGTCACTTACCTACATCAAGCAGAAACCTGCTTTCATAAGTACAGCTATTTTACTCTCCAATAAAATCTTCTTGATGGCATCCTCGATAATGTTTCTGCTTAAATCGAGCACTTTTTTCTCTAATGAAATTCAAAAATTATGCTAAACGTTATTAAATACGGATGCTAGGACTTGGTGAGTTTTTTTGGAATACCGCTCTCTTTTTGTGCCGTTTTATCTTGATTTCTTTGTGAGGAAAGCTCTGTACTCTTGAAGAATGCCAGTCATTCTTGATATGTTGGAGCGCCTTCAATTTCGTATGATATTGTGCAACACCTCTGCCGCGAAATAGTTGCTAGTTGCCGTGGCATCCCGCGGCGCGGCGGGCAGCGCGCTGGCGCCTACAAACCTAACGGGGATACTTCACGCATTGCGCAATGCGTGAAGTATCCCCGTTAGGTTTGTAGGCGCCAGCGCGCGTTCCGCGCTGATAGCACGCCTCGCCGCGCCGCTCCGCGCTGTGTTAGGCTCCAATATTTAAACGGGCGGAGTCAGTGTTTTTCAACTCATAATTTTGAAATGTTCGATAAAAAAAAACATGTAGCATAGGAAAATATATTGTGCGTTTGTAAAAATTAAGGTGGTTCCGTGTCAAATTTAATGATTTCCAATTATTTTTATTAATTTTTTTTTTTTCGATTTGACGTCGGATTCTTCTTGAAGATGTATTTGTAGACCTATATCTAAAGCTTCTACGTACCGGCCCCCTACAACTTGAGGGGCACGTTTTTTTAGCAACCCTCGGCCCGAAGGTTGCTTAAAACACGTGCCCCGTGTAAATATTTTTAAATCAAAACCCGAAGGCTTCGGGTCAATTTGACCGAGCTTGGGCATCAAGGGTTAAAATATATTAAAATATCAGTAATAATACTTTCATTTATTTACTGAAACCTACTCATGCGATCTCCGAAATAAGAGGATTTTCCCTCTGTTTCCTGCGCCTTGTCCGTTTTTCGTTTGACATGTAGCACCGCACGCCGCGCCGATGAGCTCATTTAAAATGCGCGATAAAAATGTTTCGACTCTGGAATAGCTTAAATTGCATAGCCACTGAAGAGAAAGGGCCTCCTTTTTTCTTCTCGTATCTTCAGTCGAGTTATTAAGTCATGAATACCTAATAAATAAAAAGCAACGAGGTTTTATTAATCACGGCGCGTCTCGCTTCCCAATTAAACACCTAAATGCCCATTTAAATCAACTGAATAAGAAAAGTTTGGAAGTAAAGTTCATCCTTTTTCCACCCGCGTTTTTAAATGTGGAATTGAGACATCTACCTGCTTACGTGGTTTTAATGTTTATCACCCTAGTGCTTCCATAGCACCTGCGCAAGATTTACCCCCGTGCTCGGCGCAATCCCAGCTCCTGTAAGGGAGTGGAGTCCCTGGCCCTCCCTCCCCCTTTCGTGCAGATCTTCAAAGGATCAAAGGTCAACGCCAGTGAACGGTTCCCACAAACGGAGCTCTATCGACTCTTCACACAGTAGCTCGTTTCGTTCTGTGTTCTTGGGTGAATTATGACGTCGCCGAACCTCGAAACAATTGATGTAATTTAAACGCCTAAGCGGCAGTAAGATTAGGTAAGTTACGATCGCGTCCCGGCTGAAACGCAAATGTTAAATTTAATGTTGGTGGGAGTGCATTGGCAGCTATCAGCTGCTATCAAACTTGTAAGTAACTAAAGTTGTTGACTCATGTCGAACTTTTTCGTAATTGATCCGAAACTTTCGTGCTAGATGATCGTAGCCGTGACGTGCCTTCAGCGTTTGAAAATTACTACCCCCAGCGATGCCACCAATTCGTCCACGTTTTGCTTAACCGCACTCATCTTCCCTTTCAGCATTTACTTATCCGGTGACTGATCCCTTTGGAAAACCTAGATGGCTCGTCATTCCGCGCAGACAAGCGGTTAGGTCCAATTTGGATGAGACGTTATGTTCTCAGGAAGAGTCGTTGCCTGCGATGATGATTCCGTTATCGTCATGAGAGGCAAGTCCATTCAAGTGATTTCGACCATCAAAGGACCATTTTCGGTCTCTTTCACACGGGGCGGGGCCCGGGGGAGACCCTCTCACCCCCTCCACAAAGGTCCGTCTCTGAATAACGGAATGCCTCAGGAGTCCTCGCGATGGGTTAGGATCTTTGCTAGCGTTACGCAGCTTCATGGGAGGAGTGGGTATGGAGTTGGGCGTTCTAACACTATTTTTCAACTGGACCGCGTTAAACTGAAAGGAACCAAGCCACATCAGCTATTGCCAAATTTAATCGGGCAATTTAATTTTTTACATGAAAACGGTTGTGCGGATTTTTGTGCAAATTTCGATGAATTTTCTCCATAATACAAAGCAAATTCTTCAAAATTTTCAAAGGAATCAGCACAAACGTTCTCTCGTAAAAAATCAAATTTCCCTGTTAAATTTGGCAGTAGCTGATGTGGCTTGGTTCCTTTCTGTTTAACGCGGCCCAACTATAGCGTTTCCTACAGATTTACCTAAGTACAAGTTCTATGCCGAAACTAAAATTTTACTCAGCGTTAAAGATAGCTCTCTGCTTCAAGTATTTTAATCAGCTCAAAAAGGAACTGTCGAGCGAACGGTGTTCACAGATATATGAATCTGATTTTTCTCAAAGCAACAGGACCAGACGTCTGGTGTGTGCTGAACGCCGCGCCGCGCTCAGCGCAAATATCTACAAGGGTCAGCATGATCGGGTCGTGTCGTAGGTATTAGATTCGCCTTCAATTAACGAGATAGGCAAGAGCGGGTGCATCCCCAATATATCACGATCAAAGAGAAAACAAAGTAATTTGAAAGACGAACTGTACGTATAATTTTTGTGGCAGGAAACGGCGCGTAGCTCCTGAGGACCCTCATTTGCCTGACTCGTTAGTTGAAGGCAAATCTAGGAGGTTCTCAAAAACTCAATTCCTATTGATCAATAGACGTAAGCAGCAAGCAAAAAGAATCTAACAAACCTAAAGTTGAATTTTTTTTTAAAAAAGGGCTTTAAGTTTTTTACCAAAGTTTTTACCAATGAGTCCGGGAAGGAAAAAAAAACTGTTTTTTCTCGATTGAAATTTTTGACAGTTTAAAAAATACGACCAGCCACGTTCCAAACTTGCCATCAGCTCGATAGTAAAGATTGGAAATGAAAAAGAGATCCTAAAAAAAATATTTGCAGGAGTTCCCAATTCACATCAGTTAGGCTTTTGTACTCTACTCAGGTATTATTTTAAAAATTGGCCTCGAGATTAAGAGGAATAAAGAGGAAAATGAACAGCAATCTCTCCCAGAGACCCAGTTAAAAGCAGCGGTTTATGTTTCACAAGGAGGGCGCCACATTACGCGCTTATTAGGGAACATTCCTTGCATAGATAATCTTTTAATTACCCCTAACAATAATTGTGAGTAAATTAAAAAAATGAATAACCGCGGGAAGCCAGGGAAGGGAACACATCGTCACCTTTCCGGCCAAAGTATCACAAGCCCCGTGCGACGTTTAAAATTTTTCGCCGCCATTTTATTTTTTTACAGAGAAATTGACAGTTGAATCTGTTTGAAACTTTCACTGAATTTTACCGGCAGCAAAAAGAAAATTCAATGAAATTTTCGACAGCTTCGTTTAACAATTTCTCTGTAAAATACTAGCGTGGGGGCGGAAATTTTCAAACGTCTTATGGATCTTGTGGTACTTTAGCCGGAAGGTGACGACACATTGATTACTTTCCTTGCTGCGTCTCTCACTCTATCTGGTTCGCCTTCAGTAACCGCAATGGCAATATGAGCAGCTTGAGAGCACAATTGCTTGCAGTAGCATTGTCACTTTCACTCCCTTCCGGCCAGAGATAGAAAGCGAAATTTTGAAAGGCTCGAATGAATTTCACAAAATTTGAAATTTGTTCATTTTTTTTTTAATTATAAAGTAAACTTTCGGAAGTCCGGAAAATGTTTCAGATGGTACTATTGTTGATGCGGCAATATTATGGTATACCCTACTGCGGTGCTTTACCGAAGGAGGGCATAAAGGGGAGTTTAGAAATTTTAGCCCCAACCTAACCACTAAACCACATTAAAACATATTGAATGTTTTAGGCTTGGAGTGAAAAATATAAAAATCGAGAATTACTGTTTGTTGGCGTTTCTTGGCCTCCTGAAAGCATCCCCGCAAGATTAAAAAAATTTCACGCAAATGAATTTCATGAAATTTTCCAACTCTGGTCCCGGCAAGGAACACACGTTCCATTGACGCCATTCAAATCAAGAACAATATTTGATTCAAATCGCGGGTGGGGATTTACATCGCAAACGTCGCAAATTGGTTTCCTCCCCTCCCCCCTTATAGAAAGGCCCAAAAACTACAGAACTGGGGGACTGTTCATTAATTGATTACGCAGGGGGTAATCGCTCCCCCCCCCTCCCCGCAGGGGGGCGAATCGGAAATAAGGACAAACACAAACATGCCTATGATTCGATAATTACAAATTATTAATGAAAGAGACGGAAAAAAGATCATTCAATTAGACTCCCCGAGTTTTTCTCTATATACCCGGGGGGGGGGGGGGGGGGGGTTGTGTCCTGAATGCGCCAGGCAGGTGTCTAAGTTAAACTGGTAGGAATGGTCAAGAAACGAGAAACGTGTCTCTGATATGATTCATCTGTGACCTCTGAACAGAGTATTTCACCGGAAATAAGAGTTTACCCCCGGAGTTTTTGGATAGTATCGGATGTTTTCTGTAAATATCAAATCAAGTCAATCAAGTTTGGATTTTTGGCAGCATGGCATCTAGAGGCGCCATGGCGCCATGCCATGGCGCTTGTGAAAGCGAACGACTTGGCAACTTCATTTGTTATCACAGTGAGCCAGTCAGCGTGGCGGCAGGCGGAGCGCATGCGCACGGCCACTCTGGAGCAACCCGACGGATCCTATACCAACAAACAAAGTAGTTATCTGTTATCACCGTCGTAAAACTGTCGGCGATCGGATTTCTGCGACTGTGTTCATTCCTTTTATTACCCCTGATCCCGAGTGTTTATTTTATTAATTAAGTGTGATATTTATGAACTGCTGGTCCTATCGATCACCGGTGAAACATTACTTTGCAAGTCCTCTTATCTAATTGAAAGAGGCACCCTTTACCCTCTCGTGTCTCAATAGAATGTTCAAATGTTTTCCGAAGTAGATACCTCCGATGCTTTCAAAAGTGGTGATATGGATGCATGCTTCTCTGCATTCGATAAAGACGGTGATGGCTGTTTGGATCCGGTAGAATTCACTTCTGTGTGCCGTGCGTTATTTCGCAATGACAGAGGACAAATCTACAGTTTGACGAAGGATCAATTGGATGAAGTATTCGCAATTTTTGATCAAAACAATGATGGTTTCATCGATAAAGATGAGTTCACTTTTTGTTGGAATAATTGGATCAAAATAATTGTTCATCCTACCAATGCTTTTTTGATCGTTGATGTACAGAATGACTTTATTTCCGGAACGCTAGACATCAGCCACTGTGCAGCGCAACAGAATGGAAGTGAGGTAATAGATCCTATCAATAAACTATTAGACACAGTTCCTTTTGATGCTGTTTTCTATTCCCTGGACTGGCATCCCAGTGATCATGTATCTTTTATTGACAACTTACCTCAGCGTAAAGTTCATCCATCTAGTGGCATTAGCGCAGCAGATGCCAAAGTGTACGACACTGTCGTATTTGAAGGTCCACCATTAATGAAACAGAGGTTATGGCCACGACATTGCGTGCAGGACTCATGGGGTGCAGAACTTCACAAAGATCTAAAAGTAGTTGATAATGCAGTCAAAATTTACAAAGGCACTAATCCAGAGGTGGATTCGTATTCGGTTTTCTGGGACAATAAGAAAATGACTGAAACAACACTTCAGTCGCAGTTGAAGAAAGTGAAAGCAACAGATTTGTATGTCTGTGGTTTAGCTTACGATGTGTGTGTTGGAGCATCTGCTTTTGATGCTCAGTCAATTGGTTACCGCACTGTTTTAATTGATGACTGCTGCAGAGGGGTAGACGTGAATGATATAGAGGCAACTCGTAAATCAGTCATAGATAACCATGGAGTAATTGTCAATTCAAGCCAAGTCAAAGCCATGGTTGAAGGGAGAGACCGAAGGCCTGAGCTAGGCTACAAGCTTGCACTAGGATTGAAAAAGAAAGGAAAATTGATCAATGGCAATAACTAAGGTCAGCGAAATGCTCCTTAGATGATTGGAAGGATCTATATTTAGTTATCATTGTATTCATGTAGCTGGTATTTCTATTGTGATTATTCTTTTACCACCTAAAATTAGTACTTTGTTACTTTCCAACTAAGTTTTTTAAACTACTTTAAAGCCTTGTCGCCACGGACTGTTTCACAGGATTTGTCCCAGGAAAAATCCCACGTCCAAAGTCAGGAAAAATATTGAGTTTAATCAATATTTTTCCTAGTAATGAGTCTGGTCCTTGTACCCCTAAGCCTAAGACCAACTGAGGGAGGAAGAAGAAGTGAAAACGAATTATGGGATATTTTGTTGCTCACTCGATCGTTTGTGTTTGTTTAATTAAAATAATTTGTGTCTAATTCTTGATCATGATCAATTATTATCTTTTTTCTGGTTAAATACTCAATTTTTACTAATTTATCTTCCCACGTCAACTTGTAGCAGAAATGTCAGAGCCCCGTCCCATGGAGACGGCAACTAGGGAAAATTCCATGAAAACGTCTCGTAGAGACGGTAACTAGGAAAAATTCCATGAAAACGTCTCGTAGAGACGGCAACTAGAGAAAATTCCATGAAAACATCTCGTGGAGACAAGGCCTAAGTATTTGCTGCATTGTTAAAGTCAGAAGAAGACTTAAGTACTGTGCTCACCTGGCAAGTGACTCAGCGAGAGGGTTGAGAAAATTTTTCCACAAGCACTCTGGCATTAATTTGCAAGGCAGGTAATGTTTGTCATTGAAATAATGAAGTGATAGCAGTTTTTAGTCTAGACTGAGTTCTTGGCGTAAATATTTAAGGATATTAAAGTGAAGAGCCAATTGTGCCCAAAGAATTTGTCAGGCAAAAATGAACGCAAAAAATATTCCATGGCAAATTATTCCGCTGTATTTCCAAACTTAGCAACTCAACTGTCAGCAAGAACTTTCGCTCCTTTGACTCATAATTTTCTGTCGGTTTGAGTAGAGAGGTTCTGTAAGCTGACTTTAACAATGGACGTCAAACTGACATCTCTTATGAAGGCTTTTAGTTTCCAAGAAACGAAGCCTCATCTCCGTTCCTATTTACATGATACCCACTTACTTAAAATTAGGAAAATTTATGAAATCGTTCCCATAAATCAATTGTATTTTCATTTTACTCAGTATAATGTTTGCTGTGCAGCTTAAGTATTACAATGCTAGTTCATGTTGAAAGGACACTGGTGAACATGATCTCATGACCGCGCAGTACATGATATTGCGATTTTTGTTTTTGTTATCTCTTCAGAGAGTGTTTTGTTGAGAATGTCTGTTGGTTCAGGCTCATTTGTGAGTGAAGCAGCTAAGAAAATTTTCGATTGATGAGCTTTTTTTCCAGTTGCATAATGAAGCCAAGAATCGTTTTTTTCTATTCAGGTAGCACGGAAAGAGACAAAAAAAAGCACTTTTATGTTTTATAATCTCTTACCTATCCTATGTTTTGTATTTTACATACTAGAAAGTCGCCATCCTTTCAGCATTAAGTCTCAGGTAGTGGAGCAATGTTAGGAATATTGTAGTGATATTTACCACCCCTTCCTCTCCCCCTTTTCTTTTTGCCATTCCACAAGACCCCTGGTTAAGTAGAGGTTTTGGTAACTGTTCAGACTGTTTCACCCTCTATTGTTATCTATTTAAAGCCTTCAAGAAGGTTTCAGATAAATATTTTATTTCTTTATAGATATTACAAACATTTTTTGGAAGCAATTTTTTTAATTTTACTTTCTTTTATTTGTTCACATGTTTGGTTTCTGTTTCTGCTCAATAGCTTTTTGGTGTATTTCTGAAACTTTTTTCAAGTACTAGGATTTTTTCTTGCCAGTAATTTTTTAAAAAACCAAGTCTGGTCTGTTTAATATTTTGTGTGACCCAGGAAAAAAGTCAGGATGCAATCCTCATTTTTTTTTTTTTTTTTTTTTTTTTTTTTTTTTTTTTTTTTACCAAATTAGTATTCTAATCTAATGTGCTGTGTGCCTCTTGTTCACGTCCCTAGACCTGAAATTCCTGTTGATTTTTATTTCACACGAGTTTTTAATTTACAGCTGTGTGTTTAATAAGCTGTGGTGACTTTTCAGGAGTGTTAAGTACCTAACTTTTTCATCTTGCCCAGCAAGAATTCATATTTGCTTGTGTTGAAAAGTTACTAATACGCAATTTTAGGTTGAGTTTGTGCAATCAACTCCCTGAAAAGATCAGCCCACTTAAGTCGCCTATTTGAAATTTGTGTAGACTTTAAGTGTCTAAATTCAACTAATCTTTAAATCACCAGTCTCCCTTCAGAGTACCAATTTTATTAGATACCTAATTTTTATGCACTGTCTTCAAATTCCATTAGGTAATTAATAATTACCTAACAACTGAACAATTACTGCTAGCATACTGTGCCTTTTTGGTATGGAGCAATTTTTCCTCCTGAATGCTGGAACATCGTTTGTTCATCTGTTTTAACCACAGTATCCTCCTAGCTCCTACAAAAGGGCCACCCTCTTAGAGAAATTTTCCATGAAATCCTCTGGAGATGGGTCAACAGATTGTCTCCATACTTAAATACCCACAGAAATTAATTCGTTTTTTGGTAGGTTGTATCCTGCCACCCAAAAACAGAGCTATGATAAGAATCATTCATCGATTGATAAGATTATTCTCGTCTCTGTAGGTAGTTCTCAAATCTGTTATTTCCTAAAATGTGTCGAAATTTTTCACCCCACTGTTCATGAAAGTTGTTGATTTAATCTTCAGACCAGGCTTGGAGAATCGTTCAGCACAATATTTATTTCCAAGATACATTGATCTTTGTACAAGAAAGTTCCTGTTTCATCCAAACCTTCTTTTTGCAATAAAGAAGAAGGAATAATTTATCGTTTACTTTGACCTTTTACTTAGTAACGTCCATGTAGAATATGCTTTATTCTGTAATTTTTGTAACATTTTTAAGCACTTTCCAATTAGCAACTTTTGATTATTGCTCGTTGCACTTCAGTGCCTTTTAGTGCCTTATATGTTATCCGTCTTATTTTTCAGTTTATTGTACTTATTTGTCTTTAAAAGAAGGCATTAACACAATTTTCTTGGCACAAAAAAATGAATAATATACCTTTTTAATAAATGTATCTGTTCACAAGTTAACGCTAGGAGAAAATATGTTCTTTGTTACTCTCACTTCTCTCTTAAAATTGAGTTTTGACATGGGAAGGAAAAAGTTCAGGAACAGAAAATGTGTTAAATGAGATTGGATAAAGCAGAGAAAGAGCGATGAAAAAATTGTCCTTACTCTCAAGGATTAACGTGTTTCCCCTTAAATTTTTTTTATCATTTTTAAAATTTACCACCGAAATGAAAATATGGAATGTCCTGACAAAATAATACAGCAGTCATCCCCATCAAAGCCTCTTATGAATATTCTCTCTGCAGTATACCAGAGTTTGAGTTTATCTTTTTACTATTCCTCACTCATAGTCCAAAATTTCCGGCAGCTGAAATATGCGAAATGCTCTTCCCCAGTTAGACTGCGAAAAGGAGTTTCCATTACAGAAGCTTAGAACTTCCTTTTCTACAAACCACTTGAAATTTACTTTCTTCGTAATTTCTGTGCAGTTTTGGTTTAGTTTTCAATTTTGGATGTATTCTTATGGCGATATCACATCGCCACTATGAAAGGCTCAATTTTTTAATGACTTTAACAAGGCCATGCGATAGTATGCCGTCCAGTAGTTATTTTTAGAATTTTTGCACTCAATAATTTTATAGCTGTATGATTCTAATTTAATTTTTTATTTTTATTTATTTATTTTTTTTAAAAGGAGGGCACAATAATCATCAATTTTTCACCTAGTTTATGTAGTATTCTAAGCTTTCAGAGTTTAAACTTTTTCAAAAAGTTCCCCTTGTCCTTCAAATTTTGTTTGGAAATGTTGGAGCTCTTGGAAGTTTCCACCACTATGTCAACTTAATCTTTCTTATTTCATAAATAGCTTGAAAGCAAAGTACTATGAATCTCATGGTTATTCAGTCTTGAATTTGTGTCCCACTCACAAAATTCGTAGTAAACTTGCAGTCCTCCCAATTTCTAAAACTTTTCAGATTCCTTCCAAGGTGTGATTCTCACAAGATAGTTCCTTACAGAATCTCATTGTATTGGTAATTTTCAAGTCTGAGAAATGAATTGCTTTAATTTTTTTAAATGAACTCAGTACTTACTGAATCTCATTGGTGTAGGTCTGTATTTTATCAGTACTTTATCCTGTACAATGTGACCTTAAAAGTGAAAATATTTGAATTGAATATTTATTTTCATGCATTGCAGCTATCTACAGGCACAGCCAAAAGCATGAAATAAAGTAAAAAGATATATTCAATTTTTTAAAAATCAATAAGTAGAAATCATCCATTAAATATTTTTACATAACCCATCATAATCCTTTTCTATGGTAATATTGGTAAAAGGTGATTTGGTAGGAATTAAAAATACAGATCATTTGTTCCTATTTTTTTCATTATTATTTTATTTATCGGTCTATTGTTTTTTCTCATTGTTTTCAAGCAATATTGTTTTATTTACTAGTTCTACTTTATTTTTTGAATAGAGGAATCCTTTCCCATCATTATAATCCAGTTTTTCAAAACCATGTAACCATTGAGTATTGAATTGATAACTTAATCGAATGGTCATTGGTTCCTCCTTTGTATTGGATGTTTTGCAACTCATAGCAAGAACAGCTCCTCCTAGGTTTTGGTATCTTTTTATGTAGTTTATAGCAATGTAGACAGCCTGTAAAATTTTTGCATTGTAAGAAGTTAGAATTTTAAAGTCACAGGCACAAATGTGATAGTTTAACTATTTCCCACTCTCATGAAACTGATTATTCAAAAACCTCCTTTTTTTGACGATGCGCAATATGATGCACCCAAGTGCTTCATCTATTGTGAATTTCAAATGTAAAGCTTGTGTCCCGGTGTTTTAATCATTTATGAATGGAATAAAATTTTACATACCTTTTTCACATAATTGCTCTGTTGTTTATTTACTGCCTACTCTACAACCTACTAAACACGCAAGTGATCTATATTAAGCAAAGAAATTTGATAGATAATCTTGAACAGAACTGTATCAAACATGATGAGCAGTAATTATGGCTCATGTCATGAACTAATAATCTATCCTAGGTATTCTCTGGTATGAATTTTAAAACTTTTTATCTTATTCAAAACTGTTCATTTGTCGCCACTATCTGCACAAAATTTCAATTTGAGGGATTTTCGAGGAAACTTCCAAATTATGATGATTAATTGGATTGTATTTTGCAGAAAGGAACCAAGAGCATTCCAATGTCGCTCAGATTGTGGAACTTTGTTTACCTTGCAAATATAAACTGATCATCAGAAGAAGATTCATCTTTCCTCTCAATAAACTATAAATTGATGACGAAAATTAGCTTTGTAAATATTTTTTTTTGCACGATTTTAGTAATTGAGTTGCAAAGAATGTAAGGTGCGCAACCCTAGCAACATTGGAATGCTCTTGGTTCCTTTTTGCAAAGTGCAATCCAATTATGATACTAGAACCTTGCATTCCTAATTTGAGTTTTTTTTCAGTTTTCTAGTAGCAACGAATCTTAAAAACGTTTTTAAAACTCTTGATGAAACTTTCGAAATGTTCGTTTTACGAGAACCTTTTTGGGTATTTTTTAAAGTAAAATTTCCGAGAGGTATAATTTTAGTAAAATTTAGCATAGTGTCAAAAAACTCTGAAAATATCAACTGTAGATTTTCAACAAAAAAAAGTTCAAAATTATGTTTGAAAAAGTCGGAAGCAAGTACCCAGACAGTTTTTTTTTAGGAGTTTCTGAAAAGGGGCATGTTAAGGGTTATTGCAATGAGGCAGGATACCACTGCTGTATCTGAGGAAATATATCACGCGTGTAAACTAAAAAGAATTTCCGTGAATGAGTTCAGGAAAGGCGTACATGTCTATTCAAAAGACACAATAAGTCCGAGTAAGTATCATGCATATATCAGAATACAGTATTGCCATATCGGTACACAACAACTACTATCATGTAGTATGTATGAGATACTCCTCAGCATTCAGAATTTACCAAAAGTTCTACTTCCAAACTGGGAATAGAGCATTTTTAATCTTTGGTAATTTCAAAGTATTCCTTATGCGTTCAAGTGAGTTTCTCTCCAAAACGGCGCTCTATAGACTCAAGCTGGTATCTGAAGCTTCTTGGTATCGAATACGATTTGTAAAAGTGCCCTAATAATCCCATCAAGGCTCTAAGAACATTGGCTCGTAATATACATGCAGTTTGTGAACCTTATTTTTATCTCAAGAACCTTTCAGTAAAATATTAGGTGTGAGGCCGGGAATTTTTTTTTTTTCATCTTTTTCTGGACACTGCTACCTGGCTTTTAATTAATTGTTAGCATCACCGAACCCTGACTTATAATTTGTGGGAATGAATAATATGTACTTATCTATTAACTGTATTCCTACGTTTCTGAAAACGCAAGCGCGTTAGTATTCGGAGTACCGGACCGGAAATGATTGAGCGCATAGCGCCCAGCGACGGAAACGGAAATCGGTACTGCAGTCTTACAATCTCACGAAAACAAAACGTGCAATATCGGCAGACTAGATTAATGATACGTACACCCTTATTAATGCATTTTTTTTTTGGAAAATATTATTTAATAATCTTAGGGAGGCTCTACTTAATTTTGCATGAAAATCTTGAATAAATGTAACGTAGGAACCCTTTTACTCGCGTAGCTTTCGCTCTCAAAGTTGGCAGTCCTTGGCTTTGTTATCAGCTGACATTAGCGCCATTTGTTTTCGTTTGTTTGTTTTGTTTTTTATCAAAAACGAATTCGCTATCCGACTTGAAGTTCTCGGGGCATTTTTTATAATTTATCTCTCTAATACTGTGATTGTTCACTTTTTTGAAGCATTCAATCTCATTTTGTGATATTATGTCCATCACTGTACTAAAATAGTAAATGCAATGTTCATTTCATCAGTGATTAGAGAATCCCGTGCCTATTCTCCTGATTTTGCAATCAACGTCTATTCCTTGCTGATGTCTTAGGTACTTACATACATCGACAGTTAATTTTTTGGTAAGTGCATCTTTATATAATCGTCTTCGAAGTTTAAAGGAAGCTGTCTGTATTAAACTTCAGCATCAAATTAATATTTTTATGTTTGGTGCAGCCGTTTCCTTGACTGAGGTTAGGAATTCTCGCTATAATAGTGGAAAGATAGAACATCTGATTGATTATCAGGAACTGCATCTGTTTTCAACGAGTTTTAATTTGGAAACGATTTAAATGATATTAATTGCCAGAGCTAAAACAGTGAGAGTCTAAATTGTCCTTGGCCAGAGGGCCGATAGAAAGGTTCATCGTCTGAGGCCCTAGAGCTGGCCAATCATTTCTTAAGAATCATTTCCGTCTCTGATCAGGCTTGAAGGGTCCTCGCTAAACAATTCACCACGATATGCTGTTAATCTTAGCGGAGTAAAATGTTGTAATTTGAATGGCTATATATCAGAAGAGACTATAACACAAACATTCCGATGGCATTTTCGGCCTGCAAATTGTTGATGGTGTCAGAAAATGTACGGAGTGGGATGGCCACAAAAACATTGAATCACGTAGACCGTGCATCCTGTGTTACGGAAGGCGAGAGAACTTTTAAAAATTTGCATGCCGATGAGTGGTGGTACCGACCAGCATCGATGAGCTCGTGTGTCCCAGTTGCGCACATGCGCAGTAGTGACTCCAGTGAATTTTTGTCGAATTGTGAGGCTTTTTTCATCGGTTATTAATTGGTTCCGAAAAATGAAACAGTGCTCTTCGGGTGTAAAATTGTGTGTTCTAAAACTTGTCTTCTTAGGAATTTTGTCTGAAAATGGGCTCTAAACGAGATATTTGTGACAAACCGAGCGCGGGCATGAATTCTCCATTGCCTCTCTGCAGTCTCTTCGAGCGCTTGAGCCACGCGCACAGTCTACTTGATTCAATGTCTTTGGATGGCCAGCAATTTAGCAGTCCTTAGGGCTCTTTGGATCGCTAAGCAACTCGATGGGTAATTATTGGTCACTCCTGGCAGATAGTGAGTTGTTCTTCTGTAGTTTAACAATGCTCTTCTGGGACTGACTGACACCTTGATGGGTTTAACAATGCATTTTACTTACATGCACTCAGCTGGCACCACAGATGAGTCTTGATGAAGACAAGTCTTGACTTTGGTCTTAACACAAGATGAGCGAAACCTAATGAGGGTATGCACACTAATGTCAACTTGATAGTAACCATTAAGTCTATGTCCAATTTGCTGCCTTTGTTTACTCTTCGGCACAATAAAATCAGCACAAGTGAATATGAAGTAATTACCCAGTTAGCAAGATTGAGCTCCGTCATTTGGATCCATTAGCCCGTACAGGAGCTCGCTCCAATACTCGCGTTATCCACAAAATGTAGCAGTAGATTGAAGATGGCATTGCTAAGCGCGCTCCTTACAGTCTCCGTCCACAGTCTCTAGCGGCAGATTGGAGGCTGAGTTGTGATAAGCGCGCTTCTCACGGTGTTCATCCACCGTCTCTAGCGGTTGAACGAAAATGAGTCGGGAACGAGTCCAGGCGAGCGCATCTAGCCGCGTGTGTAGTGCGTTTGGAGTTGCGGAGAAATGCAGGAGTCTTAATGCGCGCGCCGCGCGTCCTTCAACAGGCAAGTTGTTGTTAGTTGTGATTCAGGAATTCAGGATTCAGTTGTTGTTGTTATTTTATTTAAGTCGTGAGCGCTCATGGAATTGATTGTAAAGTCCACTTGTTAAAGTAAGTATTTTCCCCATGTTTTTATTGCGTTTTCATTTTCCTTACCGGTGTTTAATTCTGCCGCTCGTGCAAGAAACAAAGCCGAAGTATTTATCTCTTAGTTAGTTATTTCGCTGAGGGACGAAAGTTAGTTTTCCTTTTCAGAGCTAACCTCCCTACCACTTTGTACCATGCTCTGTTTGTTTGAATTCAACATATTTCCTTGCGAAAGTGCAGGACAGCTGATCATCCTCAGTTGTCCTCCAGACGTTGAACTACTAATGCGGCAAGAACACAATTCAGCTTAATAAGCCAAAATTCTCGTGATTGTAGTCTATTCGAATCTTACTTGGCTATAATGCAAGGTACCACTGGCTTATAACTTGTAGACTCGTGTAAGCACTCGAGCAGTGAGCTTGCTTATGAGTTGTCGACGTATATACTTAATCAATGAGTTTCAGACTGCATCTCACTTCTTCTCCGCTAGGTACTTTCATCTGTGCTGAGGGTTGGAATTGTCCTTGTCCATTGTAACCTATCTCGGATGAGATAAGCTGAACTCAATGAGTAATTGATTTTGGTTTCATCCGCTGGGTGGTCCTTGTGAGGTGTGGAGTATTTGTTCACAATAACATACCTCAAGGGGTTGCGGAGTCTCTCAGAAGTCAACGGAAATGAAATTGTGATTTTCACAGAACTTTTATGCGTTGGTTCTGAAGTATTCAATATTTAAATGATAACAATCGCTGATTCGTTTAACAGAGTAAATGTATAAGAACTAAACATAAGTTGGGTTTATTAGGTGTGAAGCTAATGTGTAATGTCATTTTCTTCATCTATTTTTCAGTGGCCTCACTCCAGACGAGCATCTGCACTCAGATTTATTTCCAAGTATTCTGGAATTTCCAAGCGGCTAATATTCTATGATCTGATTGCCCATCCTGTATCTGAGCAATCATTGGTAGAGAGTTGGCAGCAAAATCAAATCACCTCAAAATTCATCATTTAGTGCCTGCTTCAAACAACATTGATATCAAGGAAGATTTAGTGTAGGCAACTTAAATAATCATAAACAGTGACTTTCTAAGTTTGATTTGTCCAGATATTAATTTTTTCAAACGAAGAAGAAAAGTGTACTTAAGTTCAGTGTTGGAAATGCCTAAATATCTGAATCAGTAGGTAAAACCAAACTGTTCGGAATTTAAGTTTTAAAGAAGAACTTTATATTTGGTGAGTCTTTTTTTATATAATTTCTTAACGCATACTCTTTCAACACAGAAGGACTTTGATAAACTGTAGAAAGCAGTTTCTTTTGATGCTCATCATGAAACATCATCTCAGCAAGTTTGATGCCCTCTCAAGTCTGAGTTACATATTTGTGCTGTATATTACCCGAAAATTTTGATTTTATGTAGTTCAAAGCCTTGAATATTTTCTGTCATACTTTTTAGTGATCTAGCTGTATTTGTCGGCATCATTTAAGTGGATCTGAATGTCATGATTTATTATTATAACTTATTAAGCTTAAATTAAAGACATTGTGTACCTCCATCCCCCCAAAACTGAGGGTCTCGCAGTCAAAATCTCACGATACTTTACACCGGTGACTAATGAAGATTTACTTACTGGAGTATGCGTTATGCGGACTAGATGTGGCGCATCAATCAATACCTTGGTATACATTTTCTACATCAAACTTCATTCATCTTTGTAGGGTTCTCTATGGCAAACATGCTCCCTTTGTGCTACCAGCTACATGTGTCTTTCAGTGTCATTGATTATCCTAGGATGACGAATGACATGTGTCATTCATAATCGTAGGATGACCAATGACATGCGCCGTTTAATGTCATTCATCATCCTAGAATTCCTAACGACATGTTTTAGGATTTTCAATGACATGCATCCTTCGATGTCAGGATTTTCAACAATATATGGAGTTGAATGTCTTTCAATGTCTTTGTGAGGAATGAAGGATATATCCTTGGAACGACATCTGATGATAAAGTGGCAAAAGTTATATTTTCCTTGAGAAAGTGGTGAAGATTCATTGTCAGCTTCGATGAGATTTGATAGAAAGTATTTGCAGCATCCTATTCTGGACGTATGTTGAGGCTCCATCAAATACGGCTAAAGTCATTAATACTGTTCTTTCGTCCGCTTTCCAATTTTATCGATAATAATTCTTACATCTACTTAATAGTGCCGATTCCGAGAGGAGACTCTTATCAACAGGGTTGTAGAAGAATAATAAGTTACCAAAACCAATGTTTTCAGATATGGCTAGTCTCCAGAATTTCTTTTTTTCATACAAATTATGCTTATTACTTGTGCAATGTGTTCCATAAATAAACTTTTTTAATTAATGAAAAAACTGAACTAGGTAATAAAATTTTCTCTTAAATCTCTAGTTTGCCCTAGAGAAAAGATCATCTTGTACATCATCAATGTACATCTTAAATTTAGAAACGAGTCTATTTGGAATGATATAATGGTAATAAAATATCTTTGTTGGTATACATCTGAGTTTTTTTCTTTTCTTCTTTTTTTCTTGACTTTAAATGTTCTCCTTTGTTACATTGTTGAGAATAAATCTAGTTAGCCATAGGGGAAAGAATTATGAGAATTTCTGTTAACGTTCCTGCCATCACATTTAATTAGTATTTCAATATAAAAAGTTTTATTAGCGACAAATCGAATTCATCCAAGAGGCAATTTGTCTCCTAGAAAAATAGATTTTCGAGGTAATATGGAAAATAACTTTGGTTAATAACTTTGACTTGGTGTTTTGTGTACCTATCGAAAACACTTTGATATAAGTACATTATAAGTGTAGGTCTTTACTATAAGTTTTCTTTTGGGGTTACTTTTAAAAAAATCGGATCCACAGGAAGTACATCTACATCTCTAGAGTGCCTGATTTCTGAAATTTTGAAGCTAAAAAACTGAGGAATAAAGTGAAAAATATACCTGCAAGAAAAAATTTCATGGATTGTGAAATTTTTTCAGAGGTATTTTTGACATTTTATTTTTGAGCTTTTTAGCCTCAAAATTTAATTATATTCTCTTGAGATGTAGATCTATTTCCTGAAGATCCGATGTTTTGTAGAAGAAATAAAAACCCCGAATAAATTTCATTATCAGTCAGAACTGCCGCTAGGAACGCGCTGCGTGACGCCGCGCGTGGGCCGCTTGCGTCAGTGCTACAAAGCCGCTCCGGATGCCGCGAGTAGCGGCGCCTGGACTCCGAGTCCGACGAGGGGTATCCACATTCAAACGGGTGAATATCTCTAGCTACACTGCCGCTCCTCTATGTGGATAAGCGATTCCGCTTTGGCACCGTCCACCGCTAGAATCGGCGATGGAGCTCGATCTTGCTAACTGGTAACCTCCTAAGTTGCACTGATGCATGTGCATTGGAGCCAAGTGTAATTCTCTATTCCCGATTTTGTAGCAGAAATATTTTCCTTTAGTCCAAACATTGAATTTCCTCACTATCAACAGGCCCGGACTTAGGGCGTGCGGCGCACACGGGCGCCAGCCTTTGGGGGGCGCCACGAAAGAAGAAGAGAGGGAAAAAAGGGGGAAAAGGAAAAGGAAAAAAAGGGAAGAAAGGACAAGGGGAAAAAAGGAAAAGGAAACAAGGTTGGGCAGTGAAAGCAAGGAAGAAGGGGGAAATGGAAGGAAAAAGGAGGCAAGAAAAGTGAAAAGAGAGTCCGCGAGAAAGGGGGGGGGGGCATAAAAACCATAGACAAAATATAAAGAGAATTGCCGTCTAAAGGTAAATTTTCAGGACAAAAACTCCACCTGGTCCATAGACGGTCAGGCGCCCCTTGACCCTAAATTTGCGGCTGTACAGAAATACAAGAGTAGGCATGTAGTAAGGGGGCGCCATAAATCCATCGAACAGGAGCCGACATAGCATTTTAGGCCACGTCCGCCATCTTGGATTTGAGAATTTTTAAACATAGTAAAAATTCGAGTTTCCGGTCGAAAAATACCCTCAGACACCGAGTTTCAAAAAAATCCATCGAACAGGAGCCGACATAGCATTTTAGGCCACGTCCGCCATCTTGGATTTGAGAATTTTCAAAAATCGACTAAAAATTCGAGTTTCCCGTCGAAAAGTACCCCTGATCCCGCGGTTCACAAAGCTCTAACGAACAGAAACGGAGGCCAGAACCGGGGCTCATTTTAGGCCACATCCAACATTTTGGAGTTGAGAATTTTAAAAAATTGACTAAAAATTCGAGTTTTCCGTTGAAAAATACCGTGTGATACCGCGTTTCACAAGACTCGAACAAACAGAAACCGAGATAGCATTTTAGCCCACGTCCGCCATCTTGAATTTGAGAATTTTAAAAAATGGACTAAAAATTCGAGTTTCCCGTCGAAAAATACCTCCTGACACCGAATTTCAGAAAAATCCATCGAACAGGGGCCGAGATAGCATTTTAAGCCATTTCAGATTTTCGAATTTTTGAATTTTGACAGATTTTGATTTAAAACGCGTGATCCCCAAAATCGAAGCTCAGATTCGGATTCCTCGTAAAAAATCGATGCGATTTCATGTATCATACCCTGACACCGAATTTCAGGAAAATCTATCGAACAGGAGCCGAGATGGCATTTTAAGCCACGTCAGTCATTTCGGATTTTTGAAGTTGAAAATTTTACTTAAAACGCGTGATACCCAAAATCGAAGTTCAGATTCGGATTCCTCGTTAAAAATTGATACAATTTCATGTATCATACCCGAGCATAGCGTGAAGGAAAGAGACGTAACGTAGACATACTGATTCGAGCATATGAATCCAACGTGGCAACATGGGTAGTGCTCAGTGGGTCAGCGGAGGAGGAAGAATAAGAATTTATCGTGAGGAATTCCTCGGGACGAAACCGAACGCTTAGCTAGCGCCGGCGCCTCACCGTCCGGTTGCATCTCGGGCGACCGGCGCGGCGGCGTGTCTGGGCGGCGTAGTTCAAAGACAGAATCTATACGCGTCGTTAAACCTTTTTTCTTCACGCTATTTTAACATATGATACATGAAATCTCAGCAATTTTTCACGAGGAATCCGAATCTGAGCTTAGATATTCGATATTACGCGTTTTAATCTATTTAAAATCGTAGGAGAAATTACAGAATTGTCCTTGAAAATTGATCACACATTAGTGTTTTTTTACGTCATTAAACCTCTTTCCTTCACGCTATTCTAAAATTTGATGCATGAAATCGCATCAGTTTTTCACGAGGAATCCGAATCTGAGCTTAGATTTTCGATATTACGCGTTTTAATCTATTTAAAATCGTAGGAGAAATTACAGAATTGTCCTTGAAAATTGATCACACATTAGTGTTTTTTTACGTCATTAAACCTCTTTCCTTCACGCTATTCTAAAATTTGATGCATGAAATCGCATCAGTTTTTCACGAGGAATCCGAATCTGAGCTTAGATTTTCGATATTACGCGTTTTAATCTATTTAAAATCGTAGGAGAAATTACAGAATTGTCCTTGAAAATTGATCACACATTAGTGTTTTTTTACGTCATTAAACCTCTTTCCTTCACGCTATTCTAAAATTTGATGCATGAAATCGCATCAGTTTTTCACGAGGAATCCGAATCTGAGCTTAGATTTTGGATATTACGCGTTTTAATCTATTTAAAATCGTAGGAGAAATTACAGAATTGTCCTTGAAAATTGATCACACATTAGTGATTTTTTACCCCGTTTTTCTTCTACGTTCACGTAATGAAATTAGATCAACAGTTGACTCATCGACTAGTCTAGCCTAACCCCCCAGAATCGGTCTAAAGGGCGAACGATTTTATCAGATAAGATGTGCGGTCCTAGTTTCCGGGCAATTGCGGTTTGATGGAAGCTGCGATGAGGAGAAACGGAAGATATGCGAAACTCGGGCGGATATTAAGTGAGAAACCAGGTAGGGGAAAGGCTTTCTTCCCGAAAAGTTAGTGCTCGGGCCAACTTACATGGTCACTGGAGCATTGTATAGCAGGTTGTGGGAAACTATTTTTTTGCAGCAACAACCAATTGGATCGCATTTTGCAAAAAGGAACTAAGAGCATTTCAATGTTGCTGGGATTGTGCAACTTAGGTACATTCTTTGCAAAAAGTAAACTTTGCGACGGTAATTTTCGTCTTGAATTCATAGTTTATTGGGAGTAGAGGTGAAACTAGTTTAGATGATCGTTTATGTTTGCAAGGTTAGCGACATTGGAATGCTCTCTATCAAGATACTATGCACTCAGATATGTTTGTGATTATAATTTTTATCAGCCATGACTGAAAACGCTGAAAATTTTTGTTCCAAATAGCTGAAAAGTCAGAAAATTTTTAAATCCAAAAAACCTTTCACCCTGCAAATAGCAATGATCACGTCAGGTTGTGATTCCGCTCTTTTTTGCTGATTCCCGCAAATTTGACTTTTTGGCAACGCTGCCATATACAGAAGTTATTGAATACCACAGGATACGATTTTTTCACATTTCCAAGCAAATTCAATGAGAGGATTCTGAAGAATCGGTACAAAGTGCGTAATTGCTGATAAAGTTAGGTGAAAAATCGTGGCATGAATAATCTCCATTCAATTTATATATTTACTTAATTTACTTACATTTTTTTTCATTTGATTAAATACTCAAACCGCCGTATTTACGTGCAACGACGACGTATGAATGCAATTTATGACACATTCTGTTATTACAAGCGGAAATGATCGAAGGCGCTCCGGTTTTTTCAATGGCCAGGTTTGGATGCAACTTTTCGTGTTCTCGGGATGTCCGTGTTGCATATACAAAAGATTGCAGGCGCTCTGGTTCTCATGAGCGCAACGTATGGCTGCGGTTATTAGTTCTTAAGGGTTTTCCATGTTCCATTTACCATGTTTGAATGTTAAGAATGTATACCATGAAATCCTCAGAGTTCCAATGAGCCGTGTTGCATCACGGTAGCGTCGCCAAATGAAAAAAAATTGTGTGAAAATTTTCCACCAAAAATATTTCCACAAAGCCATTGCATAACCCCCCAAATTACTACCAATATTATTTCCGCCATTCGCTCAATTTTGTAACGTTGCTATGTTGCTTCACGACTTATCCGAATTTCGAGGATTTCATGGTGAACACGATTGTAAATGCAACCTAGGAAACCCTTAAGAACTAACAACCGCAGCCATACGTTACGCTGAAGAGAACCACAGCGCCCGCAATCTTTTGTATATGCAACACTAACATCCCGAGAACACGAATAGTTGTATCCAAACCTAGCCATTGAAAAAACCGTAGCGCCTTCGATCATTTGGACTGCATTTTGCAATTTGGAACTAAAAATTCTAGCCCGGTTTAAAAACAACGTATGTGCCATTAGTTTCCTTATGCACATAAGTGTTTTTCCAGAGAAGCCAGAATTTATAGTTCCAAATTGCAAAATGCAGTCCATTTCCGCTTGTAATAGGCAACAGAATGTGTCACGCGTTGTATTTACACACGCCTTCGTTACACAAAAATGCGGCGGCTGGAGTATTTAATCAAATTGAAAAAAAATTGTAAGTAAATTAAATATATAAATTGAATAGAGACTATTCATGCCGCGAATCGTTTGTTCTAGTCAGGGGGCATACCTAATCCCGTGTGCAGATTCGTGAAGGCATATTGTGTGATACATCAATCTCTTCGTTTTGATGTCTAGAAAAAGAAAATCGATGATGGCCATCTCAAATTTCATACAAACCCCCCCAAATTCAAGATGGCGGCCAAAATGGCGGTTTTGGGGTAAAAAAATTTAAAGTTTGCAAATACGTCGTGTCGGGTGTCGTTTCTTATGTATTTTTGATCGTAGAATCCGAATTTTCAGTCAAAAGTTAGCCCAAAGGTCATTTTTAGGCCAAAATCCAAGATGGCGTCCAAAAATACCTCTTACGGGTACTAATTTGCCTACTCGGGTCTACATGCATTGTGAGGTATCAATTATTAGGTTTTCAGGGTCGTAGAGTCCGAAAATGAGGTCCATTTTCCGCTGCGGCTCTCAAGAAGCCCTAAAATCAAAGATGGCGCCCAAAATGGCCGCCGGTCTTGCGGATGAAACTGCCATTTAAGGCAGCTATAACAAACAATACGTTCAAAATTAAGTTTCTTGGGTCAAGAAGTTCGAATAGGAGATCAGATGTTTACTCCTACAAAAAATTAAGCCTCCGAATCGAAAATCGCTGCCGACATTGTTGCCAGTTAAAGGCGCAGACCGGTAAATGACTGATATTAAGAGATTTGCCGAAGGAGGGGTTTCGATAAGGGCCGTTGTTGGGCCCATACCCTGAAATTCTTCAATTTCACGATTGTTTGCTCATTTAAAGTCTAAAGTTTGCGGAATGTATCATGATTTGGTCATTTCCGGTCTATTTAGGGGTCTAATACCGGCCTAAACATGAGACTAAAGGCCGATTTTGGCGAAAAATGCGGGTTTTTTTACATTCGACGTGACGCTGTTTCTTAACGATCCCATCATCGGAGGAGATTGTTGTCCTTCAAGTACGTTCATTAAGGAT
This sequence comes from Bemisia tabaci, assembly GCF_918797505.1. NCBI lineage: Eukaryota > Metazoa > Arthropoda > Insecta > Hemiptera > Aleyrodidae > Bemisia > Bemisia tabaci. Next base: position 22,091,717 of record NC_092796.1, read on the forward strand.
GTAAGATAGTCACTTTGCCCAATTTTCGTTGATGGCAAACCTTGCGCTCAGAGTTAAAACGATCTTCTTAGAATTTTCTTGTTTTTCATCATTATTTAAAATGGCATAAAAAGGGCGACTCATCTTAAACCAGAAATAGATTCATTGGTGGAAAATGTACGCAGCTGGTCATAACTGTCCTCCAAAAAATTAATGGATTAAAGCCTCCCCCCCCCCCCCAAAAAAAAAAGGAAAACCTGCGTTGGCATATTTTATTGCCTAACATCACAGAAAACCGCGTGATTATTTCAGTAATTTGGAGGCTGTTCTTCGTAGAGCACATTTAGCAAAGCTCAAAACCCTTGATTTTGGACTGATGAGGAAGCTGTTGGGTGGCTGGGCAGAAGTGAGGAAAACCAGGGTTTCAAATTATTTTTAGGTAGCAGAATTCTGATCGATCGCAGGCAATAAGAATGGCGGGGGGCAGGGATTGTCAGGGTGGTGAAAAATCAGCATTAAGCACTCGTGATTCTGACACATGGCTTACTTTTTTTTCGGATCTCAGATCACGGTCAATGATTCAAAGTTGCACCTTCGTTTGTAAATATCGTGTACAAAATTCGTAAGATAATAGGCCACCTACAAGCCCAAAATTTTAAAGCAATTATCACTAACACAAAATATAATCTACTTGCATCTCTGAATACTGTAATTCGAGTCTTACATATTTATTTCAAAATGCGCATATTCCGAGAAAGTGGCTGAAATCCTCGGCCAACTAGGATTTTTCTCGATTTTTACCGATGATATGTGCGAATGCCGCGCCACGATGGGAACCTCTACAGATACTTACATGTAATAAACAAAATAATGATGGATAATGGAGATTTCGCATATGTGAGGAATTTGCGATTTGACTGTTGATTCTTACGTAAAAGTTCGGGAGAAACACGATGGTGCCACTGGTTTTCTCTGAAATCAACTCCCAAGCTCAAAAAAAGGTCTCAAGTTGAGCCCGAAATGGAGGGGATATCCCACACTATCCTGAGAGTCCACCCCTAAATCAAGACACACTCTCTATGCAAAGATAAGGAGCAAGTACATTCACAGGGCTACCACTTTATTTGGGGACTCCACAACAGAAAACACAGCAACCTTGCTAATGTATTTGCTCCCTATCTTTGCATGGAGAGTTTGTCTTGATGTACAGGTGGACTCTCAGGATAGCGCGGGATATCCCCTCCATTTTGGTCTCAACTTAAGAGCTTTTTTTGAGCTTGGAAGTTGATTTCAGAGAAAGCCATTGGCACCATCGAGTTTCTCGCGAACTTCTACATAAGAATCCATAGTCAAATTGCAAATTCCTCACACATGCAACATCTCCATTGCATTTATATAATCACTAATCATGCGATCGTAACGTATGAAAAATCAAGGGTTTTGAGCTTTGCTAAATGTGCTCTACGAAGAACAGCCTCCAAATACTGAAATAATCACGCGGTTTTCTGTGATGTTAGGCAATAAAATATGGCAACACAGGTTTTCCTTTTTTTTGGGGGGGGGGGAGGCTTTAATCCATTAATTTTTTGGAGGACAGTTATGACCAGCTGCGTACATTTTCCACCAATGAATCTATTTCTGGTTTAAGATGAGTCGCCCTTTTTATGCCATTTTAAATAATGATGAAAAACAAGAAAATTCTAAGAAGATCGTTTTAACTCTGAGCGCAAGGTTTGCCATCAACGAAAATTGGGCAAAGTGACTATCTTACATCCTTAATGAACGTACTTGAAGGACAACAATCTCCTCCGATGATGGGATCGTTAAGAAACAGCGTCACGTCGAATGTAAAAAAACCCGCATTTTTCGCCAAAATCGGCCTTTAGTCTCATGTTTAGGCCGGTATTAGACCCCTAAATAGACCGGAAATGACCAAATCATGATACATTCCGCAAACTTTAGACTTTAAATGAGCAAACAATCGTGAAATTGAAGAATTTCAGGGTATGGGCCCAACAACGGCCCTTATCGAAACCCCTCCTTCGGCAAATCTCTTAATATCAGTCATTTACCGGTCTGCGCCTTTAACTGGCAACAATGTCGGCAGCGATTTTCGATTCGGAGGCTTAATTTTTTGTAGGAGTAAACATCTGATCTCCTATTCGAACTTCTTGACCCAAGAAACTTAATTTTGAACGTATTGTTTGTTATAGCTGCCTTAAATGGCAGTTTCATCCGCAAGACCGGCGGCCATTTTGGGCGCCATCTTTGATTTTAGGGCTTCTTGAGAGCCGCAGCGGAAAATGGACCTCATTTTCGGACTCTACGACCCTGAAAACCTAATAATTGATACCTCACAATGCATGTAGACCCGAGTAGGCAAATTAGTACCCGTAAGAGGTATTTTTGGACGCCATCTTGGATTTTGGCCTAAAAATGACCTTTGGGCTAACTTTTGACTGAAAATTCGGATTCTACGATCAAAAATACATAAGAAACGACACCCGACACGACGTATTTGCAAACTTTAAATTTTTTTACCCCAAAACCGCCATTTTGGCCGCCATCTTGAATTTGGGGGGGTTTGTATGAAATTTGAGATGGCCATCATCGATTTTCTTTTTCTAGACATCAAAACGAAGAGATTGATGTATCACACAATATGCCTTCACGAATCTGCACACGGGACATATGTTTTGTTACGTATGCCCCCTGACTATTCATGCTAAACGAATATCCCGAGAACACAAGTAGTTGCAGCCAGGCCTAGCCATTGTAAGTCCGAAACGTTTTCAATTTTTTCCGCTTATAACAAACATTTGTCACTCATTGTCACTCATACTTTGTTATTCCACGAAGATAGGGCGCTTAGAGTTTATAATCAAATTGAAAAAAGAAATCATCAAATTAAGAATAGGTACATACAAAAATAGAATGGAGAATATTCATGTGGAAATTTCTCGCCTGACTTTATTGGCAATTACACACTTTACCTTCTTCCGAATCTTCTCATTTAATGCACTTGAAACTTTGTCAAAACTGTACCCTAATTATTTACTACCTTCCTCAGGTGACAACGTTAAAAAAAGTGCAATTTATGGGACCGTTATCAGCAAAAAATCCTATCCTACCTAATTTCCTTTTGTGTTTTACTTTTTTGATCGTTAACTAGTGAACATAATTTTTTGAAACTTTCTTTGAATTTCCCCTTCGATTACGAAGAACCTCACCAAATTTTAGGTCAGAATGTTACTTAGTTTTTTTGTTAAAAACATAAAATATGGAACTAAATTATGGCGTAGTTTGGCTGATTCTCCCCATAGGTCCGTCCGATTTAGGATAGGGTGTCTAGCGACCGGAAAAACCGAGAAATGTCGGGGAATTTATTTTGGTGTCAGGGAAATCAAAGAAAACGTCAGGGAATCCGCAAAAATTTGGCACGTCAGGGAATTTTATTTTGCAAGCAATTTTCGTGTCAGTGAAACGTCAGAAAATCGGAAAACGGAGTTTTCGGAAAATGTTTCGCGAATTTTACTCTTGCGGAGAATTCTACCAAAATTCCTACCAGAATTTCTGCTGATGTCATTTAAATTTTAAAAACTGGTCAAGAATATCTCGCTTGAGTTTAGGCATCATATATTTTACTATATTTATTACATTACGTTCCAGTCCTAAAACGTGAAAAAATTCTTACTCACGTACATCTAATCAGTTCGAACGTGTCGAAAAATTAGGAATATTTTTCCTTTTTGTCTTTATTTTCCGTCGTCAGGGAATTTTAATTTTTCTTGATTTTTTGGCCGTTGTTCGGGAAATCTGGGAAATATCAGGGATTTTTTTTTTTTGAGGATTGCTGGACACCATGGATTAGAACTCCTCAAAAATGTCTCGATATTTTGTGATTTTGGTTTGGAACAGCTATATTGATTACTGGAAGTTTCGACCATTTTGACTGTTTTAAAGCATGAAATAAATAAGCTTCGTGTCAGCCAGTGAACGGGTGTAGGCCGTAGGAGGATTGAGTTGTGACGATCGCGTCCCATCAGGTCCAGAATTTGGTCCTAATTCTATCTATTCGATATGATCAGGGAGCACCGGATATTCAGTCATTAAGTCGTTCTTCTGATGTAAAGACGTATCTTAATTTCCACTTGACCTCCGTGCCCCGTGTAACTCTATGTTATCCATGATTCGTGTGGAGATAGAGATACGCCTCATGTAAGAGAGGCGACGTTCAATGGGGTGGAACGGGCAGTAAACGTGTACTCCACCCGCGCGTGTTACGCCAACGGTAGGCATCCTCATTACTGCCGTGCCAAGTAAAAACGCCACATGAGTATTCGAATGTTGCCAAGTTTCCTCTTAGAACATATTTATTTTTGAACAATATTTTTCCCCTTGAAATTTTCAGACTTTTTAGACCTAATTCAGGGTTGCCACAGTCAGGGAAAACCGGGAAATGTCAGGGAATTTTAAAGTCAGGGAAAACCGGGAAATGTCAGGAAGAATTTGTTAAATCACCTTCTTCCGCTTTCTAGAACGGGTTTGAGGTTTCGAACAACAAATTTTGCCTGAAAACTATTTTCAATTATGCCTCCTTAACCATCCTTCACATCTTCAATTGTCAAGGAATTTTACCAAAATGTGCCAGCGAAATGAAATCAGGGAAATGTCAGGGAATTTCATTTTCTAAATTCTGTGGCAACCCTGCTCATTACGAACGAAATCCTCTGAACAGTCGGAAGAGAAGTATTTACTAACTTACCTGAAAATTTGTGATTTGTTTAAGGAAATTTGGCAATGCCTGGTGGCTCATATGGCGTTCTTCCTCAGCACGGCAGAGTATTGTTTATCAACATCCGCTTCGGAAGCATGGATGAGGTAACCGAAGTGGGCTATTCTGCCGTGCTAAAGAAAAACGTCGTATATGACCCTTCAGGCGTGCCAAATATCTTCGGCATAACTCGAATTTTTAGAGAAACTTACGTATATCTTTTCGTCATTTTTTCAGAAAATTTCATTCGCAATTTGATGTCCAAGTATCTGGAAATTCCAAGGAAAAATATTCATAAATTTCCTCAGAAATGAATGTTTCATCCGGAAAAAATGTTGCAATATCCGGACGTTCATACGGCGTTTTCGGAGCTCGGCAGTATTGTATGAGTTGCTGCGCGAAAATATTGTCATTCCGCGATCGGATCCAAGGTCAATGTAAACAATGTGTTTTCCTCGAATAGCAACTGGAAAAAACCTTGCATCTGTTATCTCGATCGCTCAACTTCAAAAACACGTAAATATTTCGGTTGTAACGTTTCAAAATTTCCGCGCATGTTACATTTTCAAGAAAAACTGAAACTCACATCATCGTATCAAATTATTTTGTCATTCCATGAAATTTTATTCCTTATAAACTCTACGTCGTTTTTATGATTCGTTTTCCATTTGATGTGAATAAAACATGTTTGGAAATTTTGAAACGTCGCGTCACAATCTAGATACGCTAAGTTTTGCCATCGGAATGCCTACTCAGTAAAAAAAAGTAACCACAATTTCGTGTTAATATGGGAAGTAAAGCACAAAATAACCCGAGCCTTCGGTTAACTCTGGGGTTTTCCAGTCTTTCAATTGTTTTCTGCGCTAAATTCACCGCAAAACTCTACCAAAACCATCACTGCACTCAAATCAGTAGCAACTTATACTCACACAAGCAGACAAATCCTTGAATTCATTTTAATGGCTGAACCTCACAGCCTGTAGGGCTGAGCCCTGAAGTACCTTCAATGACCTACCCCACAGCCGCACAGTGGATCGAGTCAATTAGAAAGGTCGGACGTGAAATGTTTGACTAAAACTGACAATGTTTTTGTTCATTCCGTCACATTTTAAATTTTAAGGGGTATCTCTGGAAGGAAATATTACGAGGAAACCGATGGAATCACCACTGCGTGTAGTTGGCAGGATTCGACTTACAGTGTTTCAGGGCTCAACTCTACGATGTAGGTCCCAACGCTAAAGCTGGATTTTCAGTGTAGGTCTAACTTATGAAACAAAAAGTTGAGGAGTCAGGAAGTTTCGTGTAATGTTAATGGACCAATTTCCTCTGACATTTTAGAGGGAATCGTGACCATCCACGGGGAAAAGGATCCCACTTCACCAAACTCAAAATTGAGTCATTGATACCGAAAACTCAAAAGAGTGTCTTGAAAACATACTTATTAGGACTGAAAAAGCGTTCCTAGATACAATTGGACTACGTTTTGCAATCAAGAACCATTACAAACATCCAACATTAAGGCACTTATCTATACGGGGAGAAACTATTAAGAAACCTATTTAGGTATAATTGGACTACGTTTTGCAATCATTTTGTTCTTGCAATCATGTTCATCATCATTGCATCATTGCATCATCATTGTTTCATCATTGCAATCATGTTCTGCAAACATTAAGGCACCTGCCTATACGGGGAGACACATGTGTGTTCAGTGTTACACGTGTTGTTTCTTGAGTAAGTCATTGCCAGATTTTTTATGCGGACTAAGGAACTTCACTTTTGTGCCAATGAATGGCGAAAAAGTGAAGTTCCTTAATCCGCACGAAGTATTCTTGAGGACCATAAAGAGACGTTTCTTTCGAAATCTTAAAATGAAATTTTGTGACTTAATGTGTAAAGAAAGAAAGAAAAAGAAAAAGAAAAAACCCGAAAATTTTGCCTCTCTGGACTATTGTCTCTTCCCCTCTGAACGGTCACAACTTTTTGTGGATCTTCGGTTGGATTTACCCTCGATTTATCGCGAATTTTTATGACACTAAGCCGTGAGCCACCATCGAAATGGAAGCTTCGGCGGCTCATTATTTGCTATACTGAGACGACTCATACCTAGTAGAGCTTGGAAAACAGCTCTCAAAACGAGACCGGACGTAAATATTTCCGCAGTCCTCCATGCACCGCGGAGGCCTGGTAATTGCCAATGATGCAGATCACCTGCAACGTGTCCCTCAAATTACCCCTGCTCGTGCCTACGACCCATTTCCTCCTTTTTTTTATACCTCTCCGCCTCTCTTATTTTAACTAAAGACCGGAATAAAGTGCCCGAGTGATGAAAAAGTAGGCGAAGAAAACCGAGGGGAAAAACAAAGGATCGTGAAAAGTTAGTTGCAAATTAAATTGAAATGGAGAGCTCGGAGGTGTAAGTGGAACACACAGTGGAACTTTATGAGACTTCAAGTCTCGAACCTCGAACCTTTCAACAATGTTGCCAAGTCGGGCACGTATGCCCGCCTTCTCTGTGGAGCGCCTTTGAGACGCTACCAGCCATGACGTCACTATGGGGGATCTGCCTTGGATGAAATCGGGTCCAAACAATAACAACGATCCAACTTTTTCCCGTGCTACCAATGAAAATAAATCGATTTATATCGTTTAGCGCCAATAGCGCCCGGCGGGCTGCTATCGGGCTGGCAACCGGGGCTCCAGGGTTACTATAAATAATCTTGGAATCAATCAATTCCTCCCTGGTAAACCCCCTGCGCTCCTGGGGGGAGGGGGGGGGCATAGGTAAAAACTCACGCCCCCCACCGTTCACCTGCCCGCTCTCATCAACACTTAAAAGTTTTTTTTCTGTTCGCTCACGATAAAAGCCCGTGCCAGGGTTGTCATATTCCGCCTCTCTCGAAAGCTCCCAGAAAGAAGCGCCTTATTGCATTTTTTAACGGCATTGCATGGAGCAGAGTAAGTCGAAGATAGTCAGCGAGAATCATTAAAATCAAGAGTCATGCAGGGTTTTCCCTAGCGGGGAAAACGGAGGGCATTTGACGTTGACTCTAAAATTTTAGCCTTTTGAACATTATTGAGCCCAGTAGTCTTTTACGAGAGGACTGTACGGTAGTGAAGTTAGACAAGAAATTGAAAAGGCAGAGGTTGCCTTTTTAAGAAGTTGTCGGGTAACATGCAGAACCTAGAGACAGTGTGATTGTGTTACACTTCTGTGACGAATGAATTGTAAAGAGGTATTTTATAAAATCCATCAGGGAAAATACAGGGAAAATACATATAGAAACAACACAGGGAGTTTGAATGTTGGATTAAAGTAGAAACCGTGGAAAATTACGTACGATTTTACGTTCATAATGTTTTTATCATTTCAAATGACAATCATCCATACAGAAAGTACAAACATTCCAAAATCATGAGTCGAAAAATATTGACTCCGCAGGTTTGAATATTAGAGCCCAGCACAGTGCGGCCAGCATTAGCGCCTACAAGACTGCAAGGATACTTCACGCATTGCGTGTACACTACAAGGATACCTCCCGCATTGCGCGTACACCACGGTGCGTGCGCGCAATGCGTGAAGTATCCCTGCAGCCTTGTAGGCGCCAATACGTGCTCCACGCATGTGTCGCGTCTTCGCATCGTTGTGATAGGCTCAAACGCTTGTACGCCCTTTATGAATCATTGTCATTTAGTTAAATTATGTACAATTATGTCAAATTATGCACTAAATGAAAAAATGATTAGTGTTTCGCAAATATTAAGGTGGTCCCATGCAAAATTTAATGATCTTCAAAATACAGAATTTGTTCTTATATATTTCGTGCTTTTTACTTCAACAAATCATTGAAAGCACTCGTTTTATGTACGTATAACCGCGGTGGATGCTGTCATACTCCGTGGTTTTTGAAAGGCAATATCTTCGTTAATATTGAAAATGGAAACTTAATGTTTGGGCACATCGTATCATTCTTTGCTAATCTATAGCTGATTTCTGCGAACATCGAAACACGATTCTGCGACTGACGCAACTGAAACTTTTCAAAACTGCGCCCTAGGTGCATATTGCATGAAAAGCTCAACCTACTGACATATTTACTCTAGAATAACTTTTGGTTTAGTCGAATATAAAGGACATGCTGAATTGACCTAGTACGGCCAAGTGCAGCCAACAAAATGTAAGCCTTACTGCGCTCATGTGCTCTTTTTCATATCAAAAATTTAAAATTTTTCTCCGAGTCTTCGCGTCTCATTTTGCGATCATATTGAAACGCTGAAAAATCTCCAATAAAGAGTACCTCTGTGTGTCAATCAGAGGCTAGATGCTACGCTTCTTCCAAAAACAGCCTTTATACATTATTTTTCAAAGAGAACATGAAAGAGCATTTAAAACTTAACAGCAGCGGTATGAAGCTCCAGGAAATGTAGCTAGAGTTGAAATTATTTTTCTCTCAATAAATGTAACTCTGAAAATGTTTCAATATGTTCTGGATTTTCCATAAAATTCCGGAAATCATGCTCTCATTCTTCCATTTTTGCTGTTAAGCTTAACGGTTTTTCTAATACTATTTTACTTGCTTTAGAACCGTGACTGAAACACGTTTAGTATAGATGATGTTCTCCGATGATGTTCTAATTCCCTCCTACTTAGATCTCGTATATGTCTTCGGTAGTTGCATTATTTTTGTTTAATGATCATTAGATGCCTCATAATTTCACTGCCTATCACTCGCAGATGTTATCATTCTCAAGCGAGCAGAAGTGATTGCTTTATCAGTTCATTCCTCTCGAGTATCCATGTTTTCCCGCCAAATTCACCTCGCGGCGAGCGGGAAATCTCGCGATGCGCGCGAAATTCAAAATGACGCGTAGCCTGTCGCATGAGCGTCATCCTCATCCCCTCCCATCATGACCTCGGCCGTCATTTTCGTACGCTGCCTAGCACATCAATCATTTGTACGTCTCTGATACCCGGAGGAATTTTCAACCACAAGGGAAATAGATCACTGCGCAATGCATTCTGGAATCGTTGCACAGCACCGAGTTATTTTTACAGTCCATTTTTATGTAGCCTCCTGAATCACGCCTGTGAAAAACGCATGATAGTATTTTTGGGAATCAGTTTCCGGGTAACTTATGAGTCATTCTCGATGAAATATTGTAACCGTTTAAAACTTCGAGTACAAAAAACTAAAATTTTTCAAAATCTTTTACCAGAAATGTGTATATTTACGTAATTTTTCGCCGTGCGAATACCCAAGTAGGTTATCTCAGCTTATTTATCCTGATCCATATCGAACTAATAGTAAGTGCAGACATATTCTCCTACAGATTTGTGTCACAGCTCCACGAGACCTTCAAACTTTTTCGCGACAAATTATTCGATAGTTCATTTCGAAGTGACGATTACTCCTCTCTAAAACATTACTCTACAAAAAGTTCCAATTTCGTCTTAAAATACCTGAAACTCTTTAAACATCTAACTGAGGATTTTCAAAGATAAGTAGAATCCGCATTTTCTTTGCCTCCATATCATGCTCTGAAGCCCCTCTCTCCTCCCGCGGCATTTGTTCTATCGTTTAAGTTTTAAACCAATCATATTATTCTGCCGTATACTTTGGAAGAACGCCGTATGAGCCCCCAGATGCTGCCAAATTTCATTTGATAAAGTACGCATTTCCAGGAAACTTGCGGATATGTTTCTTCCAATTCTTCGGAGAATTTAATTCGCAAATTAATCATATAAGCACACAAGAAAATTTAAAAGATACATAACATAATTAATCTTTAAGACTCGAATAAGTCTCTTTAAGTATGTAGAATTTTTTGGGCAAATTCGGTAACGTTCGAATATTAATACGTTTTTTCTATTCTACCGTTCTAAGGAAAAACACCGTATAAGCCCTCAGATGTTGCCACATTTCTTGCGAAAAAGCCAATTTACTGGGTAAAATAATGAACATTTTTCTTCTAATTCTTCATTAATAATCACTTTTTAAACTAAAGTGCTCGAAAATTTAAAGGAAAAATATACCCAAACTTTCCAGAAAAACAAAACTCTTATCGAGGGAGATTTGATAGCGCCTGAAGGCTAATACGGCGTTTTTCCATAGCACGGCAGCACTCTACCCTCGACACCTTCGTCGCCCCTCTAACGTAACAAGGGCGTATCTTGATTTCCACATGAGCCCGGTTTTCCGTATAGCTCCATGCTTTGCTAGGCTCGTGTGGAAATGGAAACACGCTCTTACGTCAGAGGAACGACGGCTTCACCACGAGAAGGGGCAACTCGGCCGGCACGTCAGTTCCCACCTCGGAGGTTTCGCCACCCCTGCGCTGTCGTGCCAAGGAACAACGCCGTATGACCCTTCAGGCGCTGCCAAATTTCCTTCGATAAAATACGAATTTACAGGGAAATTCGTGAATATTTTTCCTCAGATTTTTCAGATAGTTTCATCCGCAGCCAGATCTAAATCATCTGCAAATTTCAAGAGAAAATACTCTTAACTTTCCTCAAAAATGATACTTTTATCTGAGGAAATTCGGCAACTCTGGAATGTTGATACGGCGTTCCTCCTTAGCACGGCAATGCGCCCCCAGTTTTCGCGAGTCATAACACTCGAAAGCAGGAATAAACCACCTCTCAAAGGTGAAATTCCGAAGGTGCTACAGTCATTTGAGCAAGTGACGCCTAAGGCGAGGTGGCGGGGGGGGGGTGCCGCGGGGGGAGGGGCCCCTGCCCCCTTTCGAAGCTCGGCGTGGCGCTTCCACCTTCAACCTTCCACCCGGCGCCCGCGCCCTGCCGGTACAGGGAGCCCAACGCGGAGTCGGGGTGAGTCGCCCAGCTGCAGGAGGCGAGGCTGAGCCCAGCTGGAGATAAGTTTAATGGCAGCCCGCTATTAATTTATAGTCATGCGATCGTGTTCTCATAAATTCCGTGATTTAAATCTCCGAGCTCAGCAACTAACTTAAACTGGGCCGCTTTCGCCGTCCGTCCCTAATTTCAGGATGAGCCCGGGCAACCACCCCCCGGGAGGGGATATTGCTTATTTTTTTTTAACCAATTGAAATTCTGTGAAACTTTTCGGGCTGTGGAAGTAATGCCGGATCTCGAGCTTTCAGCTCCGCTTACGAGCGCTTCGATATGCCTTTTGTAGATTATAAGCAAGGTTTTTTTTTTTTTTTTTTTTTTTTTTTTTTTTTTTTTTTTAATAACCAATATGTCAGTTTGCGTGAATAAATCTCCGAGTGTCGCACAGTGGAACCAGCTCATAGAAGAGGCCAGACATGAAATTTATGGCTAAAATTTCAAATGATGTTACTTTTGTCGGAAATTCTATTTCAAGGGATGTTTATGAAAGGAATTTTCACGAAAAAACCAATTAGACTACTCGTAATCTTTTGTGTTTCATATTTTCGAAAATTTAAGCTTACAAATCTTCCAGATTTTGTCCGACCTCTCCTATTTACTCGGTCCAGTGTGTGTCGTAGACTTTCCTTTGATTTAACACAGATTTCCTGGACAGACTTTGAATGTTTTCTTTTCGGTGTTTTAGTTAAGTTCGCTCGGAATTTGATCTAAATCCGGAGAATGCCGGAGGTTTATTCCGCGATAAAATAAGTCATAATGATCATTTACGGCGTTTTTACTTAGCAAGGCAGCACAGTTTTCATCCCTAAACCACAAATCCTCCTCATCGCGGAATAAGGATGACGGTGGTACTTGCAGCGTAACGGTTGGATCGCCGCGTCGCGCCTAGCCACATCACTTGGAAACGAAATCGCTGCCAGTTCGCCTTCAAGTTTTGCGATGCAACCCAACCTCACACAGAAGTTAATCAAGTTGTATCCACCGATTGGCTGTAATCTGAATGTTTCTACGCTTCCGGAGGACCTATTACTTTCATTTGAGGAATTATCAATGAATTGACAGACACATACTGCCACGCTAAGGAAAAACGCCTTATGAACATGCGGATACTGCCGAATGTCCCTTGATAAAGTACTATTTTTAAGGGAAGTTATGAATATTTTTCTTTGGAAGTTTCAGGTGATTTAGATCTAATTGCGAACAAAGTTTTCCGAAAAATTGGAATACAATTTTCCAAAATTTCCCAGGAAATCGTTGTTTATTAAAGGAAATTCGGCGACAGCCAATGGTTCATACGGCGTTTTTCCATAGGAGACAGCATAGCTTTCATTCCTAAAGTACAACGGAGAAAGGTAGGTCTCGGGTTTTGGGAAAAAAGCAAATCGTTGCGAAGTATTTTTCTCTGCATTTTTCTCCCTTTTCTTTGATGTGCTTTCATAATCCTCATATATAACTTGCCAAGTTATATAAAGTGTATGAATAGCTCTTAGAGTAAACCAAGGGAAGAAAAATCCAGAGGAAAATATTTCGCAACCACCCACTTTTTTCCAAAATCCGAGACCTGCCTTCCTCCGTTTTTACAGCGAACGCGGCCGTAGTCACAAGATTTATAATTCGCCCTCATTTACGAGCGATACCCTCCTCCTCACAGAAAATGTAAGATTAGTTGTATCCGAGTGTTATGGCTGTTTCGACCGTTAGGCAGGCCAAGATTTTCGTCTGAAATTGTTTCAGTGCATGACGTGATTACTTTTAAACCGCCTAAGTAATACTTGCGAAATTTTTATTTTCACATCTTACTTAAATTTTGACTTTTTCCCGTCTCATTTTCTGTTGTAGGTCGAGGTTCTTCAAGTGGTTTACATTTCCCCTCAGTGATGATTACTATAAGGGGATGTTCTTTTCACGTCGTATAACTTCCCTCCAGCTCATAATTTTGTTTGTTTGCATATTAGCACTACTCATTGGCAAGCAAATGAAGGATTTATATGATAAGCATCAGCAAATTATACGTCTAGAAGACTACAATCACTTTGTAAGTCACTCATTTCTTAGTTGCAAGATTTCAAGTGCTGCTTTGTTTCTTTTCTTCTTTGTTTTTATGCTCTTTATTTATCCTTTCTATTAGGTTTTTTATGTATTTATATTTATTTTTTTTATTTTATTTCATTTGATATAAATAGTACAAAATTTTAAAATAAAACGAATTTTGAATATTTTAAATTTTAAGATGTTTTGTGCCGAAAACATTTTCCGAAAAGCATTTTCATGAAAAGTCATGCTGAAAGAAAAATTGAAAAAAGTCATGGCAAGTGATGAAAGATGAAAATTGATGTTCAAAAGTCATAAAAAGTCATGGAATGCCGGGAATTTTTGAAATCCAAGAAAATAGTCATCCTGCAAAGAAACTGGCATAATTCTACCTCTCTGAAAAACATAATATTCCCTGTTCATAACTGATAACCAATTGTGCGTATTTCTCTGTTATAGTTGGATGAAATGGCTGTAACAATGAAGAGCTTCGAGAAACGGCTTGTCAATCATTCTCACAAAATTCGTGAATTGAGCAAGTTCGTGAAATCAGAGAAAAGCTCAGGAGTGAGGTGACGAAACAGAAAGGCAGTGACTTGCAATGTAATTCAAATCATCACTTTTCCCCTCTCTCATGTCCCAGCTGGATGCCTTATTTTTCACTTCTTGTTTCTATTTGTATAAGCTCTTTTCCCCCTGTGTTTGTCCTTCTTTTTCTAGTTGACTTATTTGACCATTTTGTGAGTGAGGTTTCACGGTGATATGTACTTTTTTTTTGTTATTTTTATTTCTTCAAAGAACAAAGTCAAAAAAACGATGAGTCCAAGACGCTCTAACAATCAAGATTGTGTAAATCAGCACATCTGCAAGAAAGTTTGGCTATTTGATCTTATTGTTTGTTGAACGTGACTCAAAAATTTTCTTAATCATAATTGTTTCTTCTCTTTCACTCTTTTTCGCTTGGTGGGTAAAAGAAGCCGTGATCGTCTAAGAAAAAAAAGAGGGAGGAAGAAGAAATTGAAATGTTACGGTTTCTAGTACCTACTTTTTAAAAGCTAAGTGAGCATTTGACAATCAGGTGTTCAGCTCTTTTGAAGATTTAATATAGGCGCCTTAAAGTATATTATATCAATGATATACATTTATTCTGGTATGGAAGACCAAGTAAAAAGGTTTCTTTTCCCAGGCAAAGCCTCTTTTATTACCTATTATAGTTCTAATTATGCAATGGATATTGTGTGCCACCACCCCACCACTCTTAAAAGTATTTCTTGAACAATTAATTCCAACATTTTTTGTATGACTTAATTCCGTTGTTATTGTTTTTGTTGCTTTTTCCTCTTTTTGACATGTTTCTCTTTCCTCCATTTTTAAATTATTGTTTGACACCCATTTTATTATTTTTCCCATGACATCGCCTCTTTTTCAGTAGCCACTTAAATTAAAAGTTTACAAGTGAAAACAGGCTGTTGAATTTGTGCCAAATTTTAAAAGTTTTATTTCAGAATTTTTTTTGTAAAAGGTCCTCTACTTAATTATAAAGCCAATGACAGACATCCTGTCCCTCACCTTATCCTAGCTTTTTATTCATAAGTTTATTTGCAAGTTGCAATTTCACAAGTTGATTAATTCAAAGTGCAGTTAAGAAGGATGTACACTAAATATGTGAAAGTTTATCATACATAAATTCAAGGTGTCAACAGGAACTTTGCATCGTTTCAATCTGTTAAGTTATTCGGAACCAGTAGTGTTAGTTGTAGGATGTAGCTGAAGGAACTGGTGATATTCTTTTAAAGCCTGCGTTTAATTTTGTAATATCAATAGATGTCTTATTTTTTGCAAAACGCATGTTTCTCAAAAAAGCACTGTCCTCAAAACTTAGGGAATACCTAAAATTAAGTAATTTTTGAGTGAGATAGAATGGATCATGAAAAGTGTTTACGTCCAATGAGTTGGTTGACCTTTAGAGTGTAATAAAATATTTAATACCTTGTCTTTAGGGTATAGTTTGTATGTAAAAATGAAAATGGTACATCGCTGTTGACACTGAAAAATTTGGCCACCTCATTTGTGGCAATATGATTTTTAGTGACCGTTTAAAACTCTGAAACCAATACTCTATCTCTTCTTCTGAGTTCTGCCCAATTCAAAAGTCCATTCAATTTTAAATTATTTTTTATCCTTTACTTAAATGATCATCATTTTTTTATTATTCATAGTTTGATTAAAATATGCAGGTCTATCATTGAACTTTTGTTCTTTTTGACTCGGCAGGACAAGACTTGGTGGAGTAGAATTATATGTTTGGTTAACTTTGTCAGGTGCCTTTTTTGTCGTATCTGCGTTGGGTGGAATTGACAATAATCGAAAGGCACCTCCAAAAGCTTGTTGGCAATTCCACTAAGTACAGGCATAACGAAAATGGAAACTATCAAACCCAATTTATCACCATCCACTTTACCTTAGTCTTTTCTTGACCAACTAACCAATACAAAATTAAATAAGCAACTTCCTAGCCCTATTTTTTCTTTTACATAATGGATAACCTGTATGATTACGTAGTTGACATGATAATCTCCTCGATTTAAATTAAAATACCTCCTCTATTTTTGTAATTTTCTATTGAAATTTCAGTCATGATGACTAAATGTAGAACTGGAGAGCGTTTTATAGTCGAGCAGCCTTGTTGTTATCTATCAAGCTTGTACATAGATTTAAAGAATAGTTTTTCCATGAAAAAAACTAGTCAGTACGTTTATAACTGCAGAAATACCTAGTATAAAAATTATTCTAGCCACCATCAATCCATTGCAAAATTTCATGTAACCTATATCCTGCAATGAAAGTTTATCATCTTTCTGATACACCTATTGCACTTACCTTCCTCAAGTGGTTGTCAATTTTTTTTAAGTCTTGTTATTTTGCCCATTCTGCAACCACATGTCTATCAATACTCTGTCTTTGGAACAATATAAAATGATTGTTTAGTTAACTTTGTAGTTTTTTAATATCCACCAGCCCTTACCTACCAACTTATTTTTAAGTGAAACAAATGCAATTTTACAAATATTTTTCCCAAGTAGCTAGACCATGTATTTCAATATGCGAAGTTTGAAAACGGAATAAGTAGCTTTTTTTGAGCTTGGGAGCTGATTTCAGCGAAAACCAGTGGCACCATCGTGTTTTTCGCGGACTTTTACGTAAGAATCAACATTCAAATCGCAAATTCCTCACACATGCAACATCTCCATTTAAGGGGCTACAAATTACGAAGATCTACCAAGCTCCGGAATGCGAATATTTGCGCGATTGATTTATTAATTCAACGATGCGAGCAGCGAGGACAATGCTTGCATCCATAAACGTTAGTAATTTGAGATCGATAAAAAACTAAGATTTTCCTTCATTTTCGCGTGATACCACATCACATACCTACTGCAGAGCTCATGTCCCGAGGCTCCCTGCGCGATTTACCGAGCTCGTGGAGCTTGTCTGATCAGAAAATCGCACTTAGTGGAATATTCAGCGGCGCACTACCAGCCGCGCCAAACTCGCGCTGGCGCCTACAAACCTAACAGAGATACTTCACGCATTGCGCAATGCGCTGAATATGGCGCCTACAAACCTAACAGGGATACTTCACGCATTGCGCAATGCGTGAAGTATCCCTGTTAGGTTTGTAGGCGCCTATGGTTGCCTAGTAGTAGTAGTAGTAGTAGTAGTAGTTTTTCATTTAAAAAATAAAGTATGACAGGAAGTCTGCGACGTCGCAAACCGAGATACGCGGTTTGGTAGTTTCACCATCGATATTACGCTTCTCATGATCTCTTAAGCAATTGTGGAGTTAGCATTAAAGTCTAGTAAATATATTAGTGAATGTATAGTATTCTGCACTTTCTCTCCTGAAATGTGGGCTACGTCTGGTTGTTAATTATTAGCCTCAGCTGATCTTTCATATTCAGTAATTTTGACCCTTTGCACGGTGCTATTCACGAAATACGTCGCGTAGACCTGCAACCTCGATCTGAATGTTCTAAAAAGGAACATGCTTACCCATGTCATTAAGTATACATTACAATGAGTAAGTATACATACAATACATTACATTACTCTAGGTCTAGGTAGGTCCGAAAATTAGCTAGGGGACCTTTTTTTTTAACTCAACATTTTTCTGTAGTGGTGGTTAGATACGACGAATTTTCGGGAAAAAAAATCACGCTAATATTTTATACGCGAACAATCACTGATTTTTTTTTGTCCGTTTAGATATTAATAATTGGTTCGTGATGGTCGCAGCCGGTCGCTCAGCGCATAGGGCATCATCATTCCCGCGTAAAAATTTAAATCCTTGCTAGCATTGCACAGAGAGCAGCACCCACCTGATAAGAAGTGTCTATTCTGACCGTATTTACATACAGCGTGGCAGTCGCCTTATCAATCGTACAAGAGGGGGCTAAATTTTTGTTTGAGCGATTTATTTTTAATTTATTTAGTTATCAGCTCTCTTGCCAGTTAAGTTTCGTACGTGAATACTTTTAATCAGTACCTTCATTATCAGTGTCAATTAAAACTGTCTCTCAATTATGGTTTCAAGTTCTTGAAAGTTGACTCATCCACTAGCATCACACCACTAGCTCACACCACTGTTAGCAGTTTATTAAATAAGTACATCTTTTCGTCAGTTCTCTTCATAATTATTCCAACATACCTTCGTTGCAGTACGCTCCTCTTGGGGGTAGCTTTGCCCCAATGGATGAAGGCTATTCAACATGGGTAAGATAACGATTTTTGATCCCTTTTGCAATTTACGTGAGCATGGCTCAGCTTCATTGGGCTGCGCACTCAATCCATCTGTTGTGGTCCTTTATTAGCGATCTTTGCAAGCTCTGCTTTCAGGGGTCCTTTCATCTTCTTGCCCTAATTTGTTTTAGAATCACCCCATCATCTTAATCGTTACTGTTCTCTTCAACCCTGTAGTGGTCTCTACAATCCCAGCAGATGTTCATTTCCATCAGCAGAAGTGACCAGAGGTGCAGAAAGTGCTCAATCGACTGATTGCGGGACATCTCTGTAGGCCCTTGATAAGGCTTAAAAAAATTTGAAGTAGAAGGCATAAACCCGCTAAGCGCGTAATTTGTTGCGGAGGAAACTGTGAAGCGTGCAAGTCTTACATGGACAGCATTGTGAAGGCAACTTCAAAAAATGTGAAGGGGAAGAACTTTCTGCAGCCCTGGAACTATCCACCAAAACCCTGACTTATGATTCCCTTCGATCCCTCAAAAAATCATTAGAATTCAACATCATGCGTAGGTAACATATTACTTAGGTATCCAATGGGATTGGAAGCGTAAAATCTAGTGATCAGTCGAACGGTGTGACGTAGGAGAAAATAACTCAGATCAGTATTACTGTTTTATCATTGGAATCGTTGCCATTTTTAATGTCATCGTTAAAAGAGATTTTCTCACCTGGAGTTAGTTATATTGATGACACATAGATTTGAAAATTAATCGTGAAAGCCAGGAAGGAATGAAACCACATTCTTTCTACTCTTAATGCTGATGAACCTTCTCTTTTACCTGCAAAATGTGCACTAGAGATAACTGCCCAAAAGAATTATCAATTCTGTGTATTGATTTTATTAATATGATCAAGTTGTTTTAGTTGACAGCTTGTGATCACACAATAAAATGGGAAAGCAAGATTCAAAAATCCAAAACCCAACTGAAGAGTGTCAACTTTTTTTTAAGTTCTCCTTATGAAGGTTTCATTTATTATTTTTAAAAATTTGAAACTTAAATGCTTATCTCCTATATGTTTTCTCTTCACAGACTGGTTTACTGTACGTTTTCAATTTAATTGTTGGGACTGGAGTGTTGACTCTACCGCATGCATTTGTCCAGGCAGGATGGGTCTTTGGAATCCTGCTTCTCTCGGCACTCGCTTTCACAAGGTCAGAAAATCAAGATATTGTGTATGTTTGTAGGATGATACTCAGTCAATCATAATCCTCATTTGTCATTTCTCACATGTATATCTACAGTGTAAGTCAGCAAGCACATAACTCGGTTTGCGACGTCGTAGACTTCCTGTCATAATTTATTTTTTAAACGGAAAACTACTCAATGGCAATTCTTTAAAACTGCCGCGAAAAACTTTCTTCTCTGTGTGAAGAAAATTCTGCATAAACTTCAAGGAATAATGTCAATTTGTTCTCCTTTAAAAAATTAACTTAAAGACGGAGATTTTCAGACACCGCAAACGAGTTATGTGATTGCCAACTTACACCGTCGATATACACCTCTTGAAAAATTAAAATGAGGGTGTTTATCAATACAGAGTGTTCTTCGATAGAGGGTAGGAAGAAAACAAAAAAAAGAACTTATCAATCATTTTAAGTAATGAGTAAGTGAACAGTCGGTAGTGACACTTTGAAGAACCTAAGTATGAGATTTTTGTACAATGAACTTAACAAACCCATCTTGTACTCACTGTAGCATGAATGGAAAATCATAACAACACTTTTACTTCCAAAAACTATTTTTTCCCCCCAGTAACAATTATAGTACTTCCAAAGCTATTTCTTTCAATTGCTATCCATGTAATTTACAAGAATACCAATTACCAAGTTGAATGTACTTCTTTAAGAATGGAAAAGATCGCAACATAGAAGTCGATTATTGAATATCTTATTTGCACAGTTTTTGAAGCAGCAAATAAGTATGTCTACTTTTTTCATTCTTTATGAAACCAATTGAAATTGTGCGATATGTAAGTAAAGCTTTAGCATCTATTTTTTTTTTCCTTTGCAGTTATATGGCTGTAACATTCGTCATAGAGGCAATGTCTCGGGCCAATGCTGTAAAAATGACACTAAGATTGCGCCATCTTCAGAAATCCAAAGCAGCCTTTTTGAAGGTAAATATTTTCTGGAAATCCAGTACCAACATCTCTGATAACATTAAATTATTTATGACAAACTACTAGATCTTGCAGTGTTTGTGTAAAAAAATACATGGAAGAGGAAAGGGGTTATACTAAAAATTTTCAGAAAATTTTTTTGGTTCGTAAAGCTTAAAAAATGATAGAAGATGCTCAAGTCAAGTGCGTGGAGTGCCATGCCTTTGGAAAGAATTTTTATAAAGAGTCTTGTTCCTTCCCTTGAATTTTTACTTTTAATTTTCTTTCAAGGATTAATTGTTCTGAATTCTAACCATCTTAATTGTCACTGACTGAATTATCATATTTTATCAGAGCCATTTATCTTATCACTAATGTTTTGTCTTGTTTCATAGACTTTTCAAATCTTTATGTCTTTAATTTGAAATAATCACCTGCTCGCATTTATACAATTCAATCATTTAACTGTGGACTTTTGTCTACATTATGAAGAATGCAAAAGAAGGAGCATGGGAAAGTGTCAATTTTATTTTTTTTACTTTGTAGAAAGTCAGCAGTCCACAACATAAAAAGTGGCGACTGAGGGTGGGAGTTAGTGACTGGCTTGAGGTATTGTTTAAGGGTTGGACCACAGATATATTGACACATTCAGAAGATCCTGTCTTGTCCAAACCTATCAACCCTTCAACGGTAGATCGAGCTGCTCACCTGACTTAGCCCCTCAGCCACCAATTTTCGTCTTGCAGAATAGAATAGTTTTCATCCTTTTTTGGTATTATTTATGTTTGAAACAATTTCAACTGCTACCCTAAAATTGTTGGTAGGTAGAAAATCTCTGTGAATTGTCTCTCGTAAATTTCAGTTCTTTGTCCACTAGTTGCTTCCACTTGGAAAAGCGGTACAAAAGTAAAATAATATCGAAAATATCTCCTAATAACTGAGCATTAGTTTCGAGCAATAGTAGTCACTGAAAACTTATTTCCTCAGCAGCTTCAAAGAACTGTACACAAAATAATTATTCTTCTTGGTTTTTAATAGAAATGGACTATTCCTCAGGTTATCAAAACAATTCTGTACCTAAGTAGAGCAACAAATATTTCAGCTTGTGACCAAGAATATTTTTATGGCAAAAGTGACAATTTGACGGCATTTTCTGTAAATATTGTATCATCCCCCTCTTCTTGTAATTTTGTACCATATTATACTCCATAATATAAAATCATAAGAGTAATAAGACCTGAGGCGCAGGTTGGATGGCGAAGCGGCCAGGGAGTGTAGCCTCCTAATTTTGTTTAATTTGACTTCATTTTATTTTTGTGTAGCAAATACAAGGAGACTCTGACGTAAGTGTGTCGGGGGATGAAGAAGGTGATCATTCAAGGATACCTCCTGAAACATCTCCCTTAGTTCCGAATGGTCAGTATACTTTTGTTAATAATTTAAGTTCCCTCTTTTTTTATTATGCTTTGAAAAGTGTAGCTGTTAACAAATTTTAAGACAGAATTTTTATTTTGACAAATATTTGTGCTGAAATGGCAGCAATATATTGATTCTTTTGATTTGATAAAACAAACTACTTGAAGTGCAGTAACCATCAATTTAGCCTGTCATTTCATTAAACTCATTCAGGCTACAGACAATGAAAATTGACAAAATGTATATATTTCTATCAAAACAGTGTCCTTTTTATCAGATTATGACATTTTATTTTTACTCCCTCTTTTGGGTTGAATAGTAAAGGACTTAATAGGGTTTTGATCCCTCTAGCTTCTCAAAGTTTTGTTTTTCTCATATCTCATAGGTAAAGTTCAAGCTTGAATCTAAGATATTCTGGATTACCTTTGGGAAAAACTGCATGTATGTTTGATTTTTTTTTGTTGCAGAATATATCGATAAATTTCCAGCTGCACCTAGATCACTTTTCTCTGTTGATACTAAAGTTGAAATGGTAAGATCATCCGTACACATACTTGCATTTGCTAGCATTCTTACTTTCTTTTTTTCAAAAAGCTACATATTATAAAGGTTGGGGATATACCTGGAGATATGTTGTGCGAACTTCTGTTTGCATTGGTTTCCTAAAAAGACAAAATGGACCAGAGCACGTTTTGCATCTTTTTAGCTTCTTTGAGGCCTATTTTTAAGTTAGTGCCTCTTCTTATTTCTTTGTTATGTTTTTTATGAGTTCTTATGTGTACATATATTTTTCAGGAAATTTGAGTTCTTTCGATCACTTATGTAAAAGTATTCAATAACACGTAGTAGCTACTGGTCCAAATCGATGGCTGAAGTACTAAGGCTACGTAATTCCTTGAAAATTTCCTCGATTTTTCTTCCCTATCAGCAGAATATTCTGTATGAATTTCAAGCTGAGAAGTTGGCTTGTTTTCCTTTAAAAAAGTAAGATACTAGCGGAAACTTTTAAACATTGGATTGTTGCGACAGATGCGTTGTTTTGCACTTTGGCCGTCAAATTACGTATCCTTTCACACATCATCACTTTTGGGTCAAAGCATCACACTTGCCATGCAACGTTTAAAAATTTCCGCTGTTATTTTATTTTTTATAGAGAAATTGTTCAACAAAGCTGTCCAAAAATTTCTCTGAGTTTTATCGGCAGCACCAAAAAAATTCAATGAAACTTCAAACAGATTCAACCAACAATTTCTCTGTAAAAAAATATGATAGCGGCAGAAATGAAACGTTGCATGGCGCTTGTGATACTTTGGCCGGAAGGTGACGACATAAGGTGTTTCTTTCAGGTTATGCTTGTTAATGATCACTCTGATTTTTGTCTTCAGGTGGAAATGGCTGAGCTCTTCTTTCCTCCATGGGGCAAGGTTTTCTTTTTTATAAATTTCTGCCTCTATTTATGTGGAGATTTGACGGTGTATGCAGCAGCAGTTGGAAAATCTTTGGTTGATGTCTCATGGTTAGCATTTTTCTCTTCATTTTTGTAGTTTCTGTTACTTTCTAATTCAGGATCGCTTGTCACTCTTCTGGATCCTATGTCAGGTGTATGTCATAGAGAGTGGATAACATACTGTATTGCATTTCTCAGTGCTAAAAATTAGCAAACTAACTGTTGACTTTTCATTGTGCGTAACATTAATCGGCGGAAATTTCTTTAGAATAAATGTAATTTAAAATGGAAAGCTTAGCTAAGAAATATGAAGAAAGCCCTTGTTTCAATCTTCTCTTGTGTCATAACTTAGAAGGAATCCAAGAAGAATCATGCCTCCAGCCGATTTTTTTCCTAATTTCTCTTTGCCATTTTTCCCCTGGACAAAAAACTAAGCTCCGAAATGAGTGAGAGTTCAATTAATTTCACTTCACAAAAATTTCATGGAAACCTTCTTAAAATAAGAATCTAGAAATTCAGGCTCATGTGTTAGGTTCAAGTCACTCATTAGCCCAATGGAGCTGAGGTGCTCTTAGCCTGCAAATATTGAAATCATGACTCATGCTAATGTATATTAATATCCGGCACCATAAATGTTTGATCAGACCCTCTTCATTGTACTCATATTCACAAGAGAAGCTAATTCCTTGAGTGGAAAGAAGACTTGTCCTTAGGTAGACTTGCCAAAATTTTATATTACTTTTCAATAGCTTGATTTTTTTCTTCTTTTGCTGTTTCAGTATGACCACCTCAATAAACTCAACTCATCCTGACAATGAATTGTGTTGGGAAGGGGCAACCATCACTAGAAGAGGAGCTTATGCTATATTTTTGGTAAACTGCTTCTTTTTGTTTGTTTTTTTTTACATTGTCTTTAACCATGACCTTTCCGTGATAATTTTTTTGAAAAATCAGAGTGAAACTACTATGGTACTATTCACATGATTGACATGAAAATAAACAGATCTTAATGAATAAAGCCTCAACATACGGATGCTGAAACAAGAAAATATTAGGACCGAGAACTTTTTTTTACATAACGAGAAATTAATAACTCTAACTGCTAAAACAAACCTCAAGACTGTTCATACATTGAAATTGTGCATCTAAGTTTGCATGGAGCAAATTTTTTTTTCTAGAAGGATAATACTAATCTGAGTAATGTGTCCCGGTAAAACCAAAAATTCAAGATAAAAAGGGGGAAGGAAGAGGAGTGTCCTCATCTACTTCTGTTCGATGTACAAAAAAACTGCCTAGAATCTCACAGCAATGTTGCAATTTTCAAAAAGTAATCGATTGCCATGTCACAAATTACAAATTCTACATCTATGAAAGTACTGCAAATTTTATAATCAAATAAACATCCGTATTTAAACATACTAATACTCTTACACGTAATGCAAAAACATAACTAAGTTCCAAAAAATGCAACTATACATCTGTATATATACAGTTT
Source organism: Bemisia tabaci (assembly GCF_918797505.1). Lineage (NCBI taxonomy): Eukaryota > Metazoa > Arthropoda > Insecta > Hemiptera > Aleyrodidae > Bemisia > Bemisia tabaci. Next base: position 22,116,630 of record NC_092796.1, read on the forward strand.
TTTTTTTTTAAATAAGTATGGTTGATGTTTTGTTTATTTGATTGCAGTTGCTATTCGTGCTTACTCTTGGACCGTTCGCCTTTTTTAATGTTCAGAAAACGAAATACATCCAGATGTTTACTACCCTCATGAGAACGCTTGGTAAGTTCACTTCAAAAATTGTCATCTGTAAAGCAAGCCATTATCTAAAAGTGCTTAGCACTGAAAATAATCTTTCTCAATTAAAAGTTCGTTGTTGAATACCTATAGTCTTTTACATAGATGAGGTATTTTTGCATTTATTATAATTAGTCCCCTTCTTTTCAAGGATCAAGGGAGTGGAAAGGAGGGAGGTCTCAAATATCTTATTGCTAATAACAATGTAAGTTCTATAAACTTCTCGTGTTTCCAGTAGGGGTGTTCAAACGAATTCTTGCCGGTACACTATCGACATCGTCCCTTATTGAAACTGGCAGCAGCACCGACAGTGGCGATGATATCGACAACAGCCACCCTTATCGGAGTTTTGAGAGCTCGCACTCAATGCATTGTTGCCCCGTGTGTCGGTTTATCAGATTGCCTGGCGCGGCGGCGCGTAAAATAGATGTACAAATGGCAACAGCTTATTTTCGCCAGCTCCGTAAACTCTGATCGCTATCGGCAAGAGCGCTCTTATCGTAACTTTTTCTTAACGGAACTGTTTCGGTAGCTTACCGACAACCGATAGAACAGCCCTAGTTTCCAGTTGTATCAATCTGTTTTTGACTGGATATATATGCATATTTCTTTAATCACAGGGAGGCTGTCTGAAAAAGACCCCAATAATAATCATGTCACTTTTTCAACTCACATCACTTGTAGCAAGCAGTCAAAGCTAACACACCATGAGCTGTTGGTCTTTAAGAAGTGGGTATTTGGAGGTACTGGGATTCGAACCAGGACTGTAGCATTATTCAATTAATCCAAAACAGGAGGATTCAAATATACTTAGGAAAAGTCAAGATAGGCTTAGGGTATCTGGAATGTCAGCAATGCATTTTCAACTCATCGAAAGATATGCTTTCAACATGTTTCTGACCTTGTCAGGCTCATGGCTGATATTATTTTTGTCATCCTGGTCTATAAAACGTACCCTGCAATCAGTCTTCCCCGTAAGGCTTCCATTGTGCTGTCAGGCTGGCAGAAATGTATCGGGGGGCTTATCGCGAAACTAATTGATCAGCTCATATCATGGACACAACCAAGAGGTAGCTTGTATATTGCTGTAAACTCCGGTAGCGAGCAATCATATTTTTTTTAGTTTTTTCTTGCATGATCTCTTGGCTTGTTGGACACACGTATGGAACTTTTCAGCAAAATCACATAAGTAGGGAACAAGTCAAATTTAGCACTGTTATGTGGATAAAATATGGATTCAAGGATCAAATAATACAATAATTTTTTGATTGTAACCATCTCTCACTCACTGTACTCTGAGTACCCTCCCATAAAGATTTTGCAGTGCTGGTGCCAATGACCCTCTTGTAATTTCCAAAAAAGTCTTGAGTAGCATTTTAATTTTGTTGACCAAAGGGATTGCGGTCCGTTTGAAGAATAAAACAATTAGACTAGAATTCAGCTTCATTTATCTGGTAATTTGAGCTGAAAGCACTCAGCAGAAATCAAAAACATTGGAAGATTGAGAATACTTCTAGAATGCTAGAACTATTGAGAAAGTCAGGAGGAAGCCCGAGAAAAGAACGGTGTGAGATGATGCCTACCGAATTATTGGTCGTTACATAAAGTTCGCAAGCATTATCAGTTGCTTGGTTTATTTATCAAAAATTTCAGGACTTGATGTTCAGAGATGATATACATGATACTTTTCATAACATTCTTCTGCCAGTAAAATGCTACGTAAGGTTTGCAAAGACACGCATTCATATCTTAGAGTGCTAGATAATCAAGGAATGAGTCACTGGAGAAAAGGATTGTAGTTGTGCTAGTAGAAGTGTTGAACTGGAGTGGTGCAATTGTAATCAAAAAGTTTACAGAGAGGAGGTCTATTGAATCAATCCCCAAGGAAGACAGTTTGATGGACCAAAGAAGAACATTTGATGGAAGGATTCATGAAAAGCAGTGAAAAGTCAATTGAAGAATTTAGTGATTACAAAACACAACCTCTCCATTTTTTTCTTTTTTTAGCTTTCAGTGTCATGATTGTGCTGTCGGTGCAAAGAATCATAGACCCCACACAGGATCATGGCTCCCCACCTGTCGTACGACCTGCTGGGATGCCTGCTTTATTCGGCGCATGCATCTACTCCTTTATGTGCCACCACTCGTTACCAGCTCTCATCACACCAATCAAAGACAAGAGCAAGCTAAGCCGTCTTCTTTCTTTTGATTTTATTCTCATTCTGACATTTTATTTCATCCTCATCCTTACAAGCATTTTTGCTTTCCCCAACATTGAGCAACTTCTTACACTGAATTTTAGACCAGATTTTAACACTAAGCTAGATCTAGAAATAATCGATTATTTTTTGATGTTATTCCCTGTTTTAACATTAAGCGCCAGTTTCCCTATCATTGCTATCACATTAAGATACAACTTACAAGCTGCATCGGTTGGAGAGGATGGCCCCTGGGTGGTGCGCAGGTTAGTTCTTCCAACAATCGCTGTAACCGTACCTATTATTGTCGCGCTTTTATTCACAAATATTGAAACAATTGTTGGCATTAATGGATCTTATGCTGGGGCAGGAATACAATATGTTATTCCTGTGTTTCTACTTCTTAGATCTCGTGCTTTAACTCCAGAAGCCCTCAAAAATGAAGTAAATCCACATCAATCGCCATTCAGTTCACCAATTTGGCCGCGTGCTCTTCTTTTGTGGGCAGTTTGTTGTGTCATTTTTGTCTCGGTGAACCTAGCTGATAAGTTTCTGAACGTATCAGTTTTTTAAGTAATTGAGTGATACATTCCCCGTGGAATTAACTTTTTCCATAGAGGAATTTTGTTTTGAATTTCTTTTCACATTTCACCAGTATTTCCTTCAGAGTAATGTACTGATATACAATATCACCCTATTGTTGGAATTTTAGTTGAAAGCAATTTTAGAAAAGAGGTAAGTACAAATACATATTTTGGATTTTCCAATATTTTACTGAAATTTTCTGATTTTAGCTTTGATCTGTATAAATTTTAAAACTTTCTGTTCTTAATGAATATCATGAAGTTTTGCGCAGAAGTATGTACGCTAATTTTTAGAGGGATGAAGCTAGTGCTCAAGATGAAAAGAAAAATGTAATTTGTGATTCCTAATTTAGTTACCCTCTCAGATTGTAAACTTGAGACTTACTTAATTTTGAAGCTTCAACATTTATTCAATGCAAAGACACAATGACCGTTATCACGATAGTAGCAACAAAGGGGCATTTTATTTTGTTTTGAATACAAAATTTCCCTATCACGTAGGTGAAAGCCCCCGAGACCATTAATTTTTCTTCCAGAAGATATGATTTTGAGGCACCTCTGACAATAATTAATCTGTAAGGTAGTTGAGGACTTCCATAGTGCATTATTATCAACTCAGCGAACACTCCAACTTTTCTGCTCCCTCTTTGGCAAAGAAACTTTGCAAGAATTCAGCAAGATGCCGCAGTGTCAAGAGACTCATAGATCATGAAGTAAGAATTCATGCAGAAGATAGAACTGAATTAAATCATTTTTTAACGGGAGGATAGCAAAAATTAAATGTCGTTGAGAGTTGTCCGGAGGTTTTTTCGTCACAAAAGGGCTAAAACAAGGCTGTTGTTTGTCACCAACACTATTTAAGGTATACCTAGAGCACGTGTTAAAGGAATGGAAAAATAAGGTTGCGGGAATGGGCGTTCCACTCCTTGATGGGCAGACCCTTTATACTCTATGCTTTGCCGATGACCAGATCGTTGTAGCTCAAGATGAGGAAGATGCGGATTACATGACGCGGAAGTTGGTCGAAGAATATCGGAAATGGGGCATGGACGTTAGTGTGTCCAAGACAGAGAAGCTGGTCGTGGGAGCAGCGCATCAACGGCAAAGCATAGAGCTTGAGGATGGACGGCGCATTGAAGAGTGTGACGAGTATAAGTATCTCGGTGTTTGGCTCGATCAGGATGGAAGGATGGATAGAGCAATTAAGGACAGGATCATCCAGGGCAGGAGAGCCATCGCGATGCTGAACGGGGTGCTCTGGGATCAGAGCATCTCAAAGGCAAACAAGCACCGGATATATGACGCCATCGTTAAAAGTATCGTGCTCTATGGTAGTGAAGTGTGGCCTTTGACGAAAAGAACGCAAGAAATGTTGAGGGCAACTGAAATGGATTTTTGGCGGCGATCTGCCGGCATTTCGAGACGGGACCGTGTCCGTAATGAGAGAATTCGCCAGGTGATGAAGGTTGAGAGAGATATCGTGCACGACGTCATGTCCAGGCAGTTATGCTGGTATGGACATGTGCAAAGAATGTCGGAGGAGAGGTTGCCCAAACAAGTTTTGGATTGGGTACCACCTGGGAAGAGGCGACGGGGACGTCCCGTAAAGGGTTGGCGGCAGGGCGTTGACGAAGAGATGTTGCGGTGTCAATTGCCCGATAACCTCTGGGAAGACAGGCATATGTGGCGTTTGGGTGTCGTAGAACGCCAGAGTGCGTTATAAAGCGACTTTATATATATAGATAGAACTGAATACGGATCTCAGTAGTTACTGTCTAGGTTGACAAAAGTTGGGGATTTTAAGTTATTAGAGAAAACTTTGAAATATCTGAGAACTCATCTGAAAACAGCTAAAAGTCAGAGAAAACTGACAGATGCTTTTCAATGATGTTTAATCTTGCTCTATTTCAAACTTTGAATAATTTGATCAATAGTTCTGTTTGACCACCTTTCTTTCCAAATTCAAGGAAAGTTCAAGAATTATCTTAAAATTGGTCATAAATGTCGGAAAAACGTTCAGGAATTTCATCTCTGCATTGCTGTGTTGATGTTTTACTACCGTCGTGGTAACTGTCATGTTTCTTTTAGTGTAGTGTTTTTTCTTGCCCACCTTGATTTGTGGTTACTCATTTTTTGTGTCCAAAAAAGAGATAATCCCTTGTAAGGATTTTTAATTTTACTGTTGTACAACTATCATATTTTAGAATGTCTGTCCATTCTTATCTCTTATGAATCTCCTAAAAACAAAAGAACTACTTAAGATTTCAAGCCTCTGGTATGGAATTTACTTGTTTTTAATATCATGGACCAAAGCTCTCGGCTCATTGAAATGATCTGTGTCTCATGTATTCATTCGATCATGTTGTATTTTGCAAAATATTTATTTTAACACTTTGTGCTAATAAGTAATAACCAGCAAAATATTCCTCTTAAATGTTTCTTAGAGTCCATAAGTACTTTTTTCTTCAGATAATGTTTCAAAGCAAACTCGTGTGGCCTGGTCACAAAAAAGTGAGCTAAATGACTCTATTTTATTATTTTATTTTCAAGCATAATCTTTTCTTAGATTTTCTTTTTAGTATTAAGTTGTGATAAACTTGTGATGTGATTGCATTAATTCAATAGACTGATTGAAACGCATATTATTCCTGATTATGCACAAATGTTTCAGTTGGGACACTACTGTACTACCATTTTTGTGAACTAAAAATAATTAACAACCAGGCTCTGTACTTGTTTGATGACAACAAGGCTTTCTCGTCATACATTTTTCAATTTTTGTCTGCAAATAGTTTTCAGGATTTTTAGTCCTCTAAAGTGATATGGATTTTGGATCTAGTGAATAATGAGGTTACACATTCCAAAAATTGAAAAACTCAAACGCAAAAAACAAAAAATCTCCGTTTTTTATTTTCCTCTAGGCTATTGTAATAACAGGGATTGTAAAGTCAAGTTCTTAAAGGGTCACAAGTGTCCTTAGTTATCTTTCTTTCTCCCTTTCTTAATCATTTTTCAATGAAGCTGCAATTTTTCTACTTTCAAACTACTAGTATCATCCTAGTGTTGCCCTGTGATTTAAACTTGTAAATATTAATATGTATTGTTTATCTTTTTATGGAAATAGCATCTAAGTTTTAATTTTTTATCTTTAATGATTGAAAACTCATTTTGATATCTGTGTGTATTTTATGCTCTAAGATTTCTAGTGTGTCACCAGAGGTTTAATAATTATTAGTTCCTCAGCCCGAAGTCAGGTTAAATCTTCTGTCATCTCACTTAGTGCATTTACTTCTCTACTCAACCTTTCTCATTGTTTCACCTTTTCATTTATTTCTAATTTCTAATCAATGGAAGCTCAAAAAGTTTGAACGTGGATTCATCAGCTTGGAGCGATTCTTATTTCTTTTGGCAGACATTTATTTTAGGAGGAGGTGTGAAATTTTAAACATGTGCCTTTACATGACTTATTTCCGGTTATAGAGGAGAGCTTCTTTCTCGTAATATTCTCCTCAACTTGCACTGGCTACAAAACTCTAAGGTTATTTTTTTTTTGTTCAAACGAATTTCATCACATCGAAATTTTTACTTGTTGTTTTATCTTTGTTTTGGGATCATCATAGTAATCACTTTATAAACGAGTTTCTGATCTTTTTAATTATATCAATTTCTCGGCTCAAATTTTCATCCCCACCAATAATTTCCAGTATAAACTCACGTCAAGGTCCAGCATGTGGTATTCCTTACTCATATCCAGTTTCAACAGATTCGATGTATAATACATTTTTACAAGAGCTCTCATATCTCTCATTATTTTTTTGTTTTATTATTTTATGCTAATTAATTCCAATGATTTCAATTGTTATGCTTAATCTAAAGTAATTGTTCTGTTATTTATTACCAAATTTTATTTTTTTTTAATCCACATTTTATTTATAGTTTTATTCATATTGTCACTTGATACATTGAGCCAAAATATGTGATGTTAAATTAAGCACACGATTTCACTTCAAAATTATGTTGTAGGTATTTAAAATAAGAACTTAGTACTTACTCTCATACTTTGTTCAAGTAGTATGAGGATTGACAGAGATGTTTTGATTCATCGGTGGAAGTTGAAAATGACCTGTAATAAAACGTAAAACCGTTTATTTACTCATGGAAGGGTGGCTTAAAAGCTTGTAAAATTTAATTCCTGAGGCCATTTTCATTGCAACCTGCTGCTCTCTTGGGTCGTTTGAGTTTTTTATCTTTAATATTCAAAAAATTTACAAAGTTTTAATGACATCAATTGGTCTTATTAAAAACATAAATTTGAATTTTTTGGAGTTCATACTTTATCAGATTTTTCTAACTGTGGGTATCTAATCTAAAAGTTTTAGCACATGACAACCTTTTTTTCTATGCCCTCCGATGTTACTTAATTCTCATCAAACATGTAAAACAATCACCACCTACTCAAATTTTAGAATTTTTCTCTACATTATCAGTGTTCAACATTATCCTGGTATGTGAATGTGAATAAAGCTATCAATATTGAGCCCCGCAGACGAATTTTGATTAACTTCCCTTCAGTGCTACTTGTCAAAGACACATTACCAAGAGTATACCTACACAAGGCAAGAGCATCGTCATTCTGTGCCTTGCATAGAATCTCGCTACATTACTTAAAGTAACTTCAAATTGCTGTTGAAAGTTCAAAAACCCATATCTCTGATTACAGGTTTACTTTATTCGTTGTTTTAGAAGGAATATCTGATCAATATTTTTCTTGAAATTTCTTCTGAATTCTAAGTTTTCTTCTCCTCACAAAGAAAATTTTGTTAAAATTTTAGACCATTAAATCAGCTCGATTTTCTTCGTAAAATTTAAGTGAACATACACATTTTGAAAAACTGCAATTCAAGGTACAAGTTTTTGAACTTTCATCAATCTTTAATGCTTTAGTCATTTTTATGGCTTCAAATTAAATTACTTGCTTTTTATTACTTTCAAATGCCTAGTCAATGCTAAGTAATAGGTGCAAGGAACGGATCGGCCTGTCTTTTCCGAACTATTCTTTTTCTTTCAATTCAATGGGAGGAAAAGGTAACGACAAAATAATGATACACAGCGATGATGGAACTACAGAAATTTAATGCGTATCTCGGTTTGCAGCGTTGCGGACCTCCTGCCATACTGTATTTTCCATGTGGAAAACTACTAAACGTCATTTCTTGAAACTGCGATTTTTATTCTCTCTATTTGAAGAATATTCCGTGAAAATTTCGAGCCACAATGTTGGTCAGGTCTCCTTTGAAAAAATAGGTACAGTAGGAGTGGAGATTTTGAAACACTGCAACCGAGATACTTACGTATTTTTGCAGTTTCATTGTCGATTAGTCAGCTCTACAGGGTGTCCCAGGGTCAAGTACGAATATTGAAGGAGTCAAAAATTGGGTCAAAAAAAGACGTCTTCATTGTGGTATAACTTTTTTTCCAAAAACGCTTTCCCTGGGGGCCACGACTCCCCAAAGATGGAGGAAAAGAATCGTCTTTTTAACATTGTGACAATGTTTATCAACCAATATTAATTGAAGTTGGTACTTGGCAGTAATTTTTAGCGCTCTTTTCATTTTTGACCTCCAAAAAAAAGGAAAACTCAATTAGGGGGTTCGAACCTAAAAAAGGCCAAAATTAATGTTTCTAGCGACAAAAATTGAATTTTGACGGCACTCTTAGAATTAGCGTCGAGGCCGGATTTAGGGAGTGGCCACATGGGCCGCGGCCCATGGCGGCAAATTGAGGGAGCGGCAAAGTCAAAGTCGGAGTCAGAAAAAAAATTACTAACGAGAAAAGGCGACAAAATCTCTCATTTCTTAATTTTGTCGTCTTTCGGGGATACAAGAGACGGCTCCTTTAATTAGTCGAGTTAAGAAGAAAAACCAAACACGCAATTTGGCCTGGAACGGCGCGGCGCAGAGAGCAATGATGACGAGGACCTGAGATGAAAAGGAGAAACCCTCCTCGGCGCGGCGGCGGTCAACATGTAACACATATTAGCGCCTACGAGACTGCATGAATACTTCACGCATCGCGTCAGACATAGCAGCAGCGGCGGCAGCGGTCGACGTGAAACGCATAGCGCCTACAAGACTGCTTGAATACTTCATGCATTGCGCCAAATATAGTGCGCTCAACGCGGCGCGGCGGCGGAAGTTAAAATTATTAAACCACATTTATGTTTGTTCTTTCATAATTTTTTCGTTCAATACTTATAAGTAAAAGGCCTTGTCCACACAGAGATATAGGTTTACGAAACTTAACTTTCGCGCAAAGTTCCATGAACTTTTACCAGTAGTTTTGACTGGGCTTTCGCAAGAAATGTGTCCAACAAGAGTAAACGTGTCTCATGCACCTTTCCCCCTCCGGCACGTTCACTTGATGGTTTTTATTGATGTTCCAAAATGAATGAGAAGGGAGCGGCAAAATACAGGCGGCCCTTCGGCGGCAAGTAGGTGAATCCGGCCCTGATTAGCGTTGAAAAATATTGTGAAAATGTACCTTGCGTTTTTCGCTATGACTCATCATTTTCGAGATAAAAGGGACTGAATGGAGCGAGGGTGGGCGCGAAGGGTGTGGTCCCTGGGGAAGGCGTTTTTGGAAAAAAAAAGTTACAATACAAAAACGTCTTTTTTCGACCCAAAGAATCGACTCCTTTAATATTCATACCTTCACTGAAAGAAAAAAAAAAAAAACTCGGTGTATTTACTAAGAAAAGGGTAAAATTACCAAGAATTCAGGGTTCTATTTGATCCCAGTTTTTTCTTGGTAAAATTACCTTTTATGGAATTGGTAGTTTTACCGAGAAATCTCGGTAAAATTATTGAACTTTCTCGGTAATTTTACTGGACCTCGGTAAAAACGCCAATATTTTTTATCGACTGTGGTAGAATTACCGAGATAAAATGGCAAAGCTACCGGGAATTGTTTACCCATAAAAGTGGTATTCTTACCTGAAAAAAAAAACAGTAAAAATACCGGTTTTTAGGTAAGCTTACCAGTCTGTCCTGGTAAAATTACCAATAATTGGTAAAAAAAAGTGAGATGGTAAAGGTATCAACGGACCTTGGTAAAAACGCCGAGAATTTTTTTTCAGTGTAATCCTGGGACACACCGTATACTATTTTTTTGACAATTTTCCATCGGATTTTTCAAAATGTATTTTTTCGCTGACATCTCCGAAGCCCGGAATCGTGGCCAATAGCGAGTCGTTCGAGAGAGCCGTTCCGCGGAACTGGTTCCGACTGCTTAACGCAGCGCACCGCGATGGTGTTATCATTCTCTCTCCCCTTCGCGGTAATTCGTCAGTCGTTCACCAGAGCTCCCAGTGCGCGTATCGTGGTCGCGGCGCGGGGTTTTCGATCAGCCGCAACCAGGTTCGTGTTCCGCTCGCCAGAAACCCGGGCAGCAGGAATATCGCTTAAAAATCTCTCTGTTGTGTAGTCAGTTCTACGTTTTTAACGTTTCAAGTTTTCCACACGAAAATCTACATTGTGCGTCACCGAGTAGGATGCCGTGACAAGTGTTTTCAGTGTTGTTTGAAGAGGCGCAGTGGTTTACGAAGCGCCGGCGTATCATCGAACCTACAGGTAGATATTTCGGTGTTACGTGTTTAATTTGTCTGTTCTACCTAAAAAAAGTCTAGATTCTGTGTT